>NC_087204.1:98565991-98573491 GCF_015104395.2 Macrobrachium nipponense
GGATATTTTTTAACAATTTGTTTTCACGAAACTGTGAATTTCTTATAATAATAATAATAATAATAATAATAATAATAATTAATAATAATAATAATATAATAATAATAATAATAATCAATAATAATAATAAAATAATAATTAATAATAATAATAATAATAATAATACCGTGAAGCAGCCATCCGAGTAGACCAGTATTGTCATAATTGGATGTCGGTTTTTGCTGCATTAATCTTGAATAGTCTGTCCTTTATTCCCTGATTATATTATTGTTTTATAGTTTTACATAATCGCAAGGGAGGGTGAGCAAAACAGAAAGAAGGATACGTGTATTTGTATGCTAAAAGAGGGATCGTATTTGAAAATCCATCACACCGGTTACATCCGTACTGATAGCATATAGATAGATACAGTTTTTTACGTTATTGTTTTGTTCTTTGTAATACGAAACCTGTGACTGATTAAAGCAAAAAGACGATACGTAGTATTCCCTTATGTCCTTTAGGACAGATAAGGCAGGAGAAGAGAAAAATAATAAGTAATTGAGAATAATAATAATAATAATAATAATAATAATAATAATAATAATAATAATAATAATAATAATATAATAATAATAATAATAATAATAATAATAATAATAAGTGTTAGTGTTCTTGTAGTAAACCTCCAATGCATTAGACTATAACCAATCATTTAAATGCAGGAAACCAATTACTTTATATAGGGGATCATTCATTTACTTAATTAACCACCCGGTTATGGAGTTAACCAGGTGTTTATACAGGCCAGCCGTTCAATTATAAAAGGTGTTAATTCATCATTCATTCAATTAGTCAGTCTGTGAATTATGCAAAGGGCTCAATTCATCATATATGAATTAATTCATCAGTGATGCAAATGGCCAATCATGCAGGGAGTCTGTCACCGAGTAGCCATTTGTTCAGTGTTTGTGTTATTATCCAAATCATCAAGAGCACTGATAGGCTTGCTTTGTCTGCCTGTCTGCCATGTCTGTTGAGATGTCTGTTTGTCATAGAGTTGAATTCTCTGTCTGCCATGTCTGTTTAGATGTCTGTTTGCCATAGAGTTGAATTCTCTGTCTGCCATGTCTGTGATATGTCTGTTTTGTCATAGAGTTGAATTCTCTGTCTGCCATGTCTGTTGAGATGCTGTTTGTCATAGAGTTGATTCTCTGTCTGCCATGTCTGTTGATATGTCGGTTTGTCATAGAGTTGAATTCTCTGTCTGCCATGTCTGTTGAGATGTCTGTTTGTCATGGAGTTGAATTCTCTGTCTGCCATGTCTGTTGATATGTCTGTTTGGCATAGAGATGAATTCTCTGTCTGCCATGTCTGTTGAGACGTCTGTTTGGCATAGAGTTGAATTCCCTGTCTGCCTGTCATATCTGTCGAGCTGGCTGTCTGTCATATATTCACCTGGGCGTCTGTTAAAGTCTGTATGATCGCAGTAGTAGGAAGAGTTGGGTGAAGTTTGTAAAGATGGTTTTGGTGTGGATAATATAATATAATATATATATATATTATATATATTATATATATATATATATATATATTATTTGTCACTGTGTGTTTTCTGGTAATAGTTCTTCATTTATAGCTGGAATAGGTACAATGGAGAAAATTAAAACGGATATTAAAGGCTAAAAAAAAGAACTTTAGTAGCGACTAACTCAAGAAAAATGCCCCCCTTGCAGAAGGGGAGCTTTATGTACTTCTTGATTTACATCAGGTATTTTCCTCTACTTCCTTCTACATAATTAGTCACGCCTCTTCGTTCATCACCGTGTTCGGTAGATATGTCCGTTCTCATCTGGAATTTATTGTGGATTGTTTCTTACGTACAAAAAATGAGACTGTGGAATGTAGCAGACCTCGCAAAGACGTTCAGGTTGAACTTTAACAGCGTCATCGATTAGTCAGCATATTATTTGTATAGTGATTTATGTAATCGGGACTAATTCATTCAGCTTTTACTGAACAAGTGATTGAAAGATTTATACAGCACTATACCTGGCATTCATTCACAGGGCGAGTGTTTTGACAAATTTATAAGAGATTCGAACGAGAGAGAGAGAGAGAGAGAGAGAGAGAGAGAGAGAGAGAGCTATGGAGTGTCTTAAATGTGTTTAGAATTGGCAAATGCTCTGGATTCTCACGTTTATAATATATCGATGGCGCAGTATGTTTGCCTGAGGATAAATTTCAGATGTGGCTCCCACATAATTATTGATATCATGTTAACCAAGGACAGGATTATAGTAACAGCAACAGTTAAGTTACTTAGTATTTTAACGCTGATTTATATACTATACAAACACTAAAATACTAAACATTTCCTAACAAAGGGTTTTTCCCCCAAAATCTCCCCCAAAATGCCTGTGGACCCTTCAGAAAGACCCTGTGTGGTCTCTCCCGCTGCAACTTTGTCCAATGTTAATCCACTTTTGTTTGCATTCTTTCCGACACTCTTCCTGAGTGCCACTTCCTTGTTTACCTGTGTTTACTTAACCCCCTGTGAAGGTGAACTCTCCTGTTTGACTCCTCTTGGAAGAATTGGCGAACTTTAAAAAAAAAAAAAAAAAAAAAAAAAAAATTAAAAAAAAAAAACTGGCAGGTTCAGACGCGTGAATATGCCTCCTGATCGCCCCCCCCCCCCACAAACCCCCTCCCCCCCGCCCCACACGCACTTGCCCCAAGTTCCTTTTATTGGACCGGTGTGGGGCTTCCGTTTCCTACTGCAATCTATATTTTTGTCTCTTCCAAAAGGGGGTTTTGCTTGTGTAGAGTGTATATATCTTGTATAGTCCTCCTATGGTATTTTTTTATGTATGAGGCCATTTTTTCGGATGTATATTTTTCTTTAGTGCATTCACGCTTCTCTGATTTCGATTTATTTTCCACATTCCAATTGATATGTGTTTCATGGAGTGCGCTCTCTCTCTCTCTCTCTCTCTCTCTCTCTCTCTCTCTCTCTCTCTCTCTCTCACAGACACATTTTTATTCAATCATCCACATCCAACCGCTGCCAGTTTCCTCACCAACAATTTTCAATTTTTCATTTCTCTAAATAGCCATAGTCTGTCATCCGCCACGCCCCCTTTTTGACTTCTCTCCATCCATCACCCGCCCTTCATCCATACAACACTTTTCCGTCTCCCGCCTCCAATTGACGCCGCCTGCCTCACCCGTTTCCCCCGCCCCCCTCTGACAGGAATCTTAGCACCGGGTAAAATACCCAAAGGGGACCTATCGAAACGGTGGCACTTTTGTTGGTTAGTGTGTGCGTGTGTGTGTGTGTGTATTGGTGGAGGAGGGGAAGAGATGGGTTGAAGGTTATAGGTATTGCTTCTCCTCCTCCTCCTCCTCCTCCCTTTCATCCCCTTACGGAAGGGGAGAGGTGGGGAGTGGGGGGGTTATAGGATTTGCGTCTTCCCCCTCTCCTCCTCTCTCTCTCTCTCTCTCTCTCTCTCTCTCTCTCTCTTTAAAGGGAAGAAGGAAGCCTATTGGAGTGAGATTTCAGTTTTGGTTAGGAAGATCTTCCTCATCATCATTCTTCAGTCCCCTCCCCCCTTTTTTCCCTTCAACCTTCAAACCAAACCCCCCTCTTTTTTTTTTCTTTTTTTTTCCAGCGACACGTGTGTATTTCCAGTCTTGTAGAGAGCGACATGACGGTCGATTTTAAGAAAACGCTTCCGCCCCAAAAGAGAAACAGAGGGCGTGTTGGGGGCCTCTCTTCCTCTGACCATCCATTTCCCCGGCAGTAGATTATGATGAGTTCCGAGTAATTTTTTCCCATGACACTCTTAAGGCGTCTGGAACGAGAAAAATGGAGGACGGGGAGGAGGACGATCGCTAAGCGTGAGAAATTTGGGGCTGGAATTGGGAGGCTGGGAGGGACTATCTCGACGTCGCGCGGTGTTTAAGGTAGGCTTACAATTTATTTATGGGGAGGCCTCTTAACGGCGTGATGTTTACTGTGCCACTAACAGGGGGAGTATTTATTAAGGAGCGCAAACATCTTACCGGCTGCCTCTTGATTGTGACGGTGAAGAGAGTCGTTCGTATCCGCCTCGGGTTAATCTTGGAATTTCTATTTATAGGCCCGCTACACGGGTAATTATCCACAAAGTTGATCGCCTAGCATAATTATGACCAATTTACTAATATCTAGCATAGTTATGATAACAACGGAAAAGGGAAATTCAATGTTACACTTAATTAAGTTATTATTATTGTGATAGTAATTTATTGCTGTATAGCATAATTATGACATTTGACATCAGTTACCGTTTACCTGTTTCTATTTTCGTCTGCATATAATCATTTCAGTATTATGTAATAGCTACAGTCATTACTTGAATTAATATTAATTTAGAATTATATATTTTACCCATTTAACTTTCCTTTTCCTTCGCACTCCGCTACTCATTCCATTTCTCAGTTCCCACCACCCGTTTCTTTTTTTCTTTTTTTTATTTACTCCTCTCCCCTGCTTATATGCATATTTATGCGCGCGGTTGTTTATTTCCCGGTTTATACAGAGTCTGGATCATCGGGAGCCGTATTTTATGTCTCCCGACCTTCCTGCCTCTCGGAGTCTCTGGTCTGGCACCACACCAGCCAGTGATTCTCTCTCTCTCTCTCTCTCTCTCTCTCTCTCTCGTTCGTTTGTTTGTCTCGTTTCGCTTTGTTTTCTTTTGTGTTCATAGTGTATTTTAATGCACAGTGGTATATTTTGTAACAAATGGTTTTTGCTGTGTATACGTGTTGGTATGTATAATATATGGTATATGGGTTTCGTTGGTGTGTATGTATGAATGTATCTATGTATGTATATATTCTTGAGAAAATTTATATAATACTGGTTGTTCTAAGCACTATCTTCAATAGAATATATACTATATATATATATATATATATATATATATATATATATATATATATATATATATATTGTCTTAATCATATTCCTTGTTGCATATATATACACACACACATACATACATACATACATATTCCATTAAAGATTGGGCTCAGAACAACCAGTATTACATAAATGTTTTCAGGAATATATACATCACCTTGTAAATCTGCTATTTATATGACAAACCCACTATCAGTTATTATTTGTATATTCCTTTCCTCTCTTCGTCTGCATTTATGCATTATATGTTCATTTTGTTCTTCGGTTGTGATGACGAAAGAAAAATATTTGATATTTTTTTGGCGAGATAAGGACTCCCCAGAGAGAAACAAAAATGTTTATTTGATTGTTTATGATAAACATTTTGAAGCAAGGTATAATATTTCAGATTATGTACACTTCGACGTTATTCTTTTAATCATTCTCAGAACTGGAATACGTACTTCCTTCGCCCACATTGATCTTGGATATGGTTTCCCCACTGGTGTTTTAAGAATAATGACATTGTTTCATCGCATATAATGACGGTTTTTGCCCGAGGGAAAACAGTTTCAGATCATGTATACTTTGACGTTGTCTCTGGGTCATCCTTTCTCCCACATTGATTTGGTATATGGTTTAGAAATCATTGCTTTTCAATTTTTTAGACGTATTGTTATAAGGTTCGGAACTTTGATTCTGAAATTGTTTAAGACTGCGGACTATAGGTCAAAGGCATGTGATGAAAATTCGAATCTTTTCTCAATGGCGAAAATTTTGTTTTTATTTTTTTGGAATTTTCTCTTGAAATTTACAGTCGATACGCAAAAGTCTTGTCCATTTTGTCCATTTCTTTTACAATATACAAGAATTCGGAGGTGTATATAAGTGTCTTAAAAAAAAAGGGTTATCTTCTAAATTCTGTTGTACTTTATTTTCCCCTTCATCCCTTCTCTGGCATCTGAGCAACATCTTGCCATTCTCAGGAAGGCGTTGTTGTTTTGAGATTAAGCTGGCCTTATGCCAGTACGGGCTCTTGCTCATAGAGCAGCCCGTAGAACAGGAAGGCAGCTGACTGTATCCTACAGCACATGAGGCATTGAGGTGCAGGGGATCAAATGATTCTATTTCATATTTTATTATGTCTGGTAGCATCGTCTTTCAGTAAAGAATTCCTTTAGTTTCGCAAAGTACCAGAGGGCTTATATATACAATAGGTTTCCTTGCCCCGTTTCTAGTATATGTATGAAAATGATAATATTTATGAGGTTCTTCATATTTATAAGTAATGTGCGGCTTTGTCTTCTGTTCTCTGGTTTTCTTTAAATAGTCTTTCCTTTTTTTTCTAGCATTAGTATGTGTGTTGGACCTTGTTAATGATAAATCGATGTTTATGAATTAATGATTTTCAGAAAAATCATAGTTATGTGAATACGTTTTTCATAATCTTATCGGCTTATGTTATTTGTACTTGATGTATTTTTCTTTGTAGGCCATGTACTTGCAAGAACAAAGAGATTACTGTCTACTTTGTATATTTTGTATTATGTCTCTTTGTTGACAAATTTTTACTAATAGTTGCATACTTTGTCAATAAAATAACTACCTAACTAACTATGATTATTAATATAAAAATACAAGGGTTTCAAAGTATAAAGTTTCATCAGTAATGTGATGAATATGTCAGTGGAAAATGCAATAATGTTCAATGTAATCAGTACGACGAGTGACGCGATTGATGAGCATTCTTGACCGTCTGCGTTCAAGAGGAAGCTACTACCGAAGTGCAGCATACGTAAGCTCGGTCTAGTCCCGAAACGCTTGGCCGTGTTAATCCCATCAGCTACGACTGGATAGACTGCTGTAGCACTTTCGTGTCCCTTAACGTGAGTGGGCCATTTTGAAGTAAGGGAGGAATATAAACGAAACGTGCTTTTCCAGAAGAAACGAGCAGATAAAACTTCATCACATTCCTGCGTTCATGAAACTTTCAGAAACATTTACGTCAATTTTGTCCTTGAGAATCGCATCAGCTTTTGATATGCATGTTGCAGCTGGAGCTGGAGGGTTGCTGAAGATACTCGAAATGGAGAGACCTTTTATTTCGTTTATTCCATAATAGGATTCAACTGGATTATCTATGTTGTTATCATGATTTTGTAAATGTGTGCATGTGTGATTTCATGCAAGATTTCATATCGATGTCTTAAGTGTGTACGCTAATATGTATATACATTATTACTTATAGTTTACTCAAGTCTATATACAGGTAAAGATCTCCAAATACCTTATAACGTTTTCTATAGTAGGTAGGGAAATCAAATCCCCTGTAATGTAGTATAGATCCCTTTCTCAATTCCGAAAGGGTGGCAGGTCTGAGACCCTCCTCTTATTTTATCCGTTCCCATAAAGATACCTGTGACTCGAGGAGAAATTGCTTTTACCCAACCAATTTTAGAGAGGCTCTGCTCCCAAGGGAAGATGTCAACTAGGAGAACGTGTTGCAGGTAGGAAAGAAATTGCTGTGCAATACATATGCAGTACTGTAGACATCCACATCAACTTGCAGATGGCGT
>NC_087204.1:98578491-98618491 GCF_015104395.2 Macrobrachium nipponense
CCTCGATCGAACTAGAAGACTGAATTTTTCATTCGACAGTTCTCCTAGCGTAGCTTTATCAACTGTTGCATTATGCCTATAAGCAGTTCTCCAGTAGAGAAGGGGAAAAATGAAAGTGGCTCCCCTGAAATATCGTTTCAGTGTTTATAACCAAATATATGCGTCCCAAGTGGAGTATCTTTATATAGATTTTTGACTCTTGGAGAAAACGTGTTTGGCATAATCCCTTGATCCAAGTCACTATTTGTGGTCCCTGTCGATTTCAAGGCCAAACAGAAACTGGCTTGCGTCCAGTGCGGCTGGTCAGTATGGAGTTCTGCCAATCTTCTGATTGTCTATAGCTTATAAAAGACCCCACAAAAGTTTTTGTAATGTACTGGAACTTCTTTTAAAAGATGGCCTTTGTATCATTTTGGTATCGTTAAGGCCAAAGCCTGGTAATCTTCATACCATCATCCTAGATAAAGGGAGAGACTTGAGTATTCCTCTGAAACATCTTGGAAAATGCACTTCGTAGTTAGTTTTTCTCCTACAAGTAGATTTTTTTTTTCTCTGGAAGTTATGCTTTGTAAATGGTGTTCTCTTTAGCTTGTGGAGTAAAAGTGTTTGCACATTTTGAAAATGAAAAATTTCGGTTTTAGATAATGGAGTGTATTTTATTTGAATAATAATAGAATATTAGTAATAAGAATCTATTGCTCACTGTTAATGAGTTTTAATTGTCAGTGGGCAATAAGAGCAGAATCTTAATAATGATTAGAAATGTGACCTAATTGGAAATAGTTAAAGCAAAATGGTAACTAAGACATTGCAAAATTAAGATAATAAAATAACGATGAAGACATATAAAATAATTATTTTACTCAAATCGTTAGAGCGACACGCGATGATTTCAAAAGAGTTTTGGAGCCCATCCCAGTCAGAGAGAAGAGATAAAAATGTTTTAGTAAAGGAAATGCAGAAACGTTTTGAAAGCAATGTTTGGCCCTCAAAAAGTAAAAAAGAAAAGTTATGACAAGGCCTAAATTCAGACACGCAACGAAAGGAACTCTTCAAAAAAGCGCAAGATTAAAAATGAATATAAATGAGGTTCGGACACAGAAGTTAAAACCAACATCCGTCTCTTTCTTATTAGGAAAATAATGAAATACCCGATAAAAGATTGTATCGGCACCACAGGTGCAAGAGAGGGAGACCCCCCTCGCCCCCACCTGAAAAAAGGAAAAAAAAAGTTAAATGAAGAAATAAACTGAAATTCCTATAATGTACCCTAAATACAGGAGAGGAAAGCCTAAATAATAGAACCTGAGAGAGAAAAAGAAAATAATAAGCAGAATAGGAAAAGAAAGAGAGAAAAACTGATTAGTGGCTGAATGAATGAATAAGTAATAAGTAAATAGGTAAACAAACAAACGAAATAAATAGGTAAATAAAGAAAGAAAGAAAAAGAAATAAGATAGATGAAAGGAAAAATAAAGAAATGAGTAAAACTAATGAATGGAAAAATTAAGAAATAAGTAATATAAAGGAATGGGATAATCGAAGCAACAAGTAAAATAAATAAATGGCTGAAGAAGGGAAATGGGAAATAAAGAAATAAACAAATAAAAGCATGGAAAAGTAAGCTGGAAGGGAAGGGTCTAAAAAAAAAAAAAAGGGAAAAGGAAAGAAAGAACCAAGTTACCGCTCGCAATTCTTATCGGCCGAATAATAAAAGATGTTTAATACGGACAACCATTGACTGATGAATCGTTCTCCGATAATTGCCCTCGGGTCTTGCGCAACTGGTGATGGCTCGTTTATCAGCTGAACGAACTCCCGCCTGGTGGTCCTCTTCAACCCTCCCCCTCCCCCCTCCCCACCCCACTTTCCCTATTTCCCCCCTTTCTACCCTCCCCCAAAATACCTTCCATGTATTCTAGACTTTTTTTTTATTTCTTTCCTTCAGACTTCCCACCCTCTCCCCCTTCCCTCTCCTCTGCTCCTTCTCCCCTCCCCTCCCCCTCCCCCCTTCTTCCCCTTCTCCTCACCCTCCCCCTTTCCCCCAAAATCCCTTCCAATGTATTCTAGACTTTTTTTTTTCTTTCTTTCTTTCCTTCAGACCTTTTGAGGAGAATACAAGAGCTTGGATTGAGTGCGCATTTTTATTCCTCCGTTTCGGTAATTAAGATTTCGTGGGTATTTTTTGTAAATATGTGATTTTTAAACTACTTTGTTGTTTTGTTTTTTTTGTATATATTTTTTTCTCATATTTTGTTTTTTTTTGTATATTTTTTTCTCATATTTTGTGGGATTTGGTGGGCTTTTGTGTCGGAACACATTTGGTTTTATTGGTACATATTAATGTATATTTATAATTTTTTATCGCAATATCTGTAATTGTTTTATTGTAATATATTTAGTCGTTTTCCGATATCTAAAAATTCACTTTCAACCAAAGTGAAAGTGATATAACTGTTACTTTGGTTACTTTGAATTTTGAGATCCCCTTCGGGGGTGGGAAAATGAAATTCAAGAACTCAGTTCAGAGGCGTGCCGTACACAGCATTGCCTTATTTTCTCTTTCTGATATCTCTGTGCCCAACTGAATACCGCCACCTAACTTTAAGAGCAGACTTTAGAACGACAGAGAGAATCCCCCAGCGCCGTTTTATCCGTTTAATCGGCCAATCTCAGACGTTATTTCACGAGGATCTCTCTTCGACAACATTTGCTGTTGTGATGCGTTTTTGTCTTTCTCCCAGTCCATCGGCCATTTGAACCGAAAAGGTTGAGTGAGGGAGTTTGGAATTGAAAACATTGGCAACATTCAAGTTTTTCTTTTTAGGATTTTCTTCCAGAAACGAAAACCAAAGGATGGTATAGCTTTCATCTTTATTCAATTGTTGAGAAGGGTAATTTATAGACTGCGCGTTAATCATCATCTCTGTTTTTGGAAAATGCCACCTGCAGAATCTGTCATTATTATTGTATTGCTATGATTATTGTTAGTACTGGCATTTTCCTTTTTCCATTATTATTTTGATTATAATCAATATAGTTTTTACTTTCAATTTTTTTAACGATATTCTCAATCTTATTACGGTTATGACCATTATTTTGACTACCATCTTTTACACTACCTCAGCAAGTGTGGCTATTGCCGATTAATCTTTGATTTTTTTATCATGTTATCTTTTGTATCTAGACTGTATGTTATTGTCTATGCTTTGTGTATTCCATGTATATGGATGGCCTTGAGCTGATAATAAAAATTATTATTTATTATTATTATTATTATTATTATATTAATTCCCTAGTATTGTACAGCAATCATTTGCTATGGATATTGGAGAAAAGATTAGTTTCGTAGCAGACGCGAAGGTGCTTCATCGCATGGTAGACGGGACATGGCTATTTACATATTCTTTGTTCACTCAGATGAATTTGCTTTGTTTGATGGCTTTTGGCCACTGATCACGAGCGCTTTCTTTTTGTTTTTGGAATGTCATGCAAATATGAATGTTTTCATTTCAGCATACAGAAAGTTAGCTTGTAACATCTTCATTACCATCCTTGATCAACTTGTACGAATCTCCACTCATCTCCAACCTCAATATTCATATGTCTCCAATCTCAATTTTCCTATTTGTTATCCAGTAGGTCTGGGTATTGCATCTCTTGTAATGCCCACAGGAGCCCAGGCGACACTATCAAATGCTATGCTCTTGGGATTTGTGTGTACGACTTATTCAAGCCATCTCTCTCTTCCTTTCATCATTGTATCGGTTTACTATGGAACAACCTTGTAAGTGAAATAGATAAATTAATAAAACCGAATTTTATGAAAACTTCGACGCATGAAATCTAGAGTGTGCTTTCAAGATTTGTTGAAGAAGACTTGAAGATGAAATATATCTATGTTATAGTACTGCACGTTGTATTTTGATATTCATTTACGGTTCATTATCAAGAAGCTTAGAGGGTGAATCATGTTATTTAGCATTAATTTTGAACATTTAAACACTTGTATCAGATTGAAGAAGTTCTTGGCAGTGACCAATTCAGATTGCTTATATCTTTGCTGGTGCAGTTCATATATTTGTAAATCATTATAAATAGTCTGGTTGTTTGTATGTGAGAGAGAGAGAGAGAGAGAGAGAGAGACTAGCTCTCGCTTACACACAGACACGTGCGCGCACGCGCATTCCTTGATGGCAGGCCCTAACGGAAGGTTCTTTGAAGGGAACGAGCATTAAGTGGACTCTTCATTTCAACTAAATCCTATGTTCCATGGTCCGAGAAATTGGGTTCCTACGAGAGACCAAAAGGTTTCCTTTCTTACGAGTGATATTGGAATGCAATAAATATTCGATTGGATTAATATGCATAAATTTTATTGGCTTAGAAAAGATATGTAGGTTTGCACATTGCTCCCCATTACTGAATGTCTGGGTACGTGGGTAAATATTACCGGTAAAAGCTTCTTGGATTGTTAAATCGAACACATGTGATTGTTATTATTTTAGATATTAGCATTAGTCGTTAGTATAAAGTAGAATGCATTTAAATTGGCTTTGGAAGTTTTGTTCACATGATAGAAACCAGAGTGTTGGCTGAAAGTGCACTTAACCATACCGGAACTGGAGTTTATGAATAAAGTACACTTATGATGTATGAAAAACCTCTTATCCGGACGTCATTTCTCTGTGCAGCCCTACTTTGTAACCTTGTAAATAAATCCCAATGCTAATGCTTTCAGTTTGCACCTGACAAGATGCTGCAATATTTCTTGTGCTGTAATGTGGAGTCAGATTCTCCTTTATGTTGTCTTGTGCAATTTATTTGAGGAGCTTAATTCCTTACTCATATCTGGCAGCGCTCATGTATGCTTGCATGTTTATTTATCTGTGTGCTGCATGATGTCAGCGCTGTGTATGCATGCATTTATGTATGCTGCGTGATGTCAGCGCTGTGTATGCATGCATTTATGTATGATGCATGATGTCAGCGCTGTGTGTGCATGCATTTATGTATGATGCATGATGTCAGCGCTGTGTATGCATGCATTTATGTATGCTGCGTGATGTCAGCGCTGTGTATGCATGCATTTTTGTATGATGCATGATGTCAGCGCTGTGTGCATGCATTTATGTATGTTGCATGTTATCAGCGCTGTTTGCGCATGTATTTTTTGTATGCTGCATGACGTCAGCGCTATGCATGCATGCAGGTTTGTTTGCTCCATGACATCCGCTCCTAAGTGAATCCCTCGTACGTTTATCTGTATCGTATTTATCTCGCATCTCGCGGTCGCCCGATTTCACACGATCAGCAGCAGCAGCCTTTTTTTTTTTTTTTTTTTTTTTTTTTTTTTTTTTTTTTTTTTTTTTTTTTTTTTTTTTTAATCAGTGTAATTTACTTTTATGAAAAATGCCCCACTTTGCTTCCCTCCCCCGACGCGACACCAATATTAATTAGTGCCCGATTCGGCGAGTGTCCTTTCCCTCGCGACTTAATTAACATTCCAGTCGGCGTCAATCAAACGAATTACCCTTTTTTTTTTTTTGACTGCGTCAACTTAATCGACCTGTAAATGGGTTTTATATTTCGGCGTTATTTTTTTTTTTTTTTTTGCTTCCAGACTGACTTCCTCCTCCCCTCCTCCTCCTCCTCCTCCTCCTCCTCCTCCTCCTCCTCCCTCCTCCTCCCCTCCTCCTCTTCCTGCCTTCCCCTCTTCCTATTCCTCTTTCTCTTCCTCTCCTCCTCCTCCTCCTCCGACTTCAAAAACCATTGATTAATTGTCTGGGCTCCTAATCCATTTTCAATTTTGGTTTTTCAAATTTTTTTTCCTTTTGCTTTTACCTCCGTGGTCTTTTAAGGTACGAAATTATGCGTCTTCGAGTTTTGGGGAGGAATTTGCAATCAGGGTTTTAATTTCTGGGGAGACAAATATTCGGCCCTTTAATTACACCTTTGTTTATGTGTTCAGCGCTGTAATTGTATTGGTTTAGCATTCACAAAACAGTTGAGTCACACGGAACATATTGCACGCGATATAGTAACGCGCATAAATATATATTTTATATTCAGGCCGGCGGCTTAATTAATTAAGTTTCGGTCGTTTTTATAAAATAAAGAATATTTTTTTTGTATGGCTAATTAGCATATTTATTAATTTCAGAGAATAAAAAATGAGTACTGTTGGGCAAAATGTGGTTTTGTCAGCCGGCTCTGTTCGTTTATTATAATGGCTTAATAACCAGATTATAATTCAGACTAGTGAAAGTCGAAAGGAAATTTTTTTTTTCAATAAATTCTAAAATGAAAATCGGAAGATCTTTGGCGTTCCGAAGAGCACGTGTGTAAAATTGAATAATTGACGTTGTCTTGTCAAATCTGATATAGTAAATTTCGATCATTAATGTATATGTTTTCATTCACAGGTTTACATCTATACGCATAAAAGGTAACGCACACAAAAATGCATGTTTACAAAAGGCATAAATGTATACACAAACATACACATATATGTATATATATGTATGCGCGCGTGTCTGTATATACATTTTTGCCATTTGTAAGTATGAGTTTTTGTATAAGTTACCTTTTATGCGTATGGATGTAAACCTATGAATAAAGACATGTGCAGTAATGTTCGTGTGTGCAAATATATAAACGTACATGTGTGCTTAATCACTTTTACAGGTAAGCCTGTAACCCTGTATTAAATAGAAAAAAAATACTTGAAAGGCGTTAGAACCAGACCACCTCTTGCGGACGACATCGCTTGACATCGCCAACTCTTCGGTTCTTGGGGCCCAAAGGCAGGCAATTGACTCCGCCAGACGCATTCCCCTCTTGATCAAGCAACTTCTGAATAATCTCGAGCAACGCAAGCACACAAGCAGCTGCTCGCTCCGTCCACGGGAAAATATCAATTATTATGACACGACAACGCAAAGGGTAACGCCTCTTCCCCCTCCTCTCCTCCTCCTACTGTCCCATCTCCCCCAGGGCACTTTCGAAGGGGGTGGTGCGGGGAGTAGGGAGGCAACTCCAAGGCTCCGACAGAATCTCAGGTATCGGATGCTGTCGGGGGCGTTTATCCCCATGACCGACCGCATCTGCCGCGGGGTCTCAAGGAAGCCGCTGGCGGAAAGATCTGCCTCGAAGGGAGATGAAAGATGGGTGAAAACGGGAGAATGGGAAAAATGAAGTTGGAAGGGGTGGGGGAAGGTGGGGGGCGGGGAGGGAAGGGGGTGAAGCTTAAATAACCGCGACGGGTATGAGTAAGTGGCTGTGTGTCAGGTGGTAAAGGCTGCGTTTAGTTGTTTGAGATTAAGCTGGCCTTATAGCGAGCCAGCACGGGCTCTTGTTCTTAGAGTAGGAAGTTTGCATCAAGCGAATCGAATCAATTCATGGAGAATCAATGCGATTCATGATTCGTCTTGATTCGCCACACGAATTTCTATGTACTAACTGTTTACACTTAGGCGAATCGAGTCCATTCAAATCATGCAGGTTCGCTCGGTGTAACCTTTTGAAATTAGTGTGGTAAATTAAGGCGAATCATGAATCGTGTTGATTCATCATGAATTGAATCTATTCGATTCGCTTGGTGTAAATATGTCTGAATCTTTTGATGATGATGATGATGAAGCCAATTAAGTTAATATCAGTAATTATAATGATAGCGATGGAGATTTTAATGATGATTTTGGTGATTTGATGAATGAAGGTCTTTTATTAAATTCATATACAGGACCTTGAAAGATTCCTCTTTTGATAGTCACAAAAGGAATATTATCAGTTATTATTCGCGTGACCGTGATTTTTTAAAATTTATGAAAATTTATATAAAATAAAATACCGTTTTTGTTAAGAGAAAAAAAAAAGGTCAACATCATTGTTAGAAAACTACATCTGCTTAAGCTCACCTTGATATGTCAAGTTATTTGACGGAGTAAGATAACAAAACACACCTAAAATGGCTCATGTTTGTACCCTAATTGGGTTACGTGGTTGGTGGCAATAACAGGTTGCCTATCTTGCCATTACAGACGGTTCTGAACCTCTCACCCACCAAAATCTTGTCGTTGACTTCATAGCAATAGGACAAAGGGGGTTTGTTCTATATGAATCTGTCAGTTGGTTCGGAACTGGAAGATACCGTTCTATAGTGAATACTGTATTATAGAGATTGTTTGTTTATTTACATGTACATTTTATTTACTTGTGGTACATGTCTCAAGCATATATAAGTACGCGGCGCCGGAATGTATTAACTAATTTCTATATACATATAGTAATACATATATATATATATATATAAATACAATATATATATATATATATATATAATAAGTTTATTTATATATATATATATATATATTATATATATATATATATATATATATATATATATGTATATATACATATTTTATATATATATATATATATATACTATATATACACATACACAGATATATAGAATATATATTATATATATATATATATATATATATATATATATATAGATATATATATAAATCCATGATACATACATTTATCTTTATAATATATTATATATATATATCATATGATATATATTTACATACATCATAGTACATACTCATATTAAACCCATTACTATAATGCTATGAACTTCGCCCCTGCTACGGAAATTTGTGTTTGTCTTTCTCTGATCCAATTTAACTTTTTCTACACAAGCGGATATTGAATTTTAAACGAGGAAGAAAGTTCTCTCTCTCTCTCTCTCATCTCTCTCTCTCATCTGCTCTCTCTCTCTCTCTCTCTCTCGATCTAGAACTGCGAACATTGTTGACGAATGAAAAGCTTTCGATAATAAAACCACCCGAATTGGGCCGTAGCATTTTGTTTCCGTGTGTTTTTCAGGGAAGTGGGTGGCCGTGAACTCATATATATATATATATATATATATATATATATATATATATATATATATATATATATGTGTGTGTTTTGTGTGTGTGTGTGTGTGTGTGTGTGTGCGCGCGCGAGAGCGCGAGCGCGCTATGGAGTGGGCCTGGTCGAATAATGAGAATTTAGGGCCTACCAGGCCAAGTCTCCTTTGGCCATTTATGCCGTGGAAGTGAAAGGCAAAGGTTGCGGTGGCGTATTTTTTCTTTTGAGAGAGAGAGAGAGAGAGAGAGAGAGAGAGAGAGAGAGAGAGCTTTTTCTAAAACAAGTTTCTTTGAAGTCCTAAGATATAGTTTTTAATTTCTCGATGGTCATCATTTTCTTTATACCATAGTAAGGATTGTTAGCTTCTTCTTCTTTTCTTCTTCTTCTTCTTCTTCTTCTTATTATTATTATTATTATTATTATTATTATTATTATTATTATTATTATTATCAAAAGTAATTTCTGCCACGGCTGCGTTAATTTTATAAAGGCATTGGTTCTCTATTTTTTCTGATTATTGTTTTCTCATTGTTGCTCTACAGTTTAAGCAACAATAAGAAAACAGCAATTAGAAAAATAGAGAAGAACCTTTATAAAATTAATGCAGCTGAGGCTGCAATTACTTTTAATAAAACTTGTTTAAAAGAGGGTTTTTCCTCCACCATATTATTATTATTATTATTATTATTATTATTATTATTATTATTATTATTATTATTATTATTATTAATTTCTATCCCCCCCCCCTTTTCTCCCCCCCCCTCTTCTCTCTCTCTCTCTCTCTCTCTCTCTCTCTCTCTCTCTCTCTCTCTCTCTCTCTCTGGTTGATATATATATATATATATATATATATATATATATATATATATATATATATATATATATTTATATTGCAAGCATGTATTTATGTATAAACATATATTACGTTTTATATGTATACATATACATGTATATATACGCATGTTGTATAAACACACATATTAGGCCACAAATAATTAACATAGGATTCACTCATCAATTATAACTCCCCTTGAGGTCAAGTTATCCCCAGGGTATAGTGAAGTCTATGCTAAGTGATGTGTGTGGCTTAACCAATAATATCCCGGGGGTATGTATGTAAAATATATATGTGATATAGTGAGTGAGAGAGAGAGAGAGAGAGAGAGAGAGTTCCTCCTCTCTCCTCCCCTTGGGAATCCACACGGTGCTATATCTTGTTCATCCTTAGCTGACTTCCTCACCGCACTTCAAAGGGTCGGCCCGAGGCCTTATTCACTCGGATGAGTCTACGTTATCCTTTCAAATTTACTTTCGAGATATTTTCAAAGGTTAAACACTGTCTCTGTTGGCTCTTAGTTTTTTTTCCTGGCGTATTTTCCTCTTTACTCTCTTATCCTTCTGGTATGGGTACATCTTTAAATGCTTCGTGTATACCTGGTTAGTGCTGCTCAGTGCGCGGGTTTCATTATTGAGTCTCAGTAATGTTCCAGAGACTGACTGAGTCTTTTTTATTATTTCTGGACATTTTCATGTGTCCATTAGTGTACAGTTTATTAATATTCTTTTTTTATTTCTAAAATGCTGAATGACGAGTGGTTTCAGACATTTAATGTCTTTTTTTATTTCTGGACATTTTCGTGTGTTCATTAGTGTAGTGTATTAATATTATTTTTTGTTTCTAAAATGCTGAAGGACGAGTGGTTTCAGACATTGAATTAGTCGTTTTTTTTTTTTTACATTTTTATGTATTTGTAAGTGTAGAGTATTAATATTATTTTTGTCAAGGTATATGGCAATACTGTTTTTTTTTTCTAAAGATTTCTGTCCAAATGTGGCCTTTCTAAATCCTTATTATTTCTCTTTTTTCATTTAAACAAAATTATTTACTCTAGAGTCCTTCAGTATCCGATAAGATGTGGTTGACGGAATGTATCGTTTAGAACTTATCTACGTTTTTTTTAAAATGTTCTTTCTGAACAACTGGGCTCTTGAATTTCTTTATCGTGTGTGTTCCCCATTATATTTCCCCTGTGAGTCGTTCATTGACTAAATGTAAGCAAGTTTGTTTTTATTTTCTTGGCTTAGAAGCATTCATGAAATAATTGTTTCTGTTGGGATATTTTCGTATACTGTGTCGAACGGTTATTCATCTGTTTATACTTAGGGAATTTTTATTTCAATAGACTACATTACAAAGCTTTAGTGGTAGACTTGCTATGGTGGCAGTGAATTGTTAATGTATTTGTTAAAGTATTTTTCCGTTCTTTGATAAGTAATCTCTCCTTGGCATGAAACTTGGCAGGGTTATAGTGGGGACCCCTAAGATGGTTAATAATGGGGTTTCATCCTACCTCCCCCACCCCCCATCTCCGAAGCGGGTGGGGGTGAGAAGGGATTCCCTGAAACGGAGCTGGTTCTGCCCGAAGAGTTAGTTACTTTACGAATTTATCATACATAATTTCTGTATATATATATATTTGCTAGTAATAATAATATAGGTAGTAGACTCGCTTTCAAACATGTGTTGAATGTTATTGCTGCATCAGCTATATTCTGTTTATGGTTTTGTCTTTATACAGAGAAAGCTCTATGGAAATCGAATGCAGCAATAACATTCAACACCTAATAATAATAATAATAATAATAATAATAATAATAATAATAATAATAATAATAATAATAAAAGTGATGGACTCCTAAGGAGGCAGGATGCACCCCGGAACCCGACACTATCAAAATCACCCAGTAGGAATGGGATGGCTGTGATATATATTTAAAAAAATACAAAAAATAATAATGGCATGCTCGTATCGACTTTTATTCATGACGATTGTATGACACGAAAAATACAATGAATGAATGTAGATTGATGAATTTGAATCCCCAGAAAGCAAATTTGGCCCACTGTGAATTCGTTCACCAGTGAAAATCAACCGTTAATAAATTTCTCATACATTACATGCGAACAAATCTATAATTTTATTTTTTTTATTTTCTTCATTTCATCTGATTAATTACAGGTCTCAGGAATTTTAATCTCCGGAGATTTTTCGGAGCAAAATGGGAGGGGCAGGAGTGGGTCACCGACGTACCCTCCCCCCCCGCCCTTGGGTTGGTCCCTTCCCCCCCCCCAAAAAAAAAAAAAAAAAAAAAAAAAAAAAAAAAAACTGGAGGAAACGAAAAAGATGAGAATTCTGGTTATTGGGGAGTTGGAATGAAGGAGGAGGAGGAGGAGGAGGAAAAAAAAAGACGAAGAAGAAAGGAGAAATTCAGATGTGTGAAATTTCACGCCAAGATGGAGGTATCTGAGAGGGGCAATTCTTCATTTGGAGGGGGCTAATGTCCGCTCTAATGGGTTTCTAGGTTTATCACATTTTGTCATTAGTGTTAAATTTTACCCCTCTGACTCGTGTGTATGTGGGTTGCGTGCGTATGTATGTAAGTACACACATACTATATATAATGCAATAAATATATGATATAACTAATATATATGTGTATATATTTATAGATGTAATATATATATATATATATATATATATATATATATATATATATATATATATATATATATATATATATATGTATATATATATCTATCTACAACCGTATATTCACGTGTATAATGTGTGTGTAGTGTATATGTATGCTTGCAGAGAAATGAAAGTATGGTACGAAAACATTCTTTAAAATTGTATTGTTTTAATAATAATTTTGACCGTTATAACAAAATTCATCAGTAATTAAATTTCAATTGATTTTCTTTGGACTAGTGAGATAAAAATGGTAATATGCAGTGTCTTTTAAGTGTTCTGGCTGGCTACTTCTTTTTGGTCTTCCGTATTAATCTTACTATTAAATAATAATAATTCGTTGAACCTTAAACTTCCTTTTTGCATGTCCTAGAAACATTTGCTTCTTGCTGGTCTTGTAATCCTCTCTCTCTCTCTCTCTCTCTCTCTCTCTCTCTCTCTCTCTCTCTCTCATATTCCATCCTGCATTTTTTTCCTCATTCCGTACTACAGATAGAATGTTAGACGCATATTTACAGTATGAGAGAGAGAGAGAGAGAGAGAGAGAGCAGAGGTTAATTGACCGACCACACTTTAGATAATGTCCAAGCGTTCCGAGGTGTTTGGTTTATACCGTATTAACAGCCGCCATTTTCGCTCGGCCAATGGCAATAATGCGAAAGAGATAGAGAAGATGTTGCGAAAAAGGAGCGATTCCGGCTGAAAAGTGCCTCTCTCTCTCTCTCTCTCTCTCTCTCTCTCTCTCTCTCTCTTTTTTTTTTTTTTTTTCTTTCTCTTATTTTTTTTATTTCTGGTCGTGTCTTGTTTCTGCTTTTTACTTTCTTTTTTTTCTTTTCGCTCTCTTTTTACTTTCTCTTATCTCTCATTTCTGATTCTGTTATATTTTCGTTGGCTTATTGTCTGCTGTAATCGTTTTAATTATGCGATTTCGTGGTTCTGTTAGTTCCTATTCAGTTTTTTATTTTGAATCATTCCAATACATTTTCCTCATGGAATTATATTGTTTCGCTCTCGATTTTTATGAGTTGTTGATTTTACAGAGGTTTTGTTCGATCTTGGATATTTTTTTTTATCATTTTAATGTTTTCTCTCCCCTTGTTCTTCTTAATATCTTTCATTATCATGGTTTACATTCTTTGCACTTTTTATATTCATGTCTTTTGTAGCCATATGTCGAATTTATCAATTTCCTTAATTATTTTTTCTAGTGCTTTTTACTGAACAAAACAATTAACTTTTTTTATTTGTACATAATAGGATTTGGCAATTATATTCTTAATCTCACAATGATTTACATTTTGTTTCTTACCTGTTCAACATTTTCGTGTATTTATTTCGTTTACTTCGTTAACCACGGAAATTTCCTTTTAATCCGTTTTTTCCGTTGAACCCACTGATTTTATACCACAAAATTTTTATGGTACACACGCTTACCCTCTCTCTCGGAGACATTAGTTGGTTCAAGAATTCCCAGATAAAATTATTCGCTATAATATTTAAAACTACAGGCTCCTAGTATCCTTTTTTAACGAAATCGTTTTTGAAACTTGACAGAATTCTCACTTTTTTTTTTAGAGTTGAATTTGTCCTCAGTACCCATTCTCAAATTTGGTCCTATACCTTTGTTCCCTGTATGTGTCTACGTAGTGCCGTCAGTGCACCACATGCTACGCACTGTATGTAAAACTTAACGTTCTTTGCAGAGTCATTCTGGCCCGTAGCTGCAAACACTTTCATTTCTTTTACTGTACCTCCGTTCATGTTCTCTGTCTTCCATCTTACTTTCCACTGCCTCCTAACAATTGTTTCATGTGCAACTGCTTGATTTTCCTCCTGTTACACCTTTCAAACCTTTTACTCTAAATGTCCCTTTCAGCTTGGAATGACTGACTGCATAGGTAGCAGCGCTTGGTATTTGACCTTAATTTTATATTCTATTCTTTGTTAGGTAAGTTAAACTCGTCTGAAAGGGAACCACACAGCTCGGAGGTTGAATCTTCCATCTCCAAAGGCAAGATTTATAGAAGCCGGGTCCTTGCTCTTAAATACCTTCGCTGCTGAAGAAATAATCCATAATTCAACAACCGTAAAAGGTTCGAGAACCACAAGAACCACCCACAGAGGTTCGCCTCGAGTATTATTCCTTCATCATTCCTGTACCCTGATATTTCATTTCCACCTTGAAAAAATGTTTGTCTTAAGATTTTTGACAAAATTCAGGTCCGGTTTGAGGCGACTTTGCTCGCCAGAAATATGAATATAGTTTTGAAGTCCCTTGAATTAGGTTTTAAAGCAATTGGGTTATAATTTAAATGATAGTTTATGATAAATGTATGCGAGTAATAGATGGGTTATTCTTATGTTTCTTAGTGATTTTACAACAGCATTTAATTCCTCACCAATAATTTTTTGCACAAAATTCACTTGTATTATTTCCTTCATTCGAACATCCTTAACTTTTGATTGAAATCAAACTTATTTCTTTCTTCTTCGCATTGTGAAAAAGACTTCCATTAGGAAATGTTGTCGAGTTCCTGAAGATTTCTTCTTTGCTTATTTCGTCACCGTCATTAACCGTTTTTCTTTTGGTGTCTTATCTTATATTATTTAACTTTTTATTATCTGCTTACTTTTACCTTGATCTGCAACGCTGCGTCGTACGTAATTTTTGGCATATGCTCAATAGGATTTACCGAGGCCTGGAGGAGTACTTTTTATTTTTTGTTTATTTTTTTATATACTACGCAAAATTAATTGATTAAAGTGCCAACCTTCTCTCTCTCTCTCTCTTCTCTCTCTCTCTTTCTCATACACACACACACACACCCACACACACACACACACACACACCACCACACACACGCACACATATATATATGATATATATATATATATATATATATATATATATATATATATATATATGTGTGTGTGTGTGTGTGTGTGTGTGTGTGTGTGTGTGTGTCGTAGCATCAAATATATCTAACACCGGATATTACAGGTGTGATATTAAACTCTTTGAACTGTATTTATTGACTTCTTCGAAGGATTGAAAATTGTTATTTGCTCCTCCTCCTCCTCCTTTATGTCTTCTAACTCATCTTCCAAATTGTACTCTCACTCTACTTACAATTATTTGTTTATGGGTCAGAGCAGTGTGATGCATATAGCATTTATTTATAAGAAACTATCAGGCGTTGCAATTAATTAGGAATTATATGGCGTTTACTCCAAGCCTAAAATTAAAGAGAGAGAGAGAGAGAGAGAGAGAGAGAGAGAGAGAGAGAGAGAGAGAGAGAGAACACCAATCTTACAAATACAAAAATATCGTTGTAAAAAAATTTTAACATTCTAATCTTTGTTTTCTTTTTATGACAGATTCTTTCATTATAAATCATCACATTTAACTGTAAGTGAAATATTGCAAAAAAATGTATATAATTCGGATGTAGTCTTTACATAAAGGGATGTTGCGCCTTTGTAGGTTTTGTAGCTACAGTTGTATATGTTAGTGAGATACTAACATATATATGTGGCATATGTGGTTTTATATTAAATCTTGTTTTATACAATTACGTATATATACTATTTGTTTTCAATTTTTTTTCCGAAGTATGTTCTCAGTAACAAAATAATGAGGGTGGGGATACATATCATACGGATGTAAAAGAGTATATAGTATTTAAAAATGAATACATAATTGCATACAATCCCAATTACTTTAATACTTACATATTTACTGAGTTCGTATGAACGGGTGACAAGCCCGTATCCCATTTAATAGTAATAAGAAACGTTATGGTAACTCGTTCCTACGGCAAACGACAATAAGAACCTATCTAGCCCTTTGTTGCCTCAGCTAAGCAAACAGGCATCCGTCCATCCATCCTTTAGTGAAGAAACCACCTGACGTTTGAATTAGATCATAAACCTCTATTGCTTCTAATAAAAAACTTAATAACTCTCTTTTGTCCCTGCAATGGCTCTGTTGCAGCATCCAATTCCACAGGCATTTGTTTGCATTCTCATTCTTGACGGTTGCTGCTGCGACTAGACGTCGAATGTAACATACGTAGGTGTGTATACATGTATGTATGATATATATACACATATATATATAATATAAAGATAAAAATTATATAATATATATATTAATTATTATATATTAGTATAATATACATATAATATATAATAATAATATATATATATAACATATATATATATATATATATATATCTATATAGATAAATATATATATATATATATCGTGTGTTATCATATATACACATTGTTTTTATTTGTATACAGTATGCACACATACACATACAACGCATATATGTATAAAATATATATATATATATATATATAAATTTATTTATTTATATAGTATATATTGTATATATGTATGTATGCATGTATGTATATGCACTGAGGTAAACAGTTGTCACACAAAAATTACGCTGTAAAATTATCTATTTCCCCAGTCTTTTGATTATGGCTATGCTTTGCCCGTACAAATATTTACGTACTGTTTTTTGTCATCTCATACTTCGTGTTAGCAGTCATCTCTTTCAAGTTATATGTTGACTTTAGATTGAAGCTTTTTCGTTCGTTTTTTCTCTTTGTTAATTTTCCATTTTCGGTATTTTTTCCCTTCTCTCCACATCTTTTTGCCGTCCATTTTTCTCCGGTAATTCCTGATAGTTTTTCTCTGCCATTTCCATCCGAAAAGTCCTTTGACATGGAATTGGAATTTGCATTTTTCATTTTTGCGCCAGCTATATATTAATATTTTCTCTATGGTTTTTTTTTCCTATTTTCTTCCTCCCGCTGATGAATGCCTTGTTTTTTGTGTCATTATTTCTTCTTCGCACTATTTTTTTCTTTTTTTTTATATAAATCTTTCACATATAGTTTTATTCAATTCCATTTTTGTCTGTTGGCTGAAACTCAAATAATATTGGTAAACGTTTGTGTGTACAGCAAAGTCTACTTTATGTGTCCTATAATGAGTGCTTATAATGAGTGCCCTGGAATTTCAGAATTTTTAAAAACTTCGGAATTCTTGACGAGACAGGTACATCAGTGTGAAGTATGAATATAACAGATTGCTGTTATTTTGTGTTTTACTTATTATGCTATAAAGTAGCAGCTATGTTATGCTGTACTTCATTTATTATGCTATAAAGTAGCAGCTATGTTATTATGTGCTTCACTTATTATATTATAAAGTAGCAGCTCTTTCATTCTCAAGGGAACGACAATGATGCGTTTATACTTCATTATGTGCGTTCTCCTCGCTTGACGTTTTGACTTTATACATACATATATATTTCAACAGCTGTCTTTGTCTTTTAAAAACTCTTTGTATTTCCTCTGCATGCATATATATATATATATATATATGTGTGTGTGTATAGATAGTATATATATATATATATATATATATATATATATATATATATATATATATATATATATATATATATATGTATATAATGTACACATTTGTATATAAATGTAATTTATATATATATATATATATATATATATATATATATAAAATTTATATGCAGTATATATATTTTTTTCCATTATTTCTCGTGTAGTATATAAACGCCCGAGCAATTTCTAGGGTATTTTTTTTTCTTTTTTCTTCGGATGCCTCCAGGATTTGGAATTTGTTTACATTTTTTATTCCGTTAATTTTTAGGTTGTTTTTGTATTTTTAATTAGAAGCTTTACAGAGGCATCTTGTGTGAAGTGAATGACTTGATTTGCAGTTTTGGGCTTTGTGCAGTGCTTCCCTGTACATTTAGTCATTATTAACTTATGTACGCAATTGTTTATTAATTTATTAATTTACGTGCGTGTTGGCGCAAGCTACGCGCGCCGGAACCCGGCGCTGCTGTCTCCCTTACCCTCTCGATCCCCCTACCTACCTACCCCGCCCATCCGGGCCGGACAAACAGGTTTTCTGGAAGAGGGTGGATTTTTTTTTCCGTAACCTCCCGTTCCCCTATTTGTGTTTGAATTTGTTCGGTTACCAAAGTGTTACATTTTTATCACTTATATTTGCTACGCTACTTTTATATCTAACAGCAAATGCTGGAAAATGTTAGTTGGTCGCGATATGGACGGCATTATTGTTTTCGATTTTTTTTTTTTTTTTTTAAGAAAAACAGATTTATATGAAGACAGCAGAAGGATAGAGAAATGTATAAAGACAGCAATGTGGTGTTCTTTCTTCTACCATTTCTGTCGTTTCTCTATAATTATCTAAAAACAGTTAACCTTGAAATTAATAAGAATACATTCAATAATCACTCTTTACCTCTGAAGGGATGCTGCCTCGTACGTAACTTTTTAAAGTAAACCATCTTAAATCATCATCATCATCGCGAACGACCAAAGCAAGAGCAGCCGAAATTCAGAAGCCGCGCCGCCACCCACACCGTCTCACCATCAAAAATCGTCCGGGACAATGCTCACCATCACCATAATTCTAATGGACTTTCAGATATGTCATCATCAAAGTCGTCCTTATCACCATGAGAAAGAAGTCCCTCCCACTGGTTGGTGGGTGGTTGATGTTGGAGGAGGAGGAGGAGGGAGGGAGGGAGGGGTCTGCCTGGGGTGTGGGTATGGTATATGAGGACAGGGGCTGTAGGGGTAGGGACGAGAGGAGGTTGGTATCGGCAGGCAGGGACAATACGGTTTTCGGGGAGGGAGGGGTCTTCTTGGGTTGTTGGGAGATGGTATGGGGGTGGTTATGGGTATATGAGGACAGGGTTGGTAGGGGTAGGGGAGACGGGGTGTGTGGCGGGGGGTGGTATCGGCAGGCAGGGACAATACGTTTCTCGGCCTCCGACGGTCAAACGTTTTCGTCCACATCGGACGTCATATCAAAGATTGTGTTCAGATTAATGCCTTTTGAGGGGGCAGGTGAAAAAGTAGATTGAGAGAGAGAGAGAGAGAGAGATGTATTATGTGTGGAAATGAGGCCGAGGAGGAAAATGGAAAGGCGGACGGGGTCGCAGCATCGAGGTGAGGAGGAGGAGGAAAGGAGGAAAGTGTGAGGAGGAGAACAACGGAGAGGTAAGGTTTTCGAGGGCTTGGATTGATGCATGCAGGAGGAAGAGGAAGTTGGGGAAGAAGGGGAGAAGAGGGAGAAGGAGAGGAGGAAGAGGAAGAAGGAAAGATGAGAGTAGAAGGAGTAGAGAGGAAGGAAAATGAAAAGAAGAAGAGGAGGAAAAGGAAGAGGAAGAGGAGGAATGAAGAGAAGGAGGAGCGAAGGAGGAGAGGAAGAGGAGGAGCAAGTGGAAGAGGAGGAAGGAAACAAAGTAGGTGACCAGTTTTTGTGTTTGGAAAGAAGAGAATGAAAGGAATTTGATGATCAATAGATAGAGATTTGGGGAAGAAGGAAAGGAATAATTTTGAGAGAGAGAGAGAGAGAGAGAGAGAGAGAGAGAGAGAGAGAGAGATTGTCAACAATAGATATATTTGGGGAATGAAAAGAATTATTTGAGAGAGAGAGAGAGAGAAAGAAAGAGAGGACGACCAAATTGAAAGGAGAAATGAAATTTGAGGGAGTATGTGATATAAAATTGTCAAAAAAACAGATGAAAATTGAGGATAGTGGAAGTAAAAGGGACGGGAAAAGGGAGAAGGTCAAAGGGAAGAGGAGGAAGGCTTTGAAAATTCTGATGAAAATGGAAATGGGAAGATCGAGAGGAAGAAACGATGAATGGAGAACGGAAAGGAAGAGAAAAGCGTCAAAACGGATTGCAGCAATTGACATATATTGATTAAAAGTCAGTGGGAAGAGAGATTCCTAATAAAACGGAGATGGATGAACAGCACAACGTTAAGAAGCGTCACATACAAAGAGTCTTGACGAAATGGAACGAATTACGATACGTGAATAAAGGCCCGATTGACAAATTGACGGGAATATGTGGAGGAGGTCGTTGAGCTGGAGAAGACTAATTTGATAAGAGATGAAGACGGGCCGAAAGGCCAGTGTACTAAGAGAGAGAGAGAGAGAGAGAGGAGAGAGAGAGAGAGAGAGAGAGACTGACTTAGCACAGTTGGGAGGTTCAGAGGTTTCATTAATGTTAACAAGAGAGAGAGAGAGAGAGAGAAGAGAGAGACTGAGAGAGAGAGAGAGAGAGACTTAGCACAGTTGGGAGGTTCAGTGGTTTCATTAATTCTAATTTACTTAGCACAGTTGTGCATTCAGTGGTTTTATTAATGTTAACACACGAGAGAGAGAGAGAGAGAGAGAGAGAGAGAGAGAGAGAGAGAGAGAGAGAGAATGGGGTGAATTTTTAACAT
The DNA here is from genome assembly GCF_015104395.2 of Macrobrachium nipponense. NCBI lineage: Eukaryota > Metazoa > Arthropoda > Malacostraca > Decapoda > Palaemonidae > Macrobrachium > Macrobrachium nipponense. The sequence goes on from NC_087204.1 coordinate 98,599,290, forward strand.
TATATACAAAACGAATGTCATAGAAACAGACAAAATAATTCCATATATTGATGTATCAAATCTACAAATATATCCAGGCATTACTTTAAAGCACTGATTGGACAAGGTAGAAGTTGAGTGAAAATGAAAGGATAACTTATAAGAGCAGAGACGTAAGAGTCCTAAAAGAGGAAATCCTTGCAAGGCTAGACTCGTAACTCTTAAGTCTTTCGGGAGCTACTATTCAGAGTTACGAGAGAGAGAGAGAGAGAGAGTGTGTGATGGAAGGATGTCCAAGGTTGACGAATTTAGTACCTATTGGGAATGTCAACTAATTAAGATTAAAGGTGTCGTGTTCCCCTCTGACATTCATTTTTTTTTTTTCCAAAGTAATTGTTTTTTCATTCATTAAAAGAGGCATCAACAATTACTTCTAACTGTGAAAGGTGAATAGATAAGTTAAAGAAAATTATAAATGCAATAGATTTTGGGTAACTAATTTATTCAAATAATAATAATAATAATAATAATAATATTATTATTATTATTATTATTATTATATTATTATTATTATTATTATTATTATTATTATTATTATTAACGTTGTCATTATATGTTTTTATTATGAGAAAAGCATTCTTTGAAAGTTTAAAGCTCAAGTGGAGAGAGAGAGAGAGAGAGAGAGAAGAGTTTAGATGGGTGGAATTTTTTTCCCTTTAGGAGGCGGGCAAAAGCTGGTGTTTCTTGTTGACACGAAGACTTTATCGGCGGGAAATATTCCCTGGAAGCTTGGAAAGGAGCACTTGGGGACCAGAATTGAATATTGTACTGAGGAGAGAGAGAGAGAGAGAGAGCTACTTCAGTCACTTTATTGTTTATTTTTCTTGCTTGCACATCGCTGTTATTGTGTATATGTAGTTTATATTTTTGTCATTTATACATTCAGATGTATATGTATTATGTATATCTGTATCAAAGAACAGTAGTATTACGAAGTTTTACTTATCAGCAGATGAAAGCGACAATGATTCGTATATTAATCATAATGTTAAAGGAATTATTTCTAGTCAGCTGAGCAAATATTCATCATTAGAGTTTTATTGTTGCCCGACTACTGTTTTAACAAGCAGTTTTTAGAAATTTAATTATTAAAGCTTTAGCATTTTGACGTTGATAATGCCACTATATTGTTATTCATGTCGGCGTCGCTATAAACATTGATATTTTATCGTGGCATCATTGTAGCCGCTCCTGCGTAATGAGGTTTATATTCAGCTAATAACAGCTCCAGTAATAAAAAAAAAAGTAGACTAATTTACTCTGAAACACTTAGCGTTATAAGTAAATAAATGATCACTATTTACACTCACACTGACGCTAATTTCCGATGCGGACTGTTGACGAGGACTGCTGATCAAATGATTCTTTAAAAAAAAAAAAAAAAAAAACTCAAAAAAAAAAAAAAAAAACAGGGCTTTTTTTTTTTACTCGGTTTGATGTCGATGTTGATAACGAATGTTTTCATTCAATGTTTTATCCATTAAGGATGAAAAACACGTGAAATGGTAACTCACAAGTTTTACCACTTAGAATTTCCACGAGAGTTTTTTATTTTCTTTTATTTTTCATATTTCTGGTTTGGAATAAGTTTATTTTATGAGCCAAACGGTTTGATATAAAGATGGAACGGAAGATACATTCCGATTTTTTTTTTCTTTTTTTTAGAACTAGACAGGTTTTCCAGATGTTTGTACTTGACTTTTTTGTCGTTAATATTTTTTTTATAAAGGGCCAACGATATCATTTCACGAAAATGAAAATTGAAAAACTCATAGCATTAATCCATTAAGGTAAAAAAAAGACATTTTCCTATTGGTATTCTTTACTCTTGCTCATTTTTATTCAGCTCTCAACTCAACTGAATAAAAAAAAAATACTGAAACACATTTCGTTCTTTAGAATATATATCAGATACACCGCCTCTTTTTATTTCTTATTCGGAAGAAATCAGAAAATTCATTTGAAATGGTCTTTCACGAGGAAAGATGGATTATGTTAAGTCCAACTTAATTGGGAATATTCTCTCTCTCTCTCTCTCTCTCTCTCTCTCTCTCACCTCTCAACTCTCTCTCTCTCTCTCTCTCTCTCTCTCTCTCTCTGACGGTCAAAATGCGGAATATTTTTTGAACAGTCCAAGGTGAGATTAAGAGAAATAATTCCTCTCTCTCTCTCTCTCTTCTCTCTCTCTCTCTCTCTCTCTCTCTCTCTCTGTGCCTTTGAAGATGGTAATGCGGAATATTTTCCGAACAGTCAGGGGTGAGATTAAGAGAAATATTTACCAAAGACGGGAATCTCTCTCTCTCTCTCTCTCTCTCTCTCTCTCTCTCTCTCTCTCTCTTCTGTGTGTGTGTGTGCCTTTGAAGATAATATTACGAAATATTTTCTGAACAGTCAGGGGTGAGATTAAGAGAAATATTTTCTGAAGACGGGAATGTCAATCTGTGTGTGTGTGTGTGTGTGTGTGTGTGTGTGTGTGTGGTGTGTGTGTGTGTGCTTTTGAAAAGATAATAATGCAAAATGTTTTCTGAACAGTCGGGGGTGAGATTAAGAGAAATATTTACCAAAGACGGTAATATCTCTCTCTCTCTCTCTCTCTCTCTCTCTCTCTCTCTCTTGTGTGTGTGTGCTCTCGTATCCTCTGGTGTTAACTTTGAAGATAATAATACGAAATATTTTCTGAACAGTCGGGAGGGAGATTGAGAAAAAGTTTGCCAAAGACGGAAGACTTAAAAGGCCTCAGAGAGAACTCGCTGTGCATTTGTGCTTGAAAGCGAAATCGGCTGTTAGCATTGCAAAAGAGACTCGATAACCCCACAAAAGGATGCTTCTTTAAGGGGCGGCGCGGGCTTGGTTTGCGAGTGTGGGCGTAGAGAGAGAAGGCAAAAGTGTAGTATGCTGTGTATGTGTGTGTGTGTGATTGAACATCGCATAAAGCTTCGGAAAACGGAATAGACAGACAGCTCGCGAAGAAAGAAAGAACTGGAGTTCTTTTAAGCGTAATAGAATTCATATTCTCGAGCTTCAAGGCACTGGTTTTGAAGATTAACTTGTCTGCTGCAGTGCATGGCAAATTTCACTCTGCATTTATAGTTGGACCTTGTTTGAAAATATCATTGTTGTTCAGGTTAAATTCGCATGTATTATAAGAGGAGGTAGGCATGGATCTTATTGTCTGTAGAACAATTGAAACGAGAAACACTAAGAACTTAAAGAGAAGGAAGGATTTAGAACTGACGACTACACAGAAAAGAAAGAAATCATGGTGAGGTTGAATGCAAATTTGGTTATCTTATGAAATTTGATTGATTTAATATTAAATTATCTTGTTTCAACAACATAGATCAAAGATTCATAAAAGCAAAAACCAAAATTCTGCATTGAAGTTATTAGGAAATTAATGAAATCTGAATAATAATTAGTTAATGATAACTACTGTAAATGTCAACTTACTATGACATAGCAAAATACAGAGAGAGAGAGAGAGAAAAAAAAAAAAACAATTACCACGAAATGGAAATTATCGCACCTTCGCTGAGGTTTCTGGAAACAAAAGAAGTGAAGGTTCGGAAATCAGGAGACTTTTCGAACCAGACTATTTGAGTTTCTCTCTCTCTCTCTCTCTCTCTCTCTCTCTCTCTCTCTCTGTTCCGTGGCGTGTGGGTGTTTGAGTAGGTGTGTGTATCCGTGTCTGTTTCACTGGCCAGTTGGTTGACTGTCTTTCTGTTTTTTCAATTAATATTTTCGAGAAAAATAAATTGTTGTTTCAAAGGTGAGGTTTGGTGAACAGGATGTCATTTTTTTCCCTCAGGAATTTGCAAACTTTTATCTCAGCGTTGTGAAATATTTGACGTTTTTTTCCGGTCTTTCCTCTTGTTAGTCTTCATTAAATGCAATATTTGTTCATTACTATGTCGTGATATTGGTGCATTGTGGAAGCCCTATGTTTCTCTAGTTTTAAAAAGAATTCTGAACAATTATTCGTCCTCTTTATGTTTGCTTGTTGAAATATAGTATTGAAAAGGAATCTTTCTGTAAAGTTTATTTTTTATTTTTTTATTTTGTCGGTCAGTCGTAATGAGATTACTTTTTTTATGCTCTCTGCGAAGGAATGACGTACCTTGAAGACTTGTTTGTGAGTTGCACATCTATTCTTTCATAATATTTCAAAATACAAAAAGAAATGGGAAACATTCTACGCCTCAAAGAGGAGACATGTTCTCTGAGTTGAGTATTTTCGAGCAAAGATAGAGGCGACCAACCAAGATTTCCAGACCATTCCATAGATGAAAGTCATGCTCCCGAATTGCAGATATTGTTTTATTGTTTGAGTAGAAGGTCGGGATTGAAAGCTATAGCATTCGTAATGCTCTGTTATGTGTTAATCACCAGATGGCAGGACTCTGTGACTGCATTCTCATAGGCTGTTGAAGTTGATGCAGTAACACAGATAAAATAAAATATTGATCAGTGGGGATATGAAAGCCACTGGATATGGTAAAAAGTACAGGTCTCTGACAGTAGATCTGTTTGATGGAAAAAAGACGAAATCAAATTGAAGGAAATAACCGAAAGGACTTAGCGTAGGAACTACTAGATTGATATAGCAGTTGTTACGAACTTCAAGAACCCTGGAGTGCGTTCAAGCCAGAGTTGAGTGGCTCAGTGTGCTTGCAAGGGTAGCGATCGACTTAATGTTGATGAGATATTCTTGGCCTCTTTACCAGTCATCCGGAGCTGTGGGAATTTTTTGGACAGGGGTTTCGGCTTAGTTTTGGCGTCAGTTTGTTGAATGTGTTAAAGAGTGTTATGTTGCTTAATATATATATATATATAGTATATATATATATATATATATATATATATATATATTTATATATATATAAAAAATTATATATATATGTGTGTGTGTATGTGTCTTAATATATATATATATTAGATATTATATATATATATATATAGTATATGTATATTATATATATATTTATATTTATTTATTTATATATATATATATATATATTATATATATATATTATGTAAATATGAATAACTTGAGCTATGTATAGATAAAGGTAACGCCACTTTTTCCCTTCTTGGCATTATCTTTAATAGATATATATATATATATATAATATATATATATATATATATATTATATATATATATATATATATATTATATATATATATATATATATATATATATATATATATATATATTGAAACTTCTATATGTAAGAAAATTTCTTTATTCTAATGAAGGAATAAATAAATTCTCTCTGAAATCATGCACGGACCAGAGTTACCAAATTCAGACTTTCACCCAGCAGCGTCCTTTCCTTTCCTTTCTATTCCTTTCGGCTTTTTCTTTCTTTTTCTCTCCTCCAAACAAACCAACGCCTATCTGTAAAAGTGTCGAATTCCGTCCGAAGAAAATAGATTCGATACAGGTAAAAGAACTTTAGTCCAGTGCAATGCGATATTCACCTAGAAGATTGCGCGCGAGGATTCCCAATGCCAATTGGACGACCGGTGATTGATGTCTTGAGGGAAACCGAACGATAGTATCTGGTACCAAAAAAGAAAGACAGAAAGAAAGAGAAAAAAAAAAATAAGTAAAGTATCCGCTCGGCCTGATTTTCGCATCGCCTTATTTTCGCGGAAAATATTCAGGGAGGTGAAATAGTCGGTCGGAAGTAATCGGACATATTTCGATATTTGGCTCCAAGTGGTGGAAGCCACTGGCACGATTTATGGATATTGTCATGTTCTAATGCGGATGCTTCCGCGAAGGGGGAATTGCTTGCTTGCTTGTGTAGATTCAGTCTCTCTCCTCTCTCTCTCTCTCTCTCTCTCTCTCTGATTCCTAGGTTCTTGTCCCTCTCTCTCTCTCTCTATCTATCTTTACCGACTCTAATGTCCTTGTCCCTCTCTCTCTCTCTCTCTCGTCTCTCTCTCTCTCTCTTTATTTCTAAGTCGTAGTCCTTCTCTCTCTCTCTCTCTCTCTCTCTCTTGTTCTTTACACACATTTCTCTTATTTATTCCTAACTCTGTCTTTTTCAAACATTCTCTCTCTCTCTCTCTCTCTCTCTCTCTCTCTCTCTCTCTCTCTCTTTTACTTCCAATTTCTTGTTCTTTACAAATTTTTCTCTCTCTTTTATTTACTCCTAACTCTGTCCTTTTCAAGCATTTCAATCTCTCTCTCTCTCTCTCTCTCTCTCTCTCTCTCTCTCTCTCTAGGAAAAGCCTGTTTTGGTCGTATTCATTTAGGAGACGGAGTGATCGGATGTTGCCGGCCCAGATTAGCTGGGCGGATTTAATTGACTCTGGTATTACCCGGTGCTTGTGTGTACAAAATTACCCCCACCCATCCTCCCTTCCCCCTCCCCCCACCCCCTCCCCCACCCCCTCCCCTCTCCCTCCCTTCGATTGAACTTGCGCTTATGTGGCCTTCCGGTTAAACCAGCCCCGATTGCTTTGGTTTGGTGGGTCCTAGGGTTTGGGTCTTGCTTTGCCCCATAAGAGTGCTTGCGCGCGCTCGTCTAGTGAACTGATGGTTTGTGGGGTTTGAAATGGAGAATTGTTTGAATATTTGCTTGCTTATTTGTCTATTATTTCTATATTGCTTGTAGTTAGGTAGCTAAGTTTTTTTTTCTTTTTTCATTTTTTTGCACTTACTCAAGCGATAAAAGAGAGATAAAAGTCTCTCCTCTCTCTTCTCCTCTCTATCCTCTTTTTATCAAAGAGAGATAAAAGTCTCTCTCACATCGCCTTCCCTGCCTCCCTCCTCCAAGTCTTCATTCTTCGAATTCCGCCCGTGGACTCCTCCCACCCCCAATGCTCACTCTCGTCTCTCTCTCTTCCTCTCTCCTATTCTCCTTCACTCTCTCACTCTCTCTCTCTCTCCTCAGCCCTCGTCCACATCATTATTTTCCTATGATATTTCTTTTAGTTGTCATATCACATTTCCGTTGTTTGCTTCCATCTCTGCTAATCGAAGATCAGATAAGAGACGATCGCTTTAAAAAAATGAAAAAATAAAAAAAGGTTCAGAAATAAAGTCGGAGAGCTGAATTCTCCCCCTCAATTTCCTGGCGTTCAAAGAAATCGTTTCCTGCAAAATATCTTTTTATGAATGTTTTTATTCTAGATCAAATAGTAAATGTCAACAATGAGATCGTACAGGAAGACTTTGCAGGGCCTTATATTTAAGCAGCTAACAAAATGGTCAGCTCAGCCATTTTTTCTTTGTAAACTTCCTAAAATTGGTCAACTATAGGAATTTTATATTCACAGTCAAGTTCGTATTTTTTCCGCAGTTTTAATTACATTACAGTAAATTGCTACTTGTACACACACACAGACACAACACACCACACACAAAACACACACATATATATATATATATATTATAGTAGTTATATGTATATATATATGTTATATAATATATGTGATATATTATATATATATATATAGATATATTATATATATATATATATATATTTCAAACTTGTCAACCATTGGAATTTTGTAATCTCTAAACGCAGTTAAGTTTTGTAGAGTTCGCATTTTTCTGAAAATTTTAAAATTGCAGTAAATTAGCCCTACGTCGATCCTAGTTTGGGAACGTCACCCAACCTCCTTGGAATCGGTGCTTGGTGACTCGACCCTCTCTTAATTTCCGCCTATTTACTGCATGGGTATACTTATAATGAAGAATTTTACAGCAATGCACGAGTCCGATGGCCAACATGATGATTATGATGAAGTATAGCGAATAGGAAAAAAAAGCTAAAATTATTCGAAGATAAATTATAAATTCCATCACATTTCGTCCTCGAGCTAAAATTTCATATCCTTTCCACAAAGAGAGAGAGAGAGAGAGAGAGAGAGAGAGAGAGAGAGAGAGAGGACGTAACTTGGAAAACAGAGAGCCGAAGGGGGACATCTAAAGAAGAAAGTAACGCACAGAAGAGAGAGAGAGAGAGAGAGAGAGAGAGAGAGAGAGAGAGAGAGGATGCTCGAAATTATGTGGACCCCGGCGCTCCCAAAAAATTCAAAATTCTTAAATGATATTACGTACACGTTTCTTTGGCAAGACGGCCTTGCATATTTCAAAGCCAAGAGGACCGCTTCTTTGCTTTTATTACTTCCATTTTTGTCAGGGGAAGAATTCCTGCCTTTGTGGGAGAGAGAGAGAATTCTCAATGTTTTCATTATGCCCACACTATTATAAAAAAAAGGGAAAGAGATAAAAAAAAGAATTCTACTGTATTCTCTTTTGTAAAATGGAGAGTACAATAGAGAGAGAAGCCTTTGGTTTGTTTTGACTTGTTTTGACTTTGGGCTTTTTCGTTCTCTCTTTCTTTTTCCTTTCGACGGACGTTTTGATAAACAGCGGGGAAAACATCCCCCCACCACCACCGGGAGCTCGAATTCCTGATGAATATAAACGACCCGTAGGGAAAACCATTTAAATTTCATGTTAACTTACCCCTCCTACTCCCCCCCACCCCCCACCCCCCACCCCCAACCCCTGGATGCGTTCTTTCGAACGCCCGCCCAGAGACGACTCTTGCATTGAAATATTATTTATGCGCGCGGCGACGTTTCGGACGGACGGAAATCAATCTCTCTCTCTCTCTCTCCTCTCTCTCTCTCTGTTACATACACACACATACGTACAAACACAGCTATACAATTTTATTCGATTAAATCAGATGACTACCTTAAGAGCTTGTCATATTTATAATGTTTGAACTGGAGGATTCATGGCTTTATTATATACACATATACTATGCATACATATGTGTATATATTATTATATATATAACACGTTATATACATACATACACACACACACACACACATATATATATATATATATATATATATATATAATATATATATGTATATATATACATACCATATATATATATAGCTGACATGACGAAAATGATTGGATTAATGCTCACAGTTCAGGAATTTAAATAGGACTTAGCCGCTTATAGTAACCACTGTGAACTAGCAACTTGTCATTTTACTTTTTTAATGGCACCCAAGATGATGATCTATTTTTGTCACAAATGTTATTAGGGCAGAATTAGTGTCGAATAAGCTAATTAAAACGTGCTAAAATCTGCGATCAAATAGAGCCTTGTTTCACCAACGAAAATTGAAATAAATACTAGGCTCTTCCATAGACATTTCCTCCTCCTCCTCCTCCTCCTCCTCCTCCTCCTCCTCCTCCTCCTCCTCCTCCTTCCCCGGCCCCCCACCCCCACCCCCAACAACAAAGTAGTTTGTAGGCTTACTCCCCAGTAAACGAAAATCGTTCAAAGGTTTCCTTTGTATACCGCGATTTACTTTTTATCATTAAAACTTTCTCATTTATATTATATAACACACGAACACTTGGGTGTTATCAAACTGGACGTAGATTTTAGTCTTTACCGTAGATGAAAATAGAATCCGTGAACACCATTGGAAAAAATAAGGAATTGGGGAGAAGAAACTAAACTTAAAAGAAGAGCCAGAGCGAGGTAGAAAGAGAGGAGAAAAAAAAAGGAATACCTGGAGACACTAAGAACAATGCGCCCATAAACTAGAGGAAAAGTTTAAATGAGGAACGAGTGTAAGTGGTGATATACAACAGTCTTTACTCTCTTACTTTTTTTCGTTTATTTGGTTTTTTTTTTTATATATATATATTTGCTCATGAGTGCTCTTGCGTCGAAATCTAGTTAATAATTTTATTTTGTTTTTTTAGAGGTACCATTTTTTATTCATTTACATTTATAGCCATACACATGTATATATATGTAAATATATACAATATATACATTATAAATGTGTAATATTATATAAATATATATACAGTAATAATATATATATATATATATATTATATTTATATATATATAATATAATATATATGTGTGTGTGTGTGTGTATGTGTGTATTTAATAAATAATGAATATATATCACATATATATCATTCATACATAGATATATATGTATATATTGTGTGTGTGTGTATGTGTGTATTTAAATAAATAAATGAATATATAACACACACACACATATATATATTATATATATATATATATATATATATATATATATCTAATATATATATATATAGATATATATATATAGATACGTTATATCTATATATATAATACAATATACATAAATATATATATATATATATATATAGATATATATATTGTAGTATGTATGAATGTATATTATATGTTAATATATATTTAATTTTTATTTTATTTATTTAAATTTTAAACACAACATACACACACACCCACATTTGTGTTATATATATATATAATATATATTATATATATATATTTATATATATATAGATTATATATAGATATATATATACACACACACACACACACATGCGCGTGTGTGTTATGCAAATTAATTCGCACAATTTACCATTCACAACCGCACCGAGGAAGTTTGATGAATATTATATGGCATGGGGGTCGTCAATATTATCATTACATGTAATGGCGTCGTTATGAAATCATGCGAGACGCCTTGGACAGTTTGATAATTAAACGCCATTTATTATAACGTTCATCAATTTCAGGTGACACGTCCCCTGAAATTCTATTAAGCATTCGGTGTCCACATCAGGTGTGTAGTATACAGGTGTAGTATAGTCTACTCTCCTCAGTCATTTACGCTTTTAAGTGCCTTTCAAGTGTTGGATCACTTATGAATATTTTTTTTTATCTATTTATTGAGTGAGATCTCTTTCTGTATTTCCCTTTACCTTCGCTTACTTCCTAATGAGCGCCATTATGTTTGGAAGCTTGAATTTGAAGCCAATGGTTCCTAAGGTGGGATTGTTCCATATGAATAGGGTTCTTCATCTGAATAGTAATAGTAATAATAGTTGCCTGTTTAGGGTCCTTTGGTTGGCAGTTTTCTGTTGTTGTTGTTGTTTTGGTTTTAAGTTGAAGCCGGCCTTATGCCAGCGCGGGGTCTTTCTCTTGCTCTTGGGCAGCCAGTAGAGAGTTTTCTCTGGAATCGTAATTTAGCTGTTTATACAAGAGTAGCGATTCATTACCCTCAAGGAAAGATATTTCTAGTTCTGGAATGCTTTTCGAATTGGAATTACAGACCAATTTTCCTTAAATGGTTCAATGTTAGAATCTGAATTCTCCTTAACGAAAGATATTCCCATTTCTAGAATGCTTGGTAGCCTACTTCAGATGGGTATGATAGGCCAGTTTTTAGAAATTAATTCAATAATTAGAATTATGATTTTATCTTTTGAATGATGTCATGTCAACATATAGTGTAGCGTGTCTTAATTATTCGACAAGCAATGTTATTTAAGTACCTAGCACTCAAGTTTTACCACGATTCATTTTATAAACTTGCTTGCCTTTGAAACACGAACGTGACCCTGCTATGCTATCTATTCCAAGTCCTGCAGTACTGTTATCTCTTACTTACCCTGGTGATCGATGTTGTCAACACCTCGCTGACTGTGACATCCAATCCATTTGTAATCGCTGTGGATAACGGACAATTCCTATCCTCTGAAAGGGCACGCTTGCTCCCTGCTGTTGCCCATCATATCTCACTATAGAACGTCACTGTGTATAATGTCTACCTGACAACCCAGTAATCCTCTAATTTCACTCAAATCATTTCCCAGTCATATATGTAGTCATAGACTGATTTTCCCCCTCTGCAATGTATATAACATTTGGCTCATTACTTGGATCCTGATGGGGGGGACTTTGATGCATATGCGTTTTCTCATCCTTTTTGGTCGATTTGTTACTTGTCACATCCCAGCTCGCAGCCCGACTGCTAATTGCCTTTCATCGTCTCGCTCCGAAACTGCTACCTGTTTCCTTCCGCTATGGCTTGATGTTGCAGTTCCACCGAGAGGCCATTATTCCGGGTTTCTTCCGAAATGTGCTTGATATTGAACAACATATAGATATAATGCATCCCTTTCATTGATCAATTTACCGTGTGTGAGTTATGCACCAAAGGCATTTGTTTTATGTGATGCATTTCTGGTGTCTGTTTTATAGAGTGTGTCTGATCATACCGATCCTTAGATATGATGCGTTTCTATATTTCATATGCAGATGTAAAGATATGTATGCAGATTGCTAAGGTATATACGTATATATTTGTACACGAACGAAAATTAGATTTATCTTTCACAGACAAGAGGGATTCGGAATGGCAGTAATACTTCATTTTTATACGATATATTTCGGGGAGTTTTGGTAAAAGGAAAGAAGCACTGTATCTCCAGACGAGGTTCTAATTCATAGACTCTTAGGAAGGTGAGCTGAAGTATCTTTGTAATATGAAGTTACCGGGTTTTTTCCCCAAAAATTCTCCATTGCAAATGGCCTTTGCAGTCATTTGATAATTATTAATGCTTCATCACTCTTGTTAGTGAAACTCCATACAAGTTCACTAAAATGCTATTCTCCTGTTTTTAAAGTGTCTAGAAAGTCCGCCCTTATAACGTATTTAAAGTCTTCGTAAAGTGAAACCTTCATCCAATTCTAAAGTCATTGTAAAGTCAGACCTTTCTCCGCTTTTAAAGTCTTTATTGAGAGACCTTTCTCCTTTTTAAAGTTATTTTAAAGTCAGACATTTCTGCGTTTGAAAAGTCATTAAAGTATTTGTAAAGTTAGAGCTTAATCCTTTTTTGAAGTCGGACCTTTCTCCGCTTTTAAAGTCTTTATTGAGAGAACTTTCTCTTGTTAAAGGTATTTTAAAGTCAGACAATTCTACGTTTGAAAAGTCATTAAAGTATTTGTAAAGTTAGAACTTTATCTTTTTGAAGTCAGACCTTTTCCTGTTCTTAAAGTCTTTGCAAAGTTCAGACCGTCTTCTCTTTTAAAACCTCTATAAAGTCATCATTCATCTGTTTTTCACGTATGCAAAGTCAAACTTTTCTCCAATTGTAAAGCCTTTGCAAAGCCAGACCTTTCTCCGATTTTAAAGTCTATGAAATCGGACATTAATCTGATTTTAAAGTGTATAAAGTCAAACCTCCCTCCATTTTCAAAGCCCTTGTAAAGTCAGACATTTTTTCGATTTCAAAGTAAAAAAAAAAAAAAGATCTGACACCCAACTGTTTTTAAAGTGTATAAAGCCAATCCTCCCTCCATTTTCAAAGCCCTTGTAAAGTCAGACATTTCTTCGATTTTTAAATTAAAAAAATCAGACATCTATAACTGTTTTTAGTGTATAAAGCCAAACCTCCCTCCATTTTCAAAGCACTTGTAAAGTCAGACATTTCTTCGATTTTAAAGTAAAAAAAAAAAAATCTGACTCCCAACTGTTTTTAGTGTATAAAGCCAATCCTCCCTCCATTTTCAAAGTCCTTGTAAAGTCAGACTTTTAGTCGATTTTTAAATAAAAAAAATCTGACGCCCAACTGTTTTTAAAGTGTATAAAGCCAATCCTCCCTCCATTTTCAAAGCCCTTGTAAAGTCAGACATTTCTTCGATTTTTAAGTAAAAAAAATCAAACATCTATAACTGTTTTTAGTGTATAAAGCCAAACCTCCCTCCATTTTTAAAGCACATGTGAAGTCGTTTAAACTTTCGATTCCTGTTTTCTGTCTTCTCGTCCTCCAAGGTCTCTCTCTGCAAGGGTAAAAATGCGTCTCGAAAATATTAGACCCAGCAACCTCTTTTCTTTCCGTCGCTCGTGATTTTTCGTGGCTAACCCTAATAGATGTATATGCTCGTTGCGAGAGCGTTCAGGTCTCCTCTTGCTTTCCCAGTGTGTGGCCTCGTTCATTTTCTTGGGTGACCCATTTTGCGTTCAGAGAAATGTCGTTGAATGCGGATTTATTTTGTTTAAAGTTTCATTTCTCTTACGATACTGAAATGTGTTAGTATTCCAGTTGACTTGTATGTGTGTGTGTGTGTAAATATACGTACATATATATCGCCAACGCGTATTTACTTATATTCCATTGTATTATTTTTTTTATATTTGCGTATCTTTGTGTAAAATTTTATTATTGTTTTTTTTTCATGAGCATTATATAACATGGAAACTTGCTTTTCAAGTTTATAATATATAAACGATGCCTATTGAATGTTTATTTATTTTGAATAATAATAATAATAATAATAATAATAATAATCAATAATAATAATAATAATAATATAATAATAAGGATAATAAAAGAACAAAGTCTCCTTTTAGTGGTGAGAGAGAGGAATAATGAAAAACAGGTAAGATTTAGATCGTCACTCACTTGAAATGTGACCACGTCAACCGTATCTAGAAAGGACATGGGAGATGAAAAGCTTAAAATAGGAACATTGATGAAAGAGAGAGAGAGAGAGAGTCTTTGAAGTCTCATTTGATCATTTCAAATGGGATGACCCTGTGGTTGTTTGTGAAAGGACAAGTTGAGGATTCATGATGGGACGGCAAAGGTTGAAGCAGCATTTATGTACAGGACTTCGAATTCAAATTAGGTCAGGGTTTTTGTGGTCTTCAGGAAAGCAAGAACTTCACTGGTAAGGAAGCGGTTACAGGTCTCTCCAGTGGCAAGGGAAGAAGGTCAGGGATACTAGAATGAATGAGGATACAGTCCAGAAGTTAGGGGTCCTCTCACTAGAAAACTGTATCCACGAAGATGGATGAAGGGTGCACAAATGAGATGGAGGTTGTAGATCCTCTCTTCATAAATGAAAAACAGTAAATTGTTTACGCGCTTAAAAACCAGTCTTCCTACTATTTATTTGAAGATAAGTAAATAAAGCTCAATGCAAAGATGTTTGAACATGATAATGGGGTTCTAACCTTAAGTGATAAGTACACAAAACTGTAAATAAACGTAGTTATAAATCAGCTTTTTCTTATTATGCTGTATACAGGTATATGTATACAAAAGCATGCTGCGAAAGTTGTAAACGACACGACGTATATGGTTCAGAAACGCCTTCAAACGCTAAGTCGTTTCAGAGAGAAGAGAAAAGGAAAAAAATAGCCCAAGAAATTTATGCTGGAACCGACTCGAATAAAATATGCGAATAACAAACACTTTAGACAGGAGGACCGGGAATGGAACGACATGTGAAAGGGAGATATTTCCAGGAGACTTCCAGAGGTGCTGTGTCTCAGGTGTGGCCGGAGAGAAAAGGTGTGGGTATTTACCCGTGCAAATACATCGCGGAAGAAAAATAAGTTTGCACTCCACAGGATAAAGAGGGTGGGGGAGGAAACAGCTGAGATTTTTCCAGTTATGGAAGAAGAAGAAGAAGAAATAGAAGGAGGAGGTAGTCCGTGATCCTGATTCCAGGATTCCAGTGTCGTAGACGGTGGCATGTGGCCCTGATTTCAGTGTCGAAGACGGTGGCACCACACTTTTGAACTTGTTTCCAGTTTTTATTCTTTCCAGCGTCATCGATCCATTTTTGTTCTTATTTTTTATCAGTAATTCTCTCTCTCTCTCTCTCTCTCTCTCTCTCTCTCTCTCTCTCTCTCTCTCTCTCTCTCTAGATTTTCTGCGATGAATTTAGAGCTCTGAACTGGATATAGAGGCACGTTATCCTTCGAGGGGCTGGAAATTGCTTGCCTCTCCTTTGGGAACTTATCTCCAATCTGAAATCGGATGAGAGAGAGAGAGAGAGAGAGAGAGAGGAGAATATTTAGCTCGTTTGCCGTAATATATTTAGTGTCCCCGCTTCTACCAATTCATTCCTTTTATTTGCTTTATTTTATTTTTTCTGTTTTGTAAGCTCTCTCTCTCTCTCTCTCTCTCTCTTCTCTCTCTCTCTCTCTCAGTAAATTTCTCGTGTGTTGTTTTTAAAGTTTCGTTTTTTGGCGTCCAAACTCCCTCTTCTTTTTATTCTCTTACCACCTCATTCTCATCCTTTGAGGGCTCTCCTCCTCCTCTTCCTCCTCCTCCTCCTACCTTTTTTCAGTAGCATAAAAGGGCATGACGTCGACATGGGCTGTCAGGCCCCGAGATAAAGCCAAGGACGACCTAGGCAGCGTCGGCGGGAGTCACCTAAGAAGTAAGAAGCGTCGTCCTCTTCTCTTTGCCTCTTCTCTCTTTGATGAAGATTTTAGCGATCAAGGTTAGAAATAGAAAGGGCAACCCGCTCGTTTTTTGTTTTATTTTTTCCCCCTTTCTTCTGTTTTCTGTTATTCTTTGCTTTGGTTTTGGAAACAGTTTCGTGGGCCCTGATATTTTTTGTCTTTTTCGCTTTCCTGCTATTGTTTGTTTTGGACTTTCAATCACTTTCGTGTAATTTTTTTTTGACTGAGAAGCTAACCAGCTTTTTTTTGTTTTTCTCTTCTGTTTTCTGTTATTCTTTGCTTTGGTTTGGTAACACTTTCGTGGGCCCTGATTTTTTTTCATTTTCTCTCTCCTGCTATTGTTTGTTTGTTTTGGACTTTCAATCACTTTTGTGTAATGTTTTTTTTATTTTTTTTATACTGAGAAGCTAAAATCTGTGCTCTGATGTTTTTTTTTATTTTCTTCCTTTTCTCTCCTGTTATTTTTTTTTTTCTTTTTTAACTTTCGTGAATATTTTTTTTCTATGAAGCTACAATATATGCTCAAACTTCTTTTATTTCTCGAGTCCTCTCTATACAGTATCAGACACTGTGTTTCGACATCAAAGGATGTTTATCTTTTGACTTTATACGCATTATGATTTCATGCTATGTTAGTATATATTGAACAAAACTTGAATCCTTTTTACAAATAGATGATAGCACAAACCACCTGCAAAAAAAAGGTGTTTTGATGATGTAACAGGAAGTATGATAGCGTAATATGATAGAAGAAAATCTATTAATAACACATTTCCCAATAATAACTTCCCAATTGTTGCTAACACGCACCACCAGAATAAATATGAAGTGTCGATGATATAATAATCAGTATAATAGAAAAAGATAGAAAGAAATCCATTAAGAACCAATTGAGCGCCGTAGTGGCGTGGTCGGTATGGTGTTGGCGTGCCACCTCGGTGGCCGCGAGTTCGATTCTCGGGCATTCCACTGAGGGGTGAGAGATGTGTATTTCTGGTGATAGAAGTTCACTCTCGACGTGGTTCGGAAGTCACGTAAAGCAGTTGGTCCCGTTGCTGAATAACCGCTGGTTCCGTGCAACCTAAAAATACCATACAAACAAACAAACAAACAAGAGCCCATTTGACGAAAGAAAAATTCCGGACGAAAGATAACCTCTAGAAGGGACTGTGATTACCAGCCGCCATAAAGAAGCGTCGGCAGCACATACTGAGCCAAGTAAGAAAAATGAAATTAAGATCGAATCATAATAATAATAACGAGAGAGCGAGCGCCCAGATGAATGGCGGGGGCGGGGAAAAAGTTCACGCTAAAGAGCGTTCGAGAGGCGTTTTAAGACTAAGTATTACATCCCAGGGGATGTTTCTCTTCGGATTTTGGCGGCTTCTACAAGTTAAGAGATAAGTTTTCGAAGATGACTGAAAACCCTAAAGGGGATTGGGGTGGTTGGAAGCGGGACGTCTAGAGGAGAGGGAGGGAGAGAGAGAGGCCTGTGGGGGCTAGGGATCTTTGGGACTTCCCGGAGAGAGAGAGAGAGAGAGAGAGAGAGAGAGATGGGGTTCTGTGGTGTATTAAGCAGGACCTTGTTTCCTGGGCGCCTTTGGAAAGTGTGAGGAAGGGGGTGGGGTGGGGTGGTGATTATCCGGGGTTGTGGGATGGTGGTGGGGGGGGGGGGTTAGTATCTGGGGTGGTTGAAATTTTGTTGTGGGGGGGGTGTTGGAGATGCTAACGATGGTGTTTCAAAACAGGGGTACCTACTGAAGAAGGATTTGTTAGTTGCAACATTTACAACATTTGAGAGTATTTTTAATCGATTGTTTGTTTTTTTTTGTGGTGTGAACTTTGTACTTATATCCTGTTTTCACCGTTTGTTGACGAAAAATCGTTATATTAGTGTCATTTCCTCTGTATCAATACTAACTGACAACTTCGACGTTTGAGACACAGTATAAGTGACGGGGAGGAACGAAAGCTCCGAAGCGAGACCTATGACCATGACCTTTTTATTCCTCTGCAAGCAGCGACCCTTTACACGAAAGAAGAGTAGCCCTTCCGTTTAGCGAAATACATTGAGCGTGTTGTATTGTAAGAATGTCTTCATTTATTGCAAGTAATTCCTTATCAGCAAGAGCTAAGGTTTGTAAGTAGATGACCACAAAGTTTATCGTTTCTTTTCAGTAATGCATCCACAGATTAATGCAACATTGCCTTATCATTTGTATATTTATGATTGTATATCTGCTGTTGATGAAATGATTGGATGTATTGAAGTTGTAGAATAGTAATTCATTAGCTTCCGCTTAAAGTTTGAGGTCAATAGTGTGTCAAGACTGTTTTCCTGTTTTCTTTTTCTTATTTGGAAGTAATTTATGAAATTCTTGGGTGGCTTTTTCTGGCCTTTTCTGCTATGATTTGGGAAAGTGTTACATCGCTGAGTTCTTTTGATATAATTCGTGTTTGATATAATTCGTGAAAACAGCAAGCTGCATCTAAGAGAACATGGCTCTTCAAAGCAATTACTTCAGAGAATGTCCTCTGAACCTTGGAATGATGTAACTTATGGAATTTGCATCTACTTAGAGCAATTGCCTTATAGCTATGAAAAAAATATGATTATTATCCTTATCCATTCCCTTATTAACTGTTAAAAGGGTCTGGCTTTCATGCCGTCTTTGGTAAAGTCGTCAGCGAAACATTTTCAGAAATAAGATTGCGATAGATTGCACCCGAAACTGACTCATTCTAAGCGTTAATACTTATTAACTTCAAGCAGAGTATACACATCCCTACACTTTCTCTTAGATCATTCTTGCATGCCTCAGAATTTCCAATCCTGGGTCACTTTTATCGATGCCATTATTCACACTGACCTAAAACGTATCCCTTATGTTTGCAATGACCTGTTGGGGGAAAATCTCTCTCTCTCTCTCTCTCTCTCTCTCTCTCTCTCTCTCTCTCTCTCATTTGTATGCCGACGTAGGATATCCGGTTTTGCCCGTGTTCTTACGAATTACACTGTTCGGTGTTGAAATATTGATCTATAATTATTGATGATGCAGCGAGAGTTGAATTTCATTGTACCATT
>NC_087204.1:98620991-98630991 GCF_015104395.2 Macrobrachium nipponense
CATCCGTGCTTTCATCCATGCTCTTATCAATCAGTCGAAAAGCATCAATGAATTTATGTCCTTCGCAGTTCTATTTCAGACTTCGAATTGATGAACGATTACTATCGACAGTTTCTTTAGTCGTTTCATTATATTCTACGTTCGTCTTTGTTTATTTTTTAATATCATATATCGTCCTTTTAGTATTTAGCGTCATCGTCGTCCTTTTCTTTTTTATATCATATATCGTCCTTTTAGTATTTAGAGTCATCATAACGTCGTCCTTTTCTTTTTTAATATCATATCGTTCTTTTGTTTGAAATATCATATATCGTCCTTTGAATTTGTTTAAATACCGTTCATTTATCATCCTTTTATTTTTGAATATATATCGTCCATTTAGTTTTAAAATGTTATCATATATCGTCCTTTTAGTTTATAGTATCAGTCATGGTCTTTTTATTTTTATATAATATCGTCCTTTTGGTTTTTAACATTATCAGTCATTGTCCTTTTATTTTTCATATACATCGTCTATTTAGTTTTTAATATCATATATCGTCCTTTATTTTTTTCATAGTCTCATATATCGTCC
The DNA here is from genome assembly GCF_015104395.2 of Macrobrachium nipponense. Lineage (NCBI taxonomy): Eukaryota > Metazoa > Arthropoda > Malacostraca > Decapoda > Palaemonidae > Macrobrachium > Macrobrachium nipponense. The sequence continues at coordinate 98,621,566 of NC_087204.1, forward strand.
TTTTAGTTTTTCATATCATGCATCGTCCTTTTAATTTTTAATATTATCATATATCGTACTTTTAGTTTTTAATATCCCGTATCATTCTTTTAGTTTATGTTATTAAATATTGTCCTACTGTTGCGAAAGCATTCATACTTTCTGTCTTTCCAATAACACTCGCGTTCATGCGTTCTTACCCAGGCAAGCAAGCAAGCAAGCAAGCATAACAAGATTATGTACCTTTTTATTTTCATGAATAAAAGATAATATATAATATGATATATAATATAATACTAAATATATATATATAATAAATATAATATATTTATTATTTATAAAAAACATATATTATATATATATTTATTATAATAATAATATATATTTATATATTTTTTATTATTATATATTTTATAATAGATGTAGATGTTTAATTATAATGTAATGTACTATGAATGAATGACGATAAAAGACTTATAAAACGTTCAAATAGCGTTTGACGTGCCTATTGCCTTCATATACTCTTCAAATGATTACAAAAGCTAACTTATAACAAGGCAGACGTCGCTCAGACCTACCTCCCCTCCTCTATTTTGTGCTCTTTAAATCTCATGTGATTTTGTGTATGTGTATGTGTATATATAATGTGTGTATTTTAGAGAGAGAGAAAGGGGGGGGGGGTGTTAATCTCGTTATACCATTGTTCGAATACCTGAATTCCATCATGTTCCCTGAGAGTTCATGCAAACAACCACTCTCATAATAATGGTCCATCAATGCCGAACTTCGTATCTCCATCATAGAGGAAAAGAAAGAAAGAAAGAAAAAAAAACTTTTGCGCATGTGTTGGGGGTGGCGGGTGTGGTGAGTCCACTTGAATCTTGTGTAGTAGAAGCTTCTCAATTATCGTGACTACCCACTCCCTCAATCCCTTCCCCACCCCACCTCTCTCTCTCTCTCTCTCTCTCTCTCTCTCTCTCTCTCTCTCTCTCTTACTCTCTCTCTCTCTCTCTCTCTCTCCTCTTTTAGCATTCCCAAGTATAGCTGCTTGATTACGTGTTTTCAAACAGACTCGGGGATTGCCTCTCCAACGGAACTTCGAGGACAAACTCGAAAGCTCAGGACGAATGGCATTTCGCTCTCTCTCTCTCTTCAACAAACTCCGACCCCACCTAGACCTTCTCCCCCACCCCCAATACCCTCCCATTTTTTTTTTTTTCTTATTTACTCTCTATGCAAACATTTTCCTACGACCCTGCTGCTTCGAAGGCGCCGCTTGGAAGATGGAGGAGAGAGGCATTGAGTTTTGGGGGGGGGGGTGGGAATAAAAGATTGGAATCCCCCTCTGCGCGCGCGCGCGCGTACGGGCGCTTTCACTCTGCCGTAGACGCGCCCCCTAACTTTTTTAATATATGTTAGTGAGGGAGATATAGAAACGTTTCCTCGCAGGAGGTAGAAACGTGTTACGACTCGTAGATTTGCGTTATGACTCGGGGATTGGCCGGTTATCGCTCGCTCGTGTTTATTGGGCTCCACTTGTTTGTTTTTCTTCCGTTATCTCGCTTGTTTGCTGCGCTGATAACTCGTCAGTTTTTATCGATAGCGTTTTATTTAAGAGGATATATATATTTTGTTTTGTTTCATTTTATTATATACGGGCTGTTGCGTAAGTAATGCTGATTCGTCCAAAGATTACACACACACACATACACACATACACATATATATATATGTTTATATATATATTTATACATATATATTATATATTTATATAATATATATATATATATATATGTGTGTGTGTTTTTCTGGTTATTGTTATCAAACCAAGCATAGTTGGAAATCCCCCGTCCGCAAGTACTTAAGCACTTTATGTGTATACATACGGAAACACACACACCACCATATAAATTATATTATATATATATATATTATATTATATATGTATATATATATATATATATATATATATTTATATGTGTGTGTGTGTGTGTGTGTTTCCGTATGTATACACATAAAGTGCTTAAGCACTGCGGACGGGGGATTTCCAACTATGCTTGGTTGATACAATAACCAGAAAAACATTAAAAGTCATAATAGCAATGAAATATATAAGAGCCAACACTGTGTTTATACATATACATTATATATGTATATTCATACTATATATATATATATATATATATATATATATATATATATATGTATATATATTTTATATATTATATTTCATATTATATATATATTACGTCTGTATGTGTTTGAAGATGTTTGGTCATGCACCTGAATACTTACAAAACATTCTCGTCCCCTGCAGTCAAATAGGAAGATTAGGATTCGTCCATCTACTCGGCATTCTTACCTGTGAGATAGAAAATAAGTTTCATTATTGGGTTGTCAGACTATATATATATATATATTTTTCACATAATATTAATTATGTGTAAGTAATCATATGTTCGTGCTTTTTTGTGGTCCTGAGTTTATTGCAAACTGTTATTATATAATCGATAGTGTTATTCTTTTATGCATTTATGTCAAATTTTGCTAATGCTGAAATAGTATAGGCTTTTAAATGTTACGATTAAATGTTATTCTGTAATATTCGACTTGGTAGTTTATTGCAGCTTTTAATTTTTGTAATACTTCCTTATTTTTATACCCTCTTCATTTTCATTTATTTCTATCTTTGTAATACTTCCTTTTCATTCCTTTTCTACCTTTTAATGCATTTTTATTTTGTAATACCGCTTTTCAATGCATTTTCGCTTACTCAGGGAGTAAGCCTACAAACTACGTTGTTGTTGGCGTTGTTGTTGGGCGTCGGGGTTAGGAAAGGTCTATAAAGGTCTGAAAAATGTGTTTCGTGACGAGTTAAAGATCCGTAAATTTTAGGATAGGATGTTTATGATTTATTTATTAGGATTAAAATTTAAAAATGAATAATGTACAGTACAGAAAAATTATTAGAAATGAAATTTAGCATATATTTTAATTTTCGTTGGCGAAACAAGGCTCTATTTGACCATAGATTTTAGCATGTTTTAATTTATTTCGTGTACTGAATTTAGGCTTCGTTTCTGTTCGATTATTTTTGTTTCCACTTATAACCGAGAGTATATGAACGCGATTAATTTGTGTCCATTCTATATGATCCTTGTTGTTAGTTTAAATAGTATTTAGTTTGAGTATTAATTATGAAGACCACTTCACGTTAAGTTAGGAATAATAATGTTTACAACTTAACCCGAGGGGAGAATCTTGCATGCGTCCCAAGTAACACTTCCGTCTTTTAACATTCTCATCTTTTTAATATACTTTTCTTTTTGTAATACTTCCTTTTTATAGCTTCTCTTCCTTTTAATGCATTTTTACCCTTTATTCTTCCCCTGGCCGGAGATCGTTTCCGACGACTTTGTTATGAAAAGTCGTCGTAAGTTTTATGATGGGGGTCCATTGTGTCATGATTGGCTGGTGGGGCCACTTGGTGTCTCATCTGCATAATGATGTCTAACGGCTTGTTCCGTGGGCACGGGTATCTCCCCCCCTCCCCCCCCTTCCCTTACCTCATTCCCAACCTTTCTATCTCCCCCCGACTCCAAAGTCAACCCGTTCACCACTACCAACTCATCCCATTATCGTTTCCCTCACTCCTACCAACCCCTCATTTTTTCCCTCACTCCTACCAACCCCTCATTTTTTCCCTCACTCCTACCAACCCCACCTTTTTCCCCCTCACTGTTACCAATCCCACCCTTTTTCCCTCCTACCAACCCCTCCTTTTTCCTCACTCTACCAACCCCACCTTTTTCCTCACTCCTACCAACCCCACCTTTTTCCTCACTCCTACCAACCCCACCTTTTTCCTCACTCCTACCAACACCTCCTCACCTACAACCCCACCTTTTTCCTCACTCCTACCAACCCACTTTTTCCTCACTCTTACCAACCACACCTTTTTGCCTCACTCCTGCCTGTCTCCTTTGATTCTATTTCCCGAATAAATATACACAGACAGTTACATTTGTCTTTACAGTCTCTGGTCTCATATCTATCATGTGTGATATTTTACTGTGAGTTTGTAATGGTTTAACTATACACATAAATGTGCAGTTTTACTAGTTGCATATAACCCAATGCAAATAAAGCACTTTAAGTCGTTTTGATACATGCATTGACTCTCTCTCTCTCTCTCTCTCTCTCTCTCTCTCTCTCTCTCTCTCTCTCTCTCTCTTATTCATTATTTCTCAACTACGGCAAACGCGCGTATGATGATCACGCATTTTATTCTTGGTTAGAAAAAAAAGAAGGTAGCTGGTGGGGGTGGGGAGAGAAACCCAACAAAATAAATGACAAACACTGCAAACATCATAACATCATCATCATCAAAATGAACACATATAGTTAATTTTATCCGAAGTCTCTCCCATGAGTATTTATTTCAGTTCCCCCTCTACTAAAAAAAAAGTATATAATGAAATTTCCATTTAGCTTTTAACGAAATAAGTTACCTTGTAGTTTTAATTGATAAATTATGAAGACTCCTGCTTTCAGTTTTAGCGGAATGGCTTGTTATTATGTTCAGTGAAAATTTATACGGAATTACGTCCCAATTAAAAAAAAAATATCATATCTAAAAAAAAAAATCATAACTTCGAAAATACTATTCATCGCTCTTCGTAATAAGTAGCTGATGTCACTCGTTATATGTGCGCGTTATGAATTAATTAGCAGTTCAAATGTGCTTGACCTGTAATTGAATAAAGAAAAATAAAAGGTATTACGATTTGTTATTTCATAAACTTGGTCATTTTCTCTCCAGCGATGGGTCCAATATTTTTCATATTTAGCTTTTTTTCAGCTAGGACGTTTTGTAAAAGAATTTTATTATATGACGTGATAAGTTTTCCCGTTTATTTTTAACGTTTTTTCGTTATGTAAATTATCATATATTAGCAGTTTTCAGTTGCTTGCATTTTTATGAGGGTTATTTCTATTTTTATAAGTTTTATTTTACTTTGATGTAGACCCTTTGTCTAATTTACATATTTGGAAAAAAATGTCAGTGCCATTAACGAATATCATTGTTTATTTACTTGCCTTCGTGATCCATAAATAATAAGGCGAGGTGAAAAAGGGAAGAAATACTTTAGTGACTGACTGTCCTGTCATCAATTATGAATTACTGTATAAAAATAAACCATTAGAATGTAGTATTTAAAATGACGTTGCGAATGCGTTCGTTATTTTTTTTTTTTTTCATATTTATATATTTCCATTATGCTTAAAAAATCTTAGTAGATGCACGTGACTTCGTTACATAAGCGAATACCACAGGAAAATGATAGGCAGAAATCCAAGCAGAAAAACCAGCGCTTTCGTCTTTACTAAGACACTGTCGAGAAACCAATGAAATACTTTCTTTCCAACTGTATTTCATTCGTTCCTTGACATTGTCTTAGTAAAGACGAAAGCGCTTGGATTTCTGCCTATCATTTTCCTGTGGTATTTACTTATATATTTCCATGTTTACAAATGTATAAATTCTTGAGGAAAAATATCACATGGAAACAAAGGATTCTTCCTCATTCTGGAGAAGTCTCGCTACGAGCATTCTTAATCGTTGTCCTCGGAGGGGATAATGGCAGTGTGCATCGGACAGGCTATCTTGAATCCATTAGGCAATTTCTTAACGCAAAATTAGCCGCTGAATATTGTCGACTTCCTCGAGAGGTTTATTAACAATGTCTGGTGAGCAATTGTTTCGTAAATGTTAGCCGGAATTGGCTCAGGTTGTCCACTTGTATCGAACGCGTTCAGACATTGTTCTTAAAGAATGGATGGGGAGGTCAGGATATTAATTTTTTTTCTACTTATTTGGACGTGATTTCAAGAGAGAAGTTCATTATGTTGGCATTTTGTCAGAACGATCGGACACAGGACACAGTTTAGAGAGAGAGAGAGAGAGAGAGAGAGAGAGAGAGAGAGAGGTGGTTCATTAAATTCGGACACGGTTTCGAAAGACCGAATTCAAGACTACGCATTCGGACGTACGCATTTTCAAGAAAAGACAATTTTACCTATTCGGACACCATTTCGAAAGACAAGTTCAATATGTTACATTTTGTAAACAAGGTGGGACGCATCTTGTGAATAGACAAACAAATAAATAAGGCATTTCACCGAGTTCGGGCACCATTTCGAAAGACCAAATTCAAAGACGCCGAACGCATTCGGACGCATCTCCGGAATGCGAATCGAAGAGTCCTTAAGTTCTCGTCTCGAGACGGTGGCTCCGGAGATCGTATGCATATTGTAGTGGCAGGGGGTAGTGCCAAACAACGTTAATATCGGCCTTCTCTGCGGGTTGTCTGATGCTACCATTCCAGTGCCATCTGTCGGCACCGTTTGGTCGTCGCGTCGGGGCCAGTCGGAGTGATTGCAATGACAGCGGGGAAAATGAAGCAACTGATGTTATTGATGGGGCACTGAGGGGCTAAAGGGAATGAACTCTGGACGGAAGGAGATGAGGATTCGGCGGATTGGGCGAAAGGAGATGGGGATTTTCTGATTGTACTGAAGGAGATGGGGGATCCGAGGACTGAACGGAAGGAGATACGGGATTTTCTGATTGGACTGAAGGAGAATGGGGATTCGGTGATTGGAAGGAAGGAGATGGGGATTCGGCGATTGGGAGGAATGAGATGGGGATTCGGTGATTTGACTGAATGAGATGGGGGATTAGGTGATTAGAAGGAATGAGATGGGGATTCTGTGATTGGACTGAAGGAGATTGGGGATTCGGTGATTGGAAGGAAGGAAATGGGGGTTCGGTGATTGGGTGAAAGGATATGGGGGATTCGGTGATTGGACAGAAGGAGATGGGAGATTCGGTGATTGGACAGAAGGAGATGGGAGATTCGGTGATTGGATAGAAGGAGATGGGAGATTCGGTGATTGGACGGAAGGAGATGCGGGATTCGGTGATTTGGGGGACGTTGATTTCATGTTGATGGCTTGTGATTGAATGTCAATTTAGTCTCGATTGTTTTGATGGTAAGTGAAGGCTAATGCATCTGGACGTTGAATGGATGGAAATGAGAGAGAGAGAGAGAGAGAGAGAGAGAGAGAGAGAGAGAGATTGTAAATAACATGCATGAATTTGCCTTTGCATCACCTGCTAAACGTGCGTGTATGCACAGGAGAATTTGATGACGCAATATGTCAATTGCGGTAACAGACGGAGAAATGAATATTTGGCAAAGACACCGCGACTCGTCTCTCAACACACACACACACACACCGACATTAACGATGACGGATTCGAGTTTATAATTCCATACAAATTGGCTACGACAAGGCATCTTCTGTACCTCTGGGACGCGACTCTAACTGTGATCTGTGTAGAAACAGCAGGAAGGTATTATAGTCTACTGCATTTTGTTCGCGCGTGCGCGGTGGTTGCTGCCATTAAACATTGCTTGCATTTGGAACCTTTGTTTTTTTGTTTTCATTGATTAAAATTCACCTCCAAACGAAATGTATTTTGGGGTAATGAATGAAAAATTAAAGATTTTTTTTCTTTTTTTTAAGCTGGGTATTTTGAATATTTTTGAGTTCGTGATAGAAATCGCACTTAATGGGCTGCTCCCAAATTCGTATAACAAATGTTCAGTCATTTGGTGTGGGAAAAACAAGTGTAAAAACTAGCGGACAGGAAAAACAGAATCTCTTAAGTCTGTCTTTACTCTATGTTCCATATAACTTTGTTATTCCCGTGATCGAAGCTTAATAACTATACACATGTGTAATAAAATAACCAAATACATTTATGTTTACTTTTCAAAATGGAAAATGACTAAAAAGTTTTTTTCCCAAGGTTTTGCATTTGAACCTGTTAGGTTTTAAAATTATGCGGTCGTTGAACTGTATATTCTATATAACTTTGTTATTCCCGTGATCGAAGCTTAATAACTATACACACTGTAATAAAATAACCAAATACATTATATTTACTTTTCAAATGGAAATGATTAAAAAAATTTTTTTTTCCAATTTTGCATGACTGTGGTAATATGCGTCGTGACTTTATATCTATCTCCTTGAATACCTGGATACCTAGATGAATCCTCCCCAGTGTCTTTTGCAATATCCATATCCTAATTTGATTAAGGTATATACATTTGGCCCAAAACCTTACATAGCTGTACTACGCTCTCCCGGCAATAAGAAGAAGAGTACGAAGACGTTTGCATTAAGTGCCTCAGGGATCTCGGGTAGCTCCACAACGGAGCCAGGAACACCAGCTCCGTTTTTGCGAGGCGTCAGCATCATCGTTAACTGTAATTCAAGCCGTAGGAGGAGGAGGAGGAGAAGCGTTCTTCTCTCTCTCTCTCTCTCTCTCTCTCTCTCTCTCTCTCTCTCTCTCTCGCTCTCGCCTTTTACCTTTTTCTCTCTCTCTCTCTCTCTCTCTCTCAGCCATGGAGATCCCAAGCACCGTGAAATGAGGCAATAACATGGCGGTACAAACCTTCAGGAAATTTGCACCAGCGTAAACAAGAGGCTGAAAAGTTTCAGAAGGATGTTTGGCAAAGGTATTTTTTTCCTCTTTTTAGTGTGTCTTTCTTTCAGAGATGAATTACAGACCGTTTGATGTTGATGTTTGGTGTTCGTCGTAGATAAAAGCCTTTTCTGGCACGTGTATTATGTTTGTCGTCCTGATTGGTATTAGTTGTAAAGCCTGTCTGAAAAGGGAGAGAGAGAGAGAGAGAGAGAGAGAGAGAGAGAGAGAGAGAGAGAGAGCTATGTCAGTCAGGCTAACTGAGTGACCTTGTTATTTTGACCCTAGAAAGGCCTGCAGTTTGTAATACCCTTTAGTTATTTTAATGCTCATGGCAGGAATAGACCCGAATTAACTGCAGAGTATGCCAAATGCACTTCCACCAGTAAACTTTATTTATTTGCATTAAAAAAAATATTTCTACTTATCCATAAAACATGGAATCCTTTTCATATGCATATTAAACGGTTGATTTATAGATTGTAGCATTTTTTTTATAACAGGAATAAATTTATCTTCCACTATTGCTCAAAATAACATTGCGAGGACTGTACTCAAAATGTCGGCATATTACATGGTTATACTGTACATTCCATTATCAAAGTTTTGAATTTTCATCAGCAAATGACTGGCCTCACAGTCATGGCTATGAATCAGAAACATGTGAAATGTGATGATATTCAGGGGGGGAAATGTTTTAATCACATGTTAATTTTGCATGATTAATGACGCACCTTTTCATGTTATTTGTTCTAGTAATTACACGAATCACCCACCACGCGAAAGGCATGCCATAACAGTTGCACTGTATTAATTTTCATTTCGGCTACTATTAAACATTTACAGCTGCATTTACGTTTGATCATTTCCCTTGTGGTCGCTTTGAA
>NC_087204.1:98635991-98645991 GCF_015104395.2 Macrobrachium nipponense
GGTTATTTATTTATTTTTAATTTTTACAGACATATCATAATTTTTGTATGTTTTTTCTGTAATTTTTAAATAATCTTAATGTAACTGTACTGTACTTAATTTTAGCGATTAGTATGTTTTTCTGTTTTAAGAGATTCTATAAATTCTAAACGTGATGTTGGTGTTCATCGAATTTTTAAATATTGCGTAATTTTTATGAATTATGCAGTGCGTAGTTTTTAATGATCGTGTGTTTATCTTTAATTATAGCCTTGAGGATGCGACTATGAGTCGTGAAACGTCGGCGACAAATAAATGTGTACATGAGTACGATGCACTTTCCCTATGGTGTTCCCCTGATGAGATGTACCTAGAGCTGCAGCTCCGTCTTCTAAGGATATTATATATATTTATATATACATCTAATATATATATATATATATATATATATATATATATTTGCGAAAACGCTGCCAATATCTTAAAGCGGATTTAACAGTACAAGCCCTCCTTTTGTTACGGCGTTTTTTCTATATGCAATCTGTCCATCTCCCTCTAATCCAGATCCTAAGACTCTCCCTTCCCTTCTAAATTTTTGCCTCCCTGCAATGGAAACACCTCCGGTTTTGTCTTCTTTATCATTGCCTCTCAGTTCTTCCTGATCCCTTTCTCTATTCTAACCTAATCCCACCATTCATTCTTTGGACTTCTACTCTCGTGTCTTCTTGTAAGTCATTTGCACTTGAGAGAGAGAGAGAGAGAGAGAGAGAGAGAGAGAGTCTACTCACGTCTCTTTTTGCAAGTCATTTGCACTTGAGAGAGAGAGAGAGAGAGAGAGAGAGAGAGAGAGAGAGAGAGAGAGAGAGAGAAATTAAATGCAAGAACATTGTTAAGACCTTGTAAGGGGAATAAGAGTAAAAGACGTTAGATGTACTACTAAAGAAGCGATGAGATTTATTTTGGAAAGCAGTGGTGCATAAACTTGGAAAGATATAAAAGAGAGAGAGAGAGAGAGAGAGAGAGAGAGAGAGAGAGAGAGAGAGAGAGAGAGCTAGTATTTCCAATTGTGGAGTAGTAGGAAATACTAATGTTTGAACTGGTTTCTCATGTGGATTGTTTATCTTGCCAAAGGTTTTTATTTAAGTTTATTAGAATATTTTATTATATACCTCAATTTAGGTATATGTTTTCGAACCAAGTTATTGTAAAACCCTCCGTTCATGTTTATTTGTTCCTACACATTATACAAACTCTCGGTCCTTTACATTAGGAATTACTTACACCCTACGCTGAAAGTTATTCCTAATGTATAGGACCTCAGGTTTGTATAGTTAGGAAAAATACAATTCACTTTCACAGGCGAGAGATATAAAAATGTTAAAAGAGGATAAAAAAAAATATTTCGGTATTAAACGGTGTAGAATGATTCTAATTATCCTATAAAAAGACCGTTCCAAATCTCTGTACATTTCCTTACTTTCATTTCCCCTCAGCTCTCTCTCTCTCTCTCTCTCTCTCTCTCTCTCTCTCTCTCTCATAATTTTCCTCCCACCGTCAGTTTCCCTCGCGTCTCCTGCCTTTCTTTCCTTCTTTCTTTCTTTCTGTCGCCTTTCCCCAGTCAGCTTCGAAGAGAAAAACACCCGAGCAATTAGGTCTGATTTCAGGTCGTACAGAGTGGACCTCAGCCGAGGCCCTGCTAAGGTCTCCCTCAAGGTCCTCCCTCAAGGTCTCCCTCCCAAATGGACCTTTGTGTGACTCTCCAATCTTCTTCTTCTCCTCCTCCTCCTTTGCTGTCTTTGCGGGAGGAGGAGGAGGAGGCCTGGTGGGGACCGGTCGGTCGGTCTGTCGTCTCCAGCCTAACAGTTCTCTTCTTCAGGTCCCCCTTCCCCCCCTTTCTCTAATTACCTCTGTCTCTCAATAAAATTTGCATCATAATTAACTTCGGGTCACTATCGCGCTCCTCGATCAAAAGTAAAGAAACAAAAATGGGTTTTCCCCGGGTCGTTTCTCTCTCTCTCTCTCTCTCTCTCTCTCTCTCTCTCTCTCTCTCTCTCTCTCTCTTCTTTTCTTTTCCTGTTTTTGGTCGATGGGTTTTTCTCCTCCTCCTCCTCCTCCTCCTCCTCCTCCTCTTCTTCTTCTTCTTCTTCTTCTTCTGGTCATCATATCATCGTTCAGCTTTGTTACATTTTTTGTTAAAGAGATTTTCTGAAATCGAATTACATTGTGTTATATATGTATATGTGTTTATTTTTTCAAAGTATCAGTGGAAAAAAAAAAACTGTACAGCAAAACAGTAAACAGGAAAACCGCCACAACAAGCGTCGGACACTGCTGACCCCCGATTGGTCGAAACTCGTCGTTTTGCAGCCAATCAAAATGCGGCATCGGGGGAGGGGGGAGGGGGGGGGGGGTGCCACCTGCTGCCGCCGGCCCCCCCCGCCCCGCCGCTTTAAACTGGCTCCCTTGAACACCCAGCCTTGATGATGACCTTTTCAAAAACTTAAAAGAAAGAGATCACCTCCCCCGCGAAGATTTTTCTCCCCCTTTCGTTTTACTCTCCCTTTCACGTCGGCTCGAACGTTCATCTTGATTAAATAAATGCTCTTTTGTGTGCCCCTGATTGCTGCAGCAGCTCAGAGGAGCGAACAAAAGCATTCAGAAACAAACTCGGGAGATTTTTAGATTTTTGACTCGGGGTGATCGACGGGATGGGCCGGCGGTCCTGAGGTGGGAATATTAAACCAGCAAACCAGAAGCGGGCTCTGTGGGGGAGGGGAGGGGCGGGGGCGGTGGGGGGGGGGGGGGGGGGGGTTGGGGGGGGGGGGGGGGGGGGGATTCAGAGGGATGAGGGTGCAAAGGGAGAGGGCATATAGGGGGTGTAGGGAGGGTATTTGGGGAACCGAAAAGTGATGGTTTCGAACTTCTCAGGAGGTAAGTTTAAATGGACCAGAATGTTCGTTAAGAGGTTAGAAAAAAATTCATCCAGACAGAAAACTCAGACCTTCGAGACACAGACAGACAGACAGACAGGCAGACAGTTGGACTGACTGACTTACTGACAGAGAGACAATTGCGAATCACCTTTGACTGAAGTGCATAGTTAGTAAATAATGATTACATTGAATTACATCTCTAAATGTTGAGGAAATTCATATGTAGACAGAAAACGAACATTAGCTGTCCATTCGACAGCAAGGTTATTCGAATTGCAGATTGTGTGAAAATTTTAACGAAAGATTATTTTACAGCGAATGAGATATGACAAGATTTTACTTAGTCCTATATACAATATATATAAAAATATAGATATAAATAAAACAGGTGTCTTGTGTTTTAGGCAATGTTTTTGGCTATTTTTTTTATTTTAAATACAGTGAGTTTATTCCGATGTGTTTTTTTAATCGTTGCGTGTGTTTTAATGAAACGATTCGGTATTAGGAGACTTTTTTTTTTTTTTTTTTAGTGACGATCAATATATGATTTCCGCGTTATTAAATCCATATCTTCGGCGCCAAGTCGAAGAAATCTTCCGTATCCCAGTGGTAAAATGCGCCTCATTTTGCTGTGTGTGTGTGTGTGTGTGTGTAACTTATCCCTACGTTGGGTGCAAATGGCTTACAAAAAGAGACGAAAGTATCTCTCTCTCTCTCTCTCTCTCTCTCTCTCCTCTCTCTCTCTCTCCAGTTCAAATGACTTACAAGAAGAGACGAGAGTACTCTCTCTCTCTCTCTCTCTTCTCTCTCTCTCTCTCTCTCCAGTGCAAATGACTTACAAGAATAGACGAGAGTAGACTCTCTCTCTCTCTCTCTCTCTCTCTCAAGTGCAAATGACTTGCAAAAAGAGACGTAAGTAGATTCTCTCTCTCTCTCTCTTCTCTCTCTCTCTCTCTCTCTCTCTCTCTCTCTCTCCAGTGCAAATGACTTACAAGAAGAGACGAGAGTAGAAGACCAAAGAATGAATGGTGGGATTATTAGAACAGAGAAAGGGATCAGGAAGAATTGAGAGGCAATGATAAAGAAGAGAAAACCGGAGGTGTTTTCTATTGCAGGAGGCAAAAATTTAGGAGGGAAGGGAGAGTCTTAAGGATCTGGATTAGAGGGAGATGGACAGATTGCATTAAGAAAAACGCATTAACAAAAGGAGGGCTTGTACTGTTAAATCCGATTGAAGATGTTGGCAGCGTTTTGGCAAATATATATATATATGTATATATATATATATATATATATATATATATATATATATATAATATATAATATATATATATGTGTGTGTATATATATATATATATATATATATATATATATATATTATATTATATATATATATAATATATAATTATATACGTAAATTATTACGTATATATATATATATATATATATATATATATATAATATATATTATATATATTGGCTTTCATTTAAACCAGTGTTTTAACGGGCCTTTTATACTTGAGAAGTATCCTGTTTTAACAGAAGAATTTGTTTACATATATGTATATGTGTATTATATATATTATATATATACACACATATACATATACTTCCTTATTCTTGAGAAACTTGTCTGTAGAAGTGTAAACCGATTCAGTCTTGATAAGGAGACAGTATCGTAGATCAATGCCATCAGCTTAATAGAAATTGCATAAGAGAGAAAATATCTCCAAATAGCACACACACACACATATATGTGTGTATTATATTTGTGTTATTTTGCCGCATTTCCTTATAAAATAAACAACACTACATTACGCAAACTGTCAACACCTTCTAGACAGAAATTGAAATCTTGATAGACAATCTTCTTTTATTTCTGAGAATATTGTTATTGCATCAAAATACAATTCCAATAAAAAATAAATCACATCACGCGTCTTCAACCAGACGAAGGCGTAGATTGACGACCTATTTCAAATGGTACGGTATTTATTGACTAGTCTGCGTTCTACAACTTCTTCCACGAGGTGCACTGTAGGCATTATTTCAGGTTCTTTGCAGGAGCCCTTGGCCCCTAGCTACAACCCCTTTCATTCCTTTTTACTGTACCTCCGTTCATAGTCTCTCACTTCCAGCTTGTTTCACAGTGTAACTGCGAGGTTTTTCTTCTGTCAGTCCTTTTCAGCCTCTCTTTTCTAAATTTCCCTTTCAGCACTGAATGACCTCGTAGGGCCCAGTGCTGGGCCTTTGGCCTAAATTCTATATTCCCTTCCATTCCTGTAACTTTTTCCAATTTCTCTCTTTCCTTCTGGACCATTAGCGTACCTACGCCAGGAGTGCTTTCCTGGAATGCGTATCTACCCCTGCGCTTTCCTTAGCAAGCAAGGAATGTTCATTCCCGGTAGTTAAGACGAAGGTTGGAATGCCATTTCCATAACGAGATGAGAGGAGCTTCGTAGGGGCAGTGAAGGGATTGGGAATGAAGAGGATTTTTTTGTGTGTTTAGAGGATATTTAAGGATATTTAGGGTCTCCGTGATTGGATATGTTCGTGGCTTTTTTTTTCTTTTGTGATTTGGTTTTAATAGGTTTTAAGTTTTTGCCAAGTAAAGAAAGGTAGATCGTTAACTCAGATTTGGTGTGTGGTAAGGTGTTCTCATGGATATATATAATAATATATATATATATATATATATATATATATATATATATATATATTTACACATACATAATATATATGTGTATCTGCGTATATGTGTGTATATAATTATGATGATGTATTTGGTGTTTGAGAAGAAACTATTGAATACTTAACAGAGAGGTTAACCCGTGTAGCAACAAGCGAAGGTCGGTCGTCGATTTCAGAGAGAGAGAGAGAGAGGAGAGAGAGAGAGAGAGAGAGAGAGAGAGAGAGAGAGAGCTTGCTAGCTGCGGATAACGGGCGCTTGTCCTTGCATCCATTTGTGTCAATTCAATTCTGACCGCAGGTGGAAGAGTAGTCTCCAGATGGTACTAACATTACCTCATTCTCTTTGCCTAATAGTCCCAGCTGGTTTCCAGATGATATTAGGTCTCTCCTCTTCCCCTCTCCCCCTCCTCCTCCAGATTACCCTTCGGCAGGCTTTCCAGATGGCATTAAGGTGCCCTCACGTCCTCCCCGAAGAAGATGATACTTCAGGTGGTCCTCCAGAGGCGTTTGGAGATCCCATTCAGCCCCCTAACACCGCCAGAGTTCCAGCTCCCCTTCTCTCTCTCTCTCTCTCTCTCTCTCTCTCTCTCTCTCTCCGAGGGTCACAGATGGCTCTAAAAGGGTCGTGGGTGTTCATTTGGTTTGCAGATTGGAGGACATAATATATTAAGTCTGGTGACGGCCGGTGAGGTCTCCTCCGAGGGTCGTAGTCACACGAGGTTTGTGTAGCTCGAGTGAATGCGACGGAGAGATGGACTCTGGTCGATCTATGTGTGAGTACGGTTAGATTGACAGGTAGAAAGAATTTTTTGATGGAGTAGATAAAAAGGTTAAATATCATGGACAAGGTAACCTGACAGGCAAACGTGTTACAAATATATTTACAAATGTCAGTTCGGTTGACTTGAAGACTCTGCAGATGTTTATGGATGTGGACTTGTTGAAAATACGCAGAGAAGCAAGGTCTGGAAATTGAGTTATCTATAGAGCAAGATAATTGTACGAGTTAAATGTGCGATGGCGTAGTGAAAATATGGGCTAGAAATACACTATAGGTAGGTCCACTTAAGGACCATTCTTGGGTGAGCCCTATGCCTACAAGACGTTTGTTTGGCGGCCGCTGATTGGCTGGTACCGGGAGGTAGGCACCTCCCAGCCAATCAGCGGCCGCCAAACAAACGTCTTGTAGGCATAGGGCTCACCCAAGAATGGTCCTTAAGTGGACCTACCTATAGTGTATTTCTAGCCCATATTTTCACTACGCCATCGCACATTTACTCGTACAATTATCTTGCTCTATAGATACTCAATTTCCAGACCTTGCTTCTCTGCGTATTTTCAACAAGTCCACATCCATAAACATCTGCAGAGTCTTCAAGTCAACCGAACTGACATTTGTAAATATATTTGTAACACGTTTGCCTGTCAGGTTACCTGTGCCATGATATTAACCTTTTTATCTACTCCATCAATCTTTCTACCTGTCAATCTAACCGTACTCACACATAGATCGACCAGAGTCCATCTCTCCGTCGCATTCACTCGAGCTACACAAACCTCGTGTGACTACGACCCTCGGAGGAGACCTCACCGTAAGCATACGGCTCATCCAAGAATCTACCTTAAGTGAACCAGGTATAGTTCATCGTACTGTCTATTTTCCTACAGCTTAGTATTGAAGGAATTTTTTCTATCGATTTACGCACATGCTACACAAATGAAATTTGATACATATTACATATATATGTTCTGTTGAGCTTTTAAAGATACACACATACACACACACAAATGTGTGTATTTGTGTTTGTGTTTGTGTCTGTGTCTGTATGGGTACAAAAGTGACAGGAGAAAAGATTCCCAGTAAGAACAAATCCCCAAACTCCCAGTTTTTTTTTTTTTTCTTTTTTTTTTTTTTTTTCTGGAAAGCGTGAAAAGTAAGGTGTGGGAAAGAGTGCATCTGCCAATTGGACGAAGGATTTCAATTACAAAAAATTCTTTAACAAAATGGAATTTTGGTGAGGCGGAAACGATTTTCAATTACTTTCGATCGTATTCTATTTTCGACAGTATGGGGGCCGAAATTTATTTATAGTTACATGTCAGTTGGTCCGATGAGTAATTCGTCCTTGTGTGTACAGATGGATGGCTGAAAGATTTCCTTTACTGTAATTAAAAACTGTTTTTCTTTTTACGGTTTATATTTGGATATATATATATATATTATATACAGACACACACACACACACACACACACACACACACACATATATATAATATATATATATTATATAATATATTATAATTATATATATTATATTATTTGAGGTCATTTTTTCTTCCCAATTATCCTAAGGGAAGAAGGCCAAGTCTATTTTGGATGATTATATCCATATTGTGTTATTAGTCAGCCCTTAACAAACCTTTTAATCGCGAGTAATTGATATTAAAAAAGTTCCATGTTTATTCTAATTGTTCCCTCGTCTTGGAAATCAGTAGCTTGGAGTTGTCTGGAAATAAAAATCCTGCCCAGACCATTTTTAAATTGAAACGTTTGTCAATCATTCCATCCAGAAGAGTGGGCTATTTTTATTTAGGCAGAAAAGCCCCCTTGCTTACTGATATGCCTAAATGCATTTTAGAGCAATGTTGCCAAGGGATATATGCGTTGTCCCGCCCCTCTTTAATCAAAAGCACTCTCCAGGAATTATAAATAATGCAGGACTGGCATCGCGTGGAGTTGTGGCAGTTATGCTATAAAAGGGCAGCAAACCTTTTCCTGAATTCATTTCAGGCATTTTGATAGTTGCAATTTGGAACTGACTTGGATGGTTAGCACGTTATATTCTTTAGGATAAAGATGCATTTGTGAATGTCAAAGATTACTGTGTTTTTATCCGGAATCAATCCAGATTTCAGGTTAAAAAAAATATCAGGATGGGTTGAGCGATATACAATATATTATAAAAAAGAATACTTTTCTTTCAGTGGATGGAAAGAAAGATACAGATTTATTTGGAAATGTCAAAGAATATAAAAATAATTTATGTTTAACCCAGAAGCAGCGCATTAGTTAGAATATTTAAAAAAAAAGTAGTATGGTTAGCACAATACATTCTTAAGAACAATTCCAGTCATTTATCAGTGGATGAAAAGAAAGACACAGAAACATCTTGAAATATCAAACAAAAATATGTTTTATCCAGAATCACATTTCAATAGTTGAGTTCCGAAAGAAACAGTATGGTTAGCACGGTATTATTAAGAATAATTTCAGTTAGATGTCAGTGGAGGGTAAGAAAAATGCAGATGCATTTTGAAATAGAAACATTTTAGATTTGAAGAACATGACAAAATAAGCAGGATGGTTAGCGCGATATATTCTTAAGAATCATTAAAATCTGGTGTCTTTGGATAGAAAGAAAGATAAAGATACACCTGGAGATAACAAACAATAATATACGTCTTTTGCCACCTGGAAATAATAAAGAATAATATACGTTTTATGTCACCCGGAAATAAAGAAGAGTAGTATACGTCTTATGTCAATATTGGAATGATTCTTCTTGTGTGCTTTCGAGAAGGTCACATCTTCTTGTGAGTGTTTTGTTTTTCCATTAACTGTTCAACAAAACGTTTTTTGGGAACATGAGTAAAAAATAACGTTTATCATGTAATTGTTTTTGAAACTAAGGTTTCATGCTTTTTTTTTTCAGTCCAAGACGTTTCCATCCATTTCTCGTGTATGGGAACATAAAAAAAGTTTTTATTTTTAAAATTTTAACAGTTCGCCAAGATGTTTTTATCTGCTTCTTTTGTATAAAAAAAAAAAAAAAAAGCTTTTCCCCTTCCATACAAAAAAGACCTCAAGCCAGACAGGGAGAAATCCCAAAATCGAAACAAGAACAACAAAGAAAAAAATAAAACAACAACAAAGGAAAAAGAAAATAGAGCAACAACAAAGGGAAAAGAAAATAGAACAACAGCAAAAGCAAATGGCGACCATTTCTTTCCAGGATTCATGAAAGAAGCGAGGCGAGAGATTGATTTGTCTTTTGAGGGATTCGAGATAAGGCTCTCTCTCTCTCTCTCTCTCTCTCTCTCTCTCTCTCTCTCTCTCTCTCTCTCTCTCTCTCTGACTTCTGTCTTTAGGGCTTTTATTAACCTTCCTGTTTTTAGCCTCGTCTTTTTTTTTTTTTTTTTTTTTTTTTTTTTTACTTCGAGATACGAAACCGAACATGCAACCATATTACGTTTGAGGCGATTAATAAATTTAATAGTTAAATAGCTGCATATTATTATTGTTATTATTATTGTTATTTTAAATTATAGCAGTTTTCAACGAATTAATCTTATACAGGGTCTTTTCATTTCTTCTGATAATTCGTTTTTCTGACTCC
>NC_087204.1:98648948-98663948 GCF_015104395.2 Macrobrachium nipponense
CCCCTCCCATTATTGCACCGCTTATTCGTCTCCACACCAATTATTCATGGGGGTGTCGCATCTATCAGACTTGTACAGTTTGTAGCGTCTCACTCCCATTAAGCCGCTGCATTAATGGGGCGACATCCAACACTACACTCCGTTTATGTAACAGCATCTACCCTGAAGGTCCCTCGCCTAAGGCATCGGATTTCTCCTTCCTTTAGCGGTCCTGCAGAATTGGGGCCTTCAAGGAATCATATGCGAGGTGACGCCTTCAGTCAAGGGACTTTTTCATGGTATTCTGACTGTAATCAGTGGCTCCATTTGAAGGTGGTTTTCCCAGTGACGCTTCTCTTTTGATCAGGCTTCAATCTAGATCCTTTTTCATGGCATCCTAATTGCAATAAATGGCCCCATTTTCCCAGTGACGCTTTCCTTTTAATGAGGCTTCTATTAAGATCCTTTTTCATGGTATCCTAATTGTCATTAATGGCCCCATTTTGAGGTGTTTTCCCAATGACACTTCTCTTTTAATGAGGCTTCAATCAAGAGCCTTTTTCATGGTATCCTAACTGTCATTATGGCACCATTTTGAGGTGGTTTTCCCAATGACACTTATCTTTTAATGAGGCTCAATCAAGAAGCCTTTTTCATGGTATCCTAACTGTCATAATGGCCCATTTTGAGGTGTTTTCCCAGTGACGCTTTCCTTTTAATGAGGCTTCTATTAAGATCCTTTTTCATGATATCCTAACTGTCATTAATTGCCCCATTCTGAGGTTGTTTCCCCCATTGCGCTTTTCTTTGAATGGGGTCTTGACCCGTTGGTCGTCTGGAGCCGCTGCCATTATTTCATTTACTTATATAGCGGCATCTCTCCTCCCCTCCTCCTCCTCCTCCTCCTTAAGATCAGGTTTCCCATACTCTAGAGACCTGCTTCCCTCCTTCGATACGAAGCCCAGGGGCGTGACGACTCTTTCAGGCTTAATAATCTCGTAGGGAATCAATCAATCAATCAAGGGAAACCCGTTTAAGCGGTTGCTGTAGAATTTCTAATGACGCGAAGTGCTATGATAATACAGAGGGGGGAAATCAGGGCAGGATTCCTTATTAAGTCTACGGTTGTATAGGGCTTAAGCTGATTAGGCGTCTCGTATGCAATTAATGGTTCGCTAGGGTTACGGGAATGGATGTATTGTGCGCGAATAACGTTGATATACTGTTATGCGATCGTATTTTCTCGCGGTTTTGATTGGATAGGGTCTTGTTACGCTTTTGAAGTTTTCAAAAGGGTTTGCTTAGGAGCTCCTACAAAAAAAAAAAAAAAAAAAATCAATCTTTCTTGGGGACCATTAAGAAAGGGTGTATAACAAAAGCTTAGTCATTTAAAATCAGCGCCGCCAATTTAACCTAAAAACCAGCTACACCAATAACTCCAACATAATTAAAATTAATTGTATTGTGGATGCTACAATAAAAACATTAAATAATTAAAATCATTGCATATTTAATATGAAAAGCAGCTACGCCATTATTATTATTATTATTATTATTATTATTATTATTATTATTATTATTATTATTATTATTATTATTATTGTGTATGCTGGAAACAGACCTTCTTTCAAACAAGTTTTATTTAAAAAAAATGGCAGAATTCACAGAATTGATTTTGTACAATATTCTTTCAATTCTCCTTATGATTTGCCTTTCAGGCACGCTGGTATTATTATTATTATTATTATTATTATTATTTTCCCCTATGCGCATAAAAACAAGCCTACATGACCCATTGACTTAAAATGAAAGCTTCCAAAGAGTATGGCGTTCATTATTATTATTATTATTATTAAGAGGCAAACTCGCGCCTTGTTTCACTCCTTGTCGGTACTTTGATGTAACCGCCTTTTCAAAGTTTGTCGAGATTCGTCAAGTCGTAGAAACAGACGAATTGAAAGTTACCCGAGGACTCTCAAGAAGAGACGTTTCGTTTACCATTTTGTTTTCGTTTTTTTGATATGTTGTTATCATTTCATGAGACTTCATGTATTATTATTATTATTATTATTATTATTATTATTATTATTATTATTATTATTATTATATTATTGTTGTTGTTGTTGTTGTTCAAGGCGCTCCAGATGTGCTAACATCTTCTTCTTCTTCTTCTTCTTCTTCTTCTTCTTCTTCTTCTCTTCTTATTATTATTATTATTAGAAACAGGTAAGTTAATACAGTGATCATTATTTTTAATAGCTGATAGTAAGTTAAGCTAATTTCATGGACATGCGAAGTTTATTCATTTTAAGGTTCAAACATAAATGAATAAAATGTAAATTTTCAATTCCGAAAACCCGAACAAGCCGACAACGAAAGCAATTGCGTATGTGTTTATGTGACAAGTAAAATCATTTTTAGAACAAACGATACAAACACGAATAAAGGTTAACGTTTTCGCTTTGTGAGATGGACAGAATGTATCAAATATAGTACGTTAAGTCTTTATTATTATATAATTCCTAACGCCTTGTTGCGATTCATTAAGATTATCAAGTTGTAAGCGTAATGTCACCGTCATGACACACAACACAGAGTATATGTATAATATATATATATATATATATATATATATAATATATATATATATATATAATATATATATATATATGTATATATATATATGTATATATATATATATATATATATATATATATATATATATATATATATATGTATTAGGGCTTGTGCCTTGTATGATAAGGCGCCCTATGAGGTAATGTTAGACTAGCGATAATCTATACGCTAAGTCGGTTGGTATTGCACTTCCATCTTCATGGAGTGTCTGGGGTTTTGTAGATCACTTACGAAGTCGGTATTATCTTTACGACGATGTGTTGAACTCATGGTTCGGTGAGTTCTTGTAGAAAACACAAGGTATAAAAATAGTATATCTTCTGAAGTTTTACATGATGAAGATCAGGTATGATCGTACAAGTCTTCTATGACGATAGCTTGATCGCTTCTGCCAATGATGATGGCTAATCCTATTCCTCTACATGATAAAGCTTAGGTAAAGAGGTACAGGTCTTCTAATGACGATAGCTAACTCTGTTCTGCCTGTCTACCATCTCTGTTACAAGTTATGAAGGAACAGACAGTAGTTCGAACATATGAACATACATACAATGACATAGTTTCATACGAACACACAATCGAATGAGACACGCTACAGATCACGTAGGCCGTTTGAATAATAGGTCGGGGTAGTTGTCTCAAGCAGGGAGCTTGGACTAATGTTTATAAACAATTGAATGACTACAGGTGACGGCATGTTATCTAGCTTACATACTTATTGTATACGTCATCTTTAGCGTCTCTAGTTCTGATCACATTCCTGCAAGCAATCTGGTTGACCTCTTTAGTTTTAGACTTTTATATATGGACTAACATTCCATATTTTATTATGTAAACACTTACATTAGCTCGGTCAGCTACCAAACCAACTAGTGAATATTACTCAAACTTGACTTGCATTTACTTATAGGAGTGTGATACAGACACTATGTGAATATATATATATATAAGTAAATAAAAATTCATGGTGTACATGAATTGATTCAAGTAAAATATAAAACAATGATATTGGTAAATAATAGTGATCACATGATATATAAATAATGAATACAGTTTTTCACTTCATCTCTTTAAGAATACTTATGCTACAGAAAATACTAATGTACTCTGATAATTGCATAGAATGAAGATTAACATGATAAAAATCATATTTTAACTGATAAAAAATATCATATATGAATTGATAAAATTATTAATGTTTATGCTGATTGATTCGTTGATTTTTATGCTAACTGTTATATATCTGATTCATTAATCATATACTAACTCATAAATAACTGCAGATAATGGTAAGATATAAGGTAACAGATTGATTATAGGCTACCTGATTTGTTTATACTATGTATATGGATTATATAATTATGATTAATATATGTGCACTTTAAATAGATCCTATTGCGTACACGCAAAGATATATTAGATTCTGTTATGTATGATCATTATATAATAGATTCCTATTGCGTACACGCAAAAAAATATATTTCGATTCTGTTATTTATGATCAATTAATATATAAGAGATTCCTATTGCGTACACGCAAAGATATATTTAGATTCTGTTATTTATGATCATTTATATATATAGGATACATGATACTTTATATATATAGGATACATGACCGAGGTTATACTACTACACTTTTAACTAGCTTTCGAACAACTTTTCGTCCATTACACAGTTCCAGACAACCACCTATAGCCAATGAAACGGCCTTTTTCAATGGTTAAAACAAGGGGAAAATTTGCCTGGGCGGGTCCAACGTTCTATTTTGCGCTCATACTTATTCTCTGCATCCTAAGCTACACGATTACGTTCGCGATGAATAAAAAAACATCCCCAGCACGAGTCCTTCGCCAGCAAAGTAGAGTTGAATATCCTTCGGGTCGTAATTGTCGGAAGTATGTCCCTTTATGTAGTCGATTCCGACAGCCGCCGGAGCGTTCCGCATGAAAACGAGATTAACGACGAGATACGGTGTCGGTCGAAGAAGTCCATGAAATTCCTTTCACATTGTAGGCGGTTGTTACTTGACTGTAGTCGTCCGCTGCGACGAACGATTTTTTGAAGTTGCGATGTGAAACTCTCGTACTGCAGGATACTGTAACCAGGTTCCATTAATCAGCCTGCAAGTGAAATTATACTTGTACAAGGGCAAAGTAAATTCAGACGACATCCAATACAGGGGAGGGGAGAGAGCCATTTAGACAGACGTAACCCACATGAATTCGCTGATATTTGGAATTCAAAAGAGTCCGCTGTACAAACTTTTTTATCCATGGCATTAACAATGAGTGAACCTATCCAGGTCTATGATGACTGTAAAAATATCCATAATTATAACAAATAAACAGATATCAATACAAATCTCAAAGAAAATTCGATATTACTGGTAGTAAGTTACTAGACAAAGAAGTGTGAAACGGAGCTATTTGTAAGATTGCCAGGCAACATAAGAGTCAAAGAGAATATTAATCATGATTCTATGTGCCCTAACAAAAGTTCATATTCAACTTTTTCTCGTGCGCATCCTCTGAGGTTAATTTTTTTTTTTTAAAAACTTTATTAATAGGTAGGAGATGCAACGAAAAAAACCCACTATGTAAACTAATTTCTAAATAAACTTTGGGTTTTTCAAGAAAATGTGATATTTTCCCATGAATGTTTTACTTGAATTGTAATAGGCTAATGTTGCAAGTAAATATTTCACATATATATCTTGATACTTCTAAATGTCTATGAGGTTCAGAAAAAAAAATCAATTCATTTTGTTGTTATAGAAATTCTATTTCCTTATTTTGTGTATTAATTTTAAAATGATTGCAAGTTGCATTGCGCATACCGATAGACAACTTGTACCTAACGTCTGCTTTGGCCCATGAGAAAGTTCGGGCTATGGCATTCCTTTCTCCAGTCAATCTGCTTTTGCAAGCAGAGACGACACACAGATGAAGCCTGTGTAAGCAGATTATTGAGGTTAAAAGGAACAAATGCTGATACGGCAATGATGACGTCGTCACTTGGCAGGAGATTGCTCTCAGCCAGCTAAGAGTTACGTTACTTGCTGTAAGAGATACGACTTTAGTATTTTCAAATGATATTTTAGTGTTTTAATTCTCCACCCGCATGAGAAGAATGTCTGAAAAAAAAAAAAACAACAGTACCAAAATTGAACAATATATTAGTTTTCATGTTGGCATTATGTTAAATAAATATTCCTTATTCAACTATATGAAAAAGGTTTCCATACAAATTCTATATATATTATTAGCCCTGTATAGATTCATATAGGATTATTCCATAGATAACATTTTCACTTCTAGACTTCCTGACTTTAAAATCTCTTTTATTTTATTTTATTTATTTTATTTATTATTAGTTTATTTATTTATTTATTTATTTATTTTTTTTTTTTTTTTCATTGACTACGAAATATAATTACGGGGACAGACAATATGTCAGTAGGTTTTGATATGTGTTTGAACTTTTAGCTTATTTGTCATTACTAAAGCGTTAAGTTAGAGTTCAAATCTTTTACGCATATATATTTGGATATTTAATGGTTACGTTTTGCTTATTGATATTATCGTGATTCCTTTTTTATTTTTTTTATAATTTGTAACCCTTCCGACTTCTTACGGAGTGTATTATATTGACTCCACTTGTATCCATATTTATCTTATTATATTTATTTATTTATATATTATATATATATTTGATAAATTAATGGTTGGCTTGAATATGTGGAAAAGTGTTCTAGCGGCGTACCGTATAAGGCTACTTGCGGCATCAATTCTATAGATACAAGATATAAATGATAAACGTATTTAAAACCGCGAGAACCGCTATAATCCAGTTCGGATCCAACATCACGAGTTGTAACTCGTAAGACATTGACACTTCCTATTTAATTATCCGTTATTCTACCAAACCGATTGACTCTGGGTGATAAAATATATTATTGGTTTTTCTTAATGGAAAGGAATTCACACAACGTGTTAAGGAGATTATTATTGATTTACACCACCCGAGTCACAGATTATTATGTGTTGAATTCCATATTTACTGATTTAGCACTCATAAATATTCCTAACGCACTCAATTGCGGTGTTTGTTTTTAGTGCTATTAATTCTATATAACGTGTCAAGGAACTATTAACACTAAGAAGTGTTTATTCCCTCTGTCAGACTCGTAATTCTGTTAATAATTCTACGTATATTCTTTCAAGGATTGATTTGGCACAGGATAGGCTCCTAAACTGACAGGTGTCTTAGTGTGTCCCTTGTCTTCATGACACGTGTTACAATCAGTTATGTGCTTTTTATATCTGTAAGCATTGTAGGCCAGTAAAATAGTGATTTGGCTTTCTGTGACATAGTAGGGAACCCTGGATGACGAATGCAACCAGTTATGACGATTGGTATGAAAGAGATTATTACTAATACCTGGTCGTTAGTCATCTGCTGTGTTCTTCGGGTTTACCTCGTCACAGACCTACATATAATAATTACATTTTGATTACATTATTCTGATACACATACTTTAAATATACTTTTGCTTTAGGGTTTCTGCTCGAAGTGTGTATTGTTTATGCTTAGCCGCTGACCCTGTTTCCGTCGAAGTGTTTTATTTGTTTGGTGTTTATTGCTGCTGACTCTGTTTCCGTTTCGAAGTGTTTATTGTTTGGGTTATGTCTGTTGACTCTTGCTTTGTTCAGTTTGTAACAGTTCTGCGCTCCAACCCAGATATTCAATGCTCGCGATCTCTTGGGTTAAGGAATTTTCTTGTTTAGATACGGTTTTAACAATAGGTACGGATGTTTCTATATAGTATAATTAATGGTTTTTTGCTGTATGGTGCGGGATTGCGGGATAATGCGTCAGCTATGATATTTGCTTTCCCAGGTAGATATCTTATCTTGGCTCCAATAACCTGAATGATCATTTGTCACCGAGTTCCTTTTGGACTGTGATTAAAGCCTTTGAAAACTCGGTAAAGGACTCATGTTCTGTAAGGACTTTATCAGGATAGCCATAGATTATGAACTTAAAACGTACTAGTGAGTTAAAGATACCTAGCCCTTCCTTGCCTATTACTGCATATTTACTTTCAGAGGGCTTTTAGTTTACGTGAATAAAAAGCTATAGGAAGAACTGTTTATCATATTACTGAGTAGTATCCCTCTTTACCCTTGGTCTGAGGCGTCTGTTGCAATAAAAAAAATTCCTTATTTAAATCAGGGATTTTTAAGTTAGGTAAGCTGCATTTTCCGCTTTTAAGATATCGAACGCCTGTTGATGCTTTTCAGACCATAATAAATCTACGCTCTTCTTCGTAAGATCTGTTAAAGGAGCTGTCATGATTGAAGAGTTACATATTTACATACGATTGTAATACCCACTACAGCGCAAAAGTGCTGTATCCCCCTTTTACGTTAATAAGTACCGGAAAGTTATGAATAGCCGACACCTTACCATGGACTACTTTTAAGACCTTGACCAGACACATAAAACCTAGATAAACATGTTCGGTTTTTAAAAACTCACATTTAGATATTTTACTCTGAGATTATTTGTCTTGTCTCTGTAGCACTAGCTCTACTTTAGTGAATGTATCTAAGGTATTAGAAAAGATTACAAGATCATCCATATAGGCATGTAGGTTATCCCCTAAAAGTCTCCAAACACTATATTGTAATTGGGGCGCAACGTAAGCCGGAGGCATACGTAAAAATTGATAATGTCCCCTGGGTGTGCTGAAAACGGTGTATGAGGTACAATCACTTAGGTAATGGTATCTGGTAAAGCATTTAAGTAAGTCCAAGTTGGTGTGAAAAAAATTTATTCTAACCTAACAGAGATAAGATGTCGTCGGTACATCGCACTGGAAACTATCGGAAGTCGTTTCCTTGTTTAAGCGACAGAATCTACGCAGATACGCCAAGTCCGATCTTTTATGGCATGACGTTTGAGGGAAAAATTATATGGGCTTATTTGATTTCCTAATGACTCCTATTACTAACATATTTCAACTTCGTCATTTATCTCTATTTTGAAATTTCATTGGGGTTCTACACGAAGGTACGTATATAGCTTTATGTTTGTCCTTAGACCGTATTTTGTTTTCAATGACATCCGTTTTTCTCCCAGAGATCACTCGCTAGTGGAGAAACTTCCTGGTATTCAGGTAGAAGATAAAAAAAATTTCTGCTGAATCACCTCTGCTTGAATGACTTTACGGATATTACTTTAGATAGATTATCAGAGAGATTCATCCACGACTGGTTGGGCGTGATTAAAAATTAGCAACAATAAAAAATGCGATATTTATAACTTCCGTATCCACGATATGTATACTTTTAGAGCTTTGTTCGCGGAAATCGTTATTTATTTCAGTGTCGGGAAGGATTAAAATTTCATTTCCCAGCAAGTCTTTTACACGCCACTAAGACATTCGAGGGTGCATGCTTCTCGAGATTTTGCGTGCAAATTGCGACTGCGGTTGTGGGAGAATTCTGTTGGGTCATTTGAACAATGTTACGATTTATGAGACAAATGTATAGTTCCTTTATATAAGTTATTATTTGATTAACTGTCCTCATTTTGTCCAAACGGATTTTAATATGTTTGAAGGTTTATAGGATTTTCCTTTGATAAACACGCCTTATTTTGCAGGATGTAAGATAATATTTTGTATACCCCTAGATGGATCTTACAACTTACACTACATAAGATCAATGTTTTTTTTATAACTATAGAGGTATCTGTAAGCGCTCGCTTATCCGGACTTCTCATTAGGGAAGTTCGAACAACAGACGGTGAGTCCGTAATACAAGATATTACGTGTATTAAAGAAATAAAACAAGATATTCTAATTTTTACGGCGCGTACAGTTGGGCTTAATCCACCAGTACTCATAATAACTTATGTATTAAAAAAAACGAAAACCTGCTCTGATTACTTTATACGGTCGTGTGTTTCATAGGAAAAATCCTTTTTAATTCAAAAAGATATCGGTATGTATGAACCAACATCGCTTTTCCCACTCTGCTAGAGTCGCTTATTGTGTGGAATTTGCTTCGCTTTGAAAACTTCGGCAGTTTTTTGACTAACCTTGACCGCTTGACTAGGTGACACAGTAACCGAGTTTGCTTGTTTGATTCTGAAAGGCTACTGTTTCTATTTCTTTTTGTAATAATTAGGATCCTTCTCTTATTACCATCGGCAACGTATGTGTGTTTTTAGCATTGCGTGCTGGTTACGTATAAAGCAATGAATGACTAACTATTAGGAACTGAGCGATTACTAATAAGACAAGTTATCTCTACTGTATGCAATATTAACTGTTTGTACTTCATTCTTTGCTAAAATTTGAAATAGTGAGGGATCCTGGTCAGCGCATTTAGCCTGATGAAAGTTTTTTTTTTTTTTTACAGACATGTTATTCCTTGCAATCCAGCCATATTTTTAAAAGTTAAGTTGAGTCATTGAGGTTCGATATTTTATATAACTCAAAAAACTCTAAGGCTAAAACTGCGATCGGGACTTGCAAAGGAGCATTTATTGTCATGACCCGAAATAGTGTTACCTCTAATTTATCTAGATTTGTACGGGTGTTCCACTTGTTTTTTGTGTGTTTTCTAATCACTACGGTGCTTAACGACCCTATCCATGCATCTGTATAAATACAGACGTCCACTGCGTAAACGCATATTCACTGTTTAATATGATTTGTTACGTAAGGGATTAATAATCACCCAAAATGATAAAATTAACATAGTATATGATTATGATATTTCAGTAGAACTTCTGGAAACAGACACTCAAAGATAAAAACTCGCAGTAGCGAAATCTCAATGATATAGATAATTTCTGTAAAAAAGTAAGATTAAGAATGCTCGTAACTTCAGCCACAGGAATAACGAAATTCGACCTGCAAAGGAAACACTCAAAGTTACTCCAAATGAATAAAAAATTGTACTTAGCTTGCTTTTGTGGGAAGTCACGGTGTTCCGATAACGACACACGGCCTTGGTCCTCCTACTCTATTTAGCGGACGACCTGGTTTGGCTTCAGTTTCCCACCCCCGTGCGCGTTGTTTCGATGATTCGAGCCCTTGAAAATCCGATGCTGCAGACGCGTTCGGTTTGTTTCTTGCAGTGCCGGAAACGCTCACTAACGATGTTTTCTTGAATGATTCTAATGAGAGACGAAGCTTCCGTTGCCGTAGGAAAAGGACACGTCGGTTTTGTTTCTTGAAGTTATTCACTAACGATGATACTAAGTTGCTTGACGAATCTTGTTGTTTTCTGAAGTCGCTCACTAATGATGATACTAGGTTGCTTGAAGAATCTGCTGCTTTCGTCGTCGTTGACATCTTATGATACATGATTTATTATTCTGGTTTTTTCTTCGTAGGACGTTGTAGAGTTCTTCTGGTCCGCTGGCCACCAATATTAGGGCTTGTGCCTTGTATGATAAGGCGCCCTATGAGGTAATGTTAGACTAGCGATAATCTATACGCTAAGTCGGTTTGGTATTGCACTTCCATCTTCAATGGAGTGTCTGGGGTTTTTGTAGATCACTTACGAAGTCGGTATTATCTTTACGACGATGTGTTGAACTCATGGTTCGGTGAGGGTTCTTGTAGAAAACACAAGTATAAAAATAGTATATTCTTCTGAAGTTTTACATGATGAAGATCAGGTATGATCGTACAAGTCTTCTATGACGATAGCTTGATCGCTTCTGCCAATGATGATGGCTAATCCTATTCCTCTACATGATAAAGCTTAGGTAAAGAGGTACAGGTCTTCTAATGACGATAGCTAACTCTGTTCTGCCTGTCTACCATCTCTGTTACAAGTTATGAAGGAACAGACAGTAGTTCGAACATATGAACATACATACAATGACATAGTTTCATACGAACACACAATCGAATGAGACACGCTACAGATCACGTAGGCCGTTTGAATATAGGTCGGGGTAGTTGTCTCAAGCAGGGAGCTTGGACTAATGTTTATAAACAATTGAATGACTACAGGTGACGGCATGTTATCTTAGCTTACATACTTATTGTATACGTCATCTTTAGCGTCTCTAGTCTGATCACATTCCTGCAAGCAATCTGGTTGACCTCTTTAGTTTTAGACTTTTATATATGGACTAACATTCCATATTTTTATTAGTAAACACTTACTATGTATACTATATATATATATATATATATATATATATATATATATATATAGAGTATATAAATGTATATAAGTGGGAGAAAGAGAGAGAGAGAGATTCACTGGCGTCTGTAAATGTGATGTCTCTCTCTCTCTCTCTCTCTGCTCTCTCTCTCTCTCTCTACTCTCTCTCTCTCTCTCTCTCTCTCTATATATATATATATATATATATATATATATATATATATATATATATATATAAATAATATTCGTTGCAGCGACAAGTATCAATGGACGACACCAGCAGCAGTAATGAACAAACGCACATCGTCCTGATCCCTCCCTACCTCCCTCCCTCCCTCCCCTGGCCAGCAAAACGGCATAAAGTGTTAAGCGCTACAATATTGTAATGCCAGGCACTTGTCGTTAAAAGTGGGAAGCTGCGATTTTCCCCCTGTTATGATGGCGGACGAATGCAAAACACTGTCGAGTGAGATACACCAAATGATGATGGAACGCGACGTCGCGTTTAAGGGGGGAATTTAGCCAGTAAGCTTAGTTCGTTAAGCCTGATTGCTTCCGGTAATTGTACGATGACCACCGCCAGAGTAGGGCTACGGGGCTCCGGGTTTTTTGGGTAACGCCGGTGTGGGATATAATATATAGATATTTCATCCTTTTAAGAGCTGGTCTGATTAGTATAATACCACTATTACTACTACTACAACAGCAACAACTACTAAAACTATTACTAACCGCTACTAACTGCTGTCATTTATGTCATCGTAGTTTATGCTTTGTTCTTCGTTGTCTTAATTGTTATTGCTGCTCGAACGTAACAAAGTTATTGTTCCGATATGTTTTCACTATAGTTTAAGTAAACTTGAAAGTTAAGTATGTGTGTATATATATATATATATATATATATATATATATAGATATATATATATATATATAAATAGATAGATAGATATATCTGCTGTAAATATATATATATATATATATATATATATATATATATATATTTATCTATTTATATGTAATTATAGAACATGTATATAGTACTATATATATATATATATATATATATATATATATATATTATATATATATGTAATATGTTTATAAGTATACAGTTTATACATATTTGTCTCGACATAGCTTAGTTGATCTGTATCTTAAAGTAAGGAAGACTGCTGTATATGGTTTATGGTTTTAATATGCATAGGGTTACAAAACCGATCTAAATAAGGTTTAAGTCTAAAATCAGCATGCCTGTGGCCCTCCTAGGCAGCTTGAAAGCAACATGGTTCAGTTTCCCCAATAATGAGAGGGTTACTTAGCTGAATATGCATAACTCGAAATAACCTTCATAATTTAGTACATTAGCATACCTTTATTTACGTAGTGAAAGCTTGACTACTCTTTGATGACCTCCTTACCTGCAAAAAGAGGAAAATATATTATTATTAAGAATTCGATCATTTTGGAGCCAGTAATTCAAGGTAAGCTTATAAAATATAAACAAATAAGTTTAAGTAACTTGACCTCCGTAAGGTTAAGTAACTTGACCTAGTAATCGTAGAAAAGTATAAAGTTCAGATACTGTGTAGTAGTAGTATCGTAGTATTATTAGATAATACACACACAAACACAGACACACACACATACATAGATATATATATATAGATATATATATAGATAGATATATATATATATCTATATATACATATACATACTGACTACATACATACATACACCCACACACGCGCGCGCGCACACACATCACACTCACACACATATATATATATATATATATATATATATATATATAGATATATATATATATATATATACATACATACATACTACATACATACATATACACCCACACACGCGCGCGCGCAACACACTACAAACTCACACATAGATATATAGAGATATATATATAACGATATAGTATATATTGTATATGTATATATATATAGATAGCTAGATTGATAGATTCGATCATAGATAGATATACGGCATATTATTCTACTGAATATTGTGAAAGGTCACATGGCCACTTGTATTGGCCATTGCTCCAGCTCAGAGAACCGCGTAGGGGGTTAGTGTCGTCAGTGCACCTCGTGAGGTGCAAGTAGGCATTACTTAAGGTTCTTTGCAGCGTCCCATCGGCCCCTAGCTGCAACCTTTTTCATTTCTTTTACTGTACCTTTGTTCATGTTCTCCATCTTCCATCTTACTGTCCACCTTCTCCTAACATTTGATTTATAGCGCAACTATGAGGTTTTTCCTCGTGTTGCACATTTCAAACCTTTTCATGTCAATCTCCGTTTCAGCGCTGAATGACCTTAGTTGCCGCAGTGCTTGGCATGCATGCATGCCTAAAAATCTTATAAATAAAAAACCAGCTCAGAAAAGATCAAGCAAACAACGATCTCTCTCTCTCTCTCTCTCTCTCTCTCTCTCTCTTCCTCTCTCTCTCTCTCTCTCAAATCTCTTCAAACTCAGCGCCGTGTCTCCCAGGGGCGAGAATTGCTCCCGACGTCAAAACCAAAACAGATGTCAGGCAATTGCCGCCATTATCCCTCGGGACACATAAATCGTGAGAGTTACTCCTCAAAAAAGCGCGAAAGATAGAAAACGAATCTGATTACATTTTCGATAAGAGAAAATGGGTATTGGTGTTTTCGGAATGGTGTGGCCGGTAAGGTGTAAAATCGACGCGGGATATAAATCCCAAAAGAATATTTTTTTGTCCACTAGATTTTTTTCTTGTCTTTTTACCGTTCGACAATGTTTGTATTCCCCCAGGGCAAGAGGGAAAACTCACGATCAGTTCTACAACTAAACTTTGTTGAGGGAATAGTTTGGTCAAAGACGCCACGATATTCCATTCAGGAATATTTTTGAATATTTTGCGTTAAATTCGTTGCGTGGTTTATTTGTTTTACCGTTTATTATCTCACTTATTTAGCACTAATCTGTTGTTGGAGTTATTGATTTTTAATAAGAAGTTTTTTACATTGTCTTGTTTTCAAAGAATAGTTTGTTTTATATTGCAAATAAAAACGAGAAAGAATAAACAAGGTGTGATCTGACCTCCTGCTTAAATTGTAAACATTATATTCCTAACTTTTAACGTTAATTAAAATGTGCTAAAATCTAGGGTCAAATAGAGCCTTGTTTCACCAACGAAAAT
>NC_087204.1:98668948-98673948 GCF_015104395.2 Macrobrachium nipponense
AAGTTTCCGTCGATCCTTTTTTCCAAAAACACATATTTATTCTTCGCCGAGTTTGCTTTTAATCTCTCTTGTTTACATCTCCTGATATATCAATGACGCGACAGCTGTGCGCACGCGCTTGTTTTTCTGCGCCCTCCGTCAACATGATTAAATTTGCAATGTGTCACTCGCTTCCGACCATCCGTTGGAACGGCGAGTTGAAGAAACGCGATTGGAGGCTTAGTTGAATTACAGGCACGTAGGTACACGCTTGCCTTACGCACTTCAGCAACTGTGAGCGGACAATGCTTACGGAGTCGTTTATCACATACACATACATCTATATATATATATATATATATATATAATATATATATATATATATATTAAATAAATTATATATATTTATTTATATTATTATTATTATTATTAAATAATATTTATGTATATATTAGCAATTGTATATGTTTATGCGCGCGTTTGTTGTATATAGATATATGAGTAAAAATATACTTAAAATTCTTGCGTGAAGGACCATACTCATTTTTACGGGCATATTTTGGTTAATTTTAATTATAGACGTTGTGATTTCTCCCGTATTCTCGGAATTATTATTTATTTATATTATTATTATTATTATTATTATTATTATTATTATTATTAGTCTGCCCTCGCTCGTATAAAACAAATTTAGGATAAAGATCTCCAAATGGATATCCCTTAACGTCGAAACAATATCTTTAGAAAAACTTCATACTTCATGAATCAAACGGTTCATCGAATAAATATCTAGACATCGAAAGGAGTTCAGAAGTAACAAAGTAAATCATTTTGGTATGTGTCTCCTGTGAGTTCGAATACCAGGTAATCCAAAAGTAGGTCCGTTCACGCTCTGTAGGGGTGCGGAATAGTGATCCTGATTAACTTGTAAACTTGTCCTTTAACTTGTATTTACTTATAGACTTGCACTTTAACTTATACTTATAAACTTGTACGTGTACTTGAACTTGTATTGTAATTTTTATTTATAAACTTGTACTTGTACTTTAACTTGTACTGTAACTTATAAACTTGTAAGTGTACTTTAACTTGTACTGTAACTTGCACTTCAACTTGTGCTTTTAAACTTGTACTGTAACTTGCACTTTAACTTGTACTTATAATAAAATTGTACTTATAAATTTGTACTTGTAAACTTGTACTTTAACTTGTATTTCTAAACTTGTACTTGTAAACTTTAACTTTAAATTGTATTTCTAAACTTGTTTTTCTAAACTTTTACTTATAAAATTCGCTGTAACTCTGTGTCCATTTTGGACCAATCATGAGAGACTTCTTTGTAATGGAAAGGATCATCTTTTCTTCTCCCTCTCCCTCTTCATCATCATCATCATCATCAATCTTCTTCTTCTGCTTCTTCTTCTTCTTCTTTTTCTCCTGTGCGTCGTGTGGGCCAAGATGTTGGCGAACATAGACTTTTAATCTTTTTTTTCCTGTCTCCTTTATCAGTTCTGCTGCTGTTTATTCCTTCCAGTCACACTTCTTATTCCATGCAGATATTTATAAGTCGCCCTCTTTGTCTCCTTCCCTCGATTCTTCTTTTCAAATATAAGCTTTCTTAAGTATCCCTTCTTAGAGAGACAGAGATACATGGGCAGAAGTTGAGCTTTTGCCTTTTAAAGTTTGGTAGAAATGAATATTTAAATTCACAACCAGTGTTCATACCAACTGGTTAAAGCGCTGTCGAACGATGTTGATATTGAATGTTTGCGCTCAAGTTGGAATGGGGTCTTGCACATGAACTTCGAAAGTGAGTGTAAAAGTGTAATGCTGTGATGACCTAGGTTTTGAAGTCGCTATCCATGTACGTTAAGCGTCATAAGGCAAAGTTACTTTGGATGGAATAGTATTGATCTTGGGAATTATTTTGACGCGGCCCGACAACTAATGTAAGCCTGGCCTGGATTCGGTTTTGAAAATTAATGGTATTTGTACGTTTAATTGACATAATAATGGAGTGGACTGAACACTGAAATTAATTGAATGGTTCCTCTATAGCTCGCTGATCTGAAGATTTAGTGGGTGATCCCAAAATTCAACGAGCTTGTATTTCGTAAACGATCAGTTTATTGTGCTTTGACATGAATATTCAAGAATTTGTCTGTCACATAGGATTTTCCTGTAAAAAAAAAAAAAAAGGAAATTTGTAACTGGCAATGTCAAGAATAGATTTGTGTAATATTTATTTATTGCAGCTTGTTATAAGGTTGATAGAAAGATATTGGAATGATAATTAAATGTGTGCATATATATATACATTATATAGATGTTCCCACTAATATGTGTATACACACATACACACACACGCATTTATATATAATATATATATATATATATATATATATATATATTATATATATATATATATATATATATATATATATATATAGTAATAAACGTTAATAGCTCCTATATGAATAAAACCCACAGGAGAACAGAATAACCTATCTCTGGTATTCTCTCAGCCTCGTTTGAAAAGGGATCAGATGCTATTCTTCGAAATATACAATTCTGTTCTCCATTTGTTTGTTATATTATGTC
The DNA here is from genome assembly GCF_015104395.2 of Macrobrachium nipponense. Classification (NCBI taxonomy): domain Eukaryota; kingdom Metazoa; phylum Arthropoda; class Malacostraca; order Decapoda; family Palaemonidae; genus Macrobrachium; species Macrobrachium nipponense. The sequence goes on from NC_087204.1 coordinate 98,671,529, forward strand.
ATTTCTTTTCTTTATTACACAAGTTCACCCACTGTTTTAGTATGTATAATATATGCATATATATATATATATATATATATATATATATCTATATATATATATATATAAATATATAATATATATAAAAGTACGTGTATATATAATTTATATACATGGACATACACACATACAAAACATTTCAAAACTCACTCGAGCCAAGGCGATGGTCTAAATATACTCCTGAACGTACTTCAGTCCCACTTCCTCGAATTCCCCGATCCAGGTATTTTGCCTTGAGTTGCCTGTTTACTCGGCTTTATTAATAATGAAATTGGCTCAGATTAGCTCTTTTTTTTTCTTTTTTTTTTTTAGGGTGTGTAACGAGCCCCCTCCGTCCAAACCCTTTAAAGTTGATGTAATGTGAAAAATATGTTGATGGGTTTTGTGGGGAGGGGGGTTGGGGGGGGGACCGGCGGGTTCGAAACTCGTTTTCCTTCATCTTGCCCATATAGATATTCTCCTTGTGGTTGTTTCTTTTTTTTTTTTTTATGTACTTTTATTCTTGTAGTGTATATACTCTTAAGAGAATCGCTATTCTTTATTTTAAAGAGAATTTTGTATTTTCTGAGTTTTTATTTCTTTGTTGATATAGAAAATTTAAGATTGATACAAATGCTGATCCAAACTATTTTTGTGGTTTTAGTCTAGCGGAGATGGTATGAGAAGATGGGTAGATAATGTTATTTTATTAATAAAAAACATTATTTTATTAATAAAAAACATTATTACACTCATAATTCCGGATTAGAGCATCTTCAGGTGATTTCTTCATGTGGAGGGCATATGAGATGATAGAGTGATGATATATTAATATTACTTTATTTTAAAGAAACAAGGCGTGATACGACCTCCAGCTTACAAATAAATAATTTTTATCTACTGCGTAACATACACATGATGTATTTTTACATTTTGATCCTAATGAATAATTCATAAATATCCTATCTTACAATTCCTGTATCTTTAACTCGACGTGAAACCACCTTTTTCACATGATTTATGCTTTCCTATTCTCTCCCCCCCCCCCCCCCCCCCCCATAACAACAACAACAATAACGTAGTTTGTAGGTTTACGTCCCGTGTAAGCGAAAATTTGTATTGTAAAATTACAAGTTGGTTTGGTCATGTGGGTAGTATATATTATTATTATTATTATTATTATTATTATTTCATTTACTAAAAAAATACTTTAATACAATTATAATTTCGAATCAAAGTATTTTTAAGAGGTTTTGTCATGTTGAAACGGTATGGGATTATAGCGCTGACGACGAGTGAGTGTCTATCTCAGAAAAAAGTGAGAGGAAAACCTAATAAGTGTAAGATACAAAGGTCTGGATATGCAGCAAGTCCGAGATGTTCTAGAGTGTAGGGAGGCTTAACGTCCTGCGAGATGGCCGTTTATGAAGTGGTTAATGTTATGGAAGTTTTTCTGCATCTTCGGTGAAGCAGTTGATGGTTGTATGCGACAGTGACTATTTTTTTTGTCTCTGGAACCACCCCTACATGATTACACACACACACACACACACACACACACACACACACACACATATATATATATATATATATATATATATATATATATATATATATATATATATAATAATTATAATAATACAACTGTAATAGCACTCTTAAATTCTTGAATTCTTTGAACTTGGATCTTGAGGCTTTGTAGTGACAAGCGTATCCTAAAAAGAGCAAAGAATTCAAGAAGTTAAGAGGGCATTGCGGCTATTACAGTTGCATATGGTATCTGGTAAAAAAGTGACCGGTAGATTCTACACACACACACACACAAACACACACACACACACACACACACATATATATATATATATATATATATATATATATATATATATATATATATATATATATATATATATATCGAGCTACAATGTCCTTTAATATCTAATTCGCTCTACCTCGGAATTAATATTTTTCATATATGCTTAACCGAAGGGGAATTTTTTCTCGATAATAGATTTGCCTGGACCAGGGCGCGAACCTATGGATCCTTTCAAACCCAGGAACGTCAGTGAAGCTTTTCCTACTACACCCCCCACCGCGGTGGTGTAGTAGATAAAGCTTCACTGACGTTCCTGGGTTTGAAAGGATCCATAGGTTCGCGCCCTGGTCCAGGCAAATCTATTATCGAGAAAAGTGTAGTAGGAAAAGCTTCACTGACGTTCCTGGGTTTGAAAGGATCCATATGGTTCGCGCCCTGGTCCAGCAAAACTATTATCGAGAAAAAAATTCCCCTTCGGTTAAGCATATATGAAAATATATTAATTCCGAGGTAGAGCGAATTAGATATTAAAGGACATTGTAGCTCGATATATGTATATGAATCACGGAAATGTGATATATGCTTA
>NC_087204.1:98683948-98686448 GCF_015104395.2 Macrobrachium nipponense
AAAATCGTTTGCTCTCTCTCTCTCTTCTCTCTCTCTCTCTCTCTCTCTCTCTCTCTCTCTCTCTCTCGTAATGACATAGACACAAGCATACACTTACACGTACACGTTGTATATACGTGTGTTAGTGTATATGAATATTATACACGCACACACAAATATACTTTACATATATTTATGTATATCAGTGTTACCAAATATAAGCATTTGTAGTGAAATTACATTTTTGGTAATTACCATCCTTCATTCACCTTCGAGATACACACACATATACAAACATTCATAAACACATTATGTATGTGTGTGTTTGTGTGTGTGTATATATGAGTGTGTGTATGTATATATCTGTATAAGTACCTATATGTGTGTCTAACTCTGAGGTGAATGAAGGATGGTAATACCCAGAATTTATTTTCCACTTGGAATTTTCTCTCAAGTAACTCTGTGATTCAATTCCTGCAAGTGTGCCTCCGGAGCGGGAATCTGGCGCGAATGCATTTCGCGAATCTGGCGCGAATGCACCTCGCTGCGTCAGGTCTCGATGTTTTCCATACCAGAGGCACTCGCAGATATGAAAACAGCGATCGCTCACAAGGCATAACGCCACGAATTATTCAGCCACTTGTCATTTGATGTCGATACCAATAGGAGGGCTTCATAACCATGTTTCATTGGGAAGTGCTTTCAGGAATGAGAGCGGAATTTGTATTGTTTCGTTTTGTTTATATACTTTCGCTTTGCGGATTCGTTTTGCCAGATTTTATCTCTCTACTGTTTTCTTACTTCTCTCTCAAGTCCTAAAGTGCGGAATTTGTTTACTTTTTTCTTACTTCTCTCTCAAGTTCTAAAGTGCGGAATTTGCAATGTTCACTTTTTTTATACACTTCTAATTCGCTGGTTCATTTTGCAAAGTTTTATCTTTTATTTTATTTCTCTCTCTCTCTCTCTCTTTCTATTGTTATAGAGCATGAATGTTTTCGTTCATGAATTCATTTCTTACTTCAGGTTGTTGTAGGCTAATGATAATGCCCTCAAATATTGTTACTTTCGTTATAATCTCTTCAGTTACATAACCGAAAACCTACTGAAAATGAGATACTTTACTTATGAATATTGTGTAAGGAAGGATATTGCCTTGTATTCTCGAGTTGGTTAACGACAGCAAATTAGTTTGAAGCCTAATGCGTAATACCAAGTAAAATTATTATACTTGAAATTGAACTTACAACTAAATTGTTTTGTTTCTAGTCCCTACTTTCGCTCGTGCAGGCAGCCCCAAATAACCGCCCCCCCCCCCCTACCACCACCACCAACAACAACAACAAATAAATAAGAAATACAAATAAGAATAAAAAATACCATCTCAGTTTTAGTACAAAAGCGGAAAAAACAACAGAATAAACAAAAGCAAGAGAGCAAGACTTGTTTTTTTTGTACGTAACCGCAAATTTGACTTGGAAATGAAGACAAGGGAAAGAGACCGTAAGCAAAACGCCAAGGCATTTGTACACGAACATTTAGCAAGTGTCTTTTTCTCCCTACACGGGATGATGGGAAGTTCCCAGCTGTGGGGACTGTTGGCTTTGGTGGGGGGAGGGCGGGGGTGGAGGAAGATGTTGTTTTGCCTTTTGTACTGGAGTAAAGGTTTTTATAAGAAAATATTTTATATATTTGTATATACGTATAAGAATATATACCTACATATATAATAATATATATATATATATATATATATATATATATTTATATATAGTATATTATATATATATATATATATGAATAACTTGATCACGAAGTATATAAAACGTGATGCTATGTATAAATAAAGGTTTTTTTGCCACGAAGGAAAAAAATGAAAAAGCGAGATAGCCGAGTACTTTCGGTCCTATTCGGACCCTTTACTGATCGAAAGTACTCGGCTATCTCGCTTTTCATTTTTCCTTCGTGGCAAAAAAACCTTTATATATATATATTAATATATTATATATATATATATATATATATATAATATATTATATATAGTATAGTTAGTTTCGTAAAAATAATTTTTTTGTAATTCTTTGATAGAGAAAGGGCCTGTATTTTTTTGTTCCACTAATATGCTTACACTAATAAAACGAGATTCTAAAATCTTGTTCTTCTATTTTAAAAGGTAGCGATGGATCGTGCGTCCAAAGCAACTGGTAATACTCTCTCTCTCTCTCTCTCTCTCTCTCTCTCTCTCTCTCTCTCTCTCTCTCTCGACGACACTCTATTATCTATGGCAATTGAATCAGACTCGAGAACTTACAAAAATAACATTTATTTAAGAACAAAGGATTAGCTAAATAAACCCAGGTTCTTAACAAAGAGATTAAATAAATGATTGAACTCAGATAGTCCATTCCATATTCCTACTCCAATAATAACCAATATCATTTTAGTCATGAAACTGGAAAAGTCACAACAGTCTCTATAGTAACACCATGACACATTATTTAAGTTCCCATATTAATTAAGTTCA
>NC_087204.1:98691448-98697450 GCF_015104395.2 Macrobrachium nipponense
CATGCTTTTGTACATACAAATCCGCAGATTATGACCCCCTGCATTCTGCTATATGACCCCCAGTTTCGGTACCACTGCTGTAGACTTTAGCACGCTCCCCGAGTAAGCTGGAGGTCGGATCACGCTTTGTTGTTGTTTATTTTTGCTTGTTTTGGGCTTAATTTCATCTGGTGATACTCACTCGTTCCATTCATGACTTGGCAGAAAATAAGAATTTTTTATCGCGTAATTTATTTTAGATTATTTTATTTTATTTATTTATTTGTTTATTTTTACAGAAATAAACCCCGAAGGTTCCCTTAATTTTATGCCGTTTGTATAATTTTGTGACGCCCCTTTGCACATCAATGTTTGTACATTAAAATATTCCATTTCGTGGGATGCATTTGTAATGCTACGGTAGCTTTCACTGGTAATGCCTGAATATTTTCCCAAAGTTAACATCGAAATGGCCTATTATGTGATGCAAATGTTCGTTTAGAAAAAAAAGTTGGACAGGGTGAAATTCATGTTTTGTATTAAAAATGATTTATAAAACTCACCGCTTTGTGCGGTGTCCAGGGTCTGTTACAAAAGGTCATACATTGCGTAACTGTATATTGAATTCTCTTCGCATACGCATAAAAAAAAAAGCTGATATGGTTCTGATACGACTTTGTATTATAAATATAGCATTATTTATGCACGCTAAAGATGTTAAAATCCTACCTTATAATGTACGAAAGTGTCAAATCATCTAGTTTCTTATTGTTAAAAATGTTTGGTACATTAGCTCGAAGAAAATTCTAACTCGCAAACCTCCTGTGTAAAATATACTTTGCCTATTTCGAATATACATTCATTGTCCTCACTTTATCCACAATGAATTACAGCTGTAATGCGGTCGCTTATGAATTTTGATCCTTTTATGTATATATGCAGTTTGACAGTATATGAATTTTAATAATTTTACTTTTGCATTTTCCGCTGATCCTCTTCATCAGAACAAAAATATGGCGAGGGTCGCCTTGAAAAATAAATTATTCTGATTCCTGTACGATGCACATTTTAAAATTTGTGAAGGTTTAGACGATAACCTTTTTCTATCATACTGGGAAAGTATTTTTTCCATACTCTCTGCTATATGGTAGTGTTGAAATCGGAATGGTGAGTAGTCATTGTTATATCCGCTTAATGGACGTTAAATGCTTTATACTCTGGTAGAGCGAATGTGAAAGATCATTTGGAGGTACTGGCTTTAATTTGAGCTATTTATAATATATATATATATATATATATATATATATATATATATATATTAAACACATACACACGTATGTATGATATAATATATATCTATCTATATGTGTGTGGATATATATATATTTTAATATATATAATATATATATGATATGTATATTTATGTATATATATTTCTCTCTCTCTCTCTCTCTCTCTTCTCCTCTCTCTCTCTCTCTCTCTCTCTCTCTCTCGTACACACACACACGCAAATTCCACTTTCATAAAAGCTTTCACTTCGCCATTTTTTCCATACTCTCCTTTCCTTCCTTTCTCTATCATCCATCTCCCTTTTCTGATTCCTTTATCGCTGTCATTTTCGCTCTCTTATCTCTCTCTCATCGCCTTTACACTTACTGCTTCTCTCCCACCGAAGTCATAACAAATCATATAAATGCGTCAAAATTAGGAACTGCGCGTGGCTGGGTTAGTCGGTTATAATTTTTCTTTATTACTCGCTATTGTTCTTCTCTGGGCTGCATAGAATACACGGAGAGAGAGAGAGAGAGAGAGAGAGAGAGAGAGAGAGAGAGAGAGAGAGAGAGAGAGAGATGCGTAATTAGCAAAACGGAAAAGGTAAACGTCTCGGAGAAGCGTAGGATTGGGTAGAGTCTCCGGATGGAATCCTGTCTTGCTTTTGGAAGGCACAAAGGATCCTTTTTTGTCTTTTAAGGAATCGTTGGTAGTATAGGTATCGGTCCATTGGTAACACCCAGTGGATAGGAATCGTCACAATGGCGTGAATTTTTTTTTCTTCATTTCTTTTGTTTTTTATACTTTTGTTTGTATTATTGATATTTTCCTTTTGCTTGTTTTCTTCGTATTTGGTCAATGTTCACCATATGTGTTTTATTCCCTCGGAATGAAAGGAGCTTGGAATGGAAGAGGTTATTTTACTTTTAGTTATCTGTAAAAGAAAACTTTTGTTCCTGTTTTGATTGTCCCCCCTCAGATCTTAAAATTGGTATGTTGATCATCCACCCTCCAATCGTCAAACATACCAAACTGCAGCCCTGTAGCCTCAGTAGTTTTTATTTTATTAAAAGTTCAAGTTATCCATAATCGTGCTTCGGCAACGATATAGGCTGATGCCACCACAGGGTAGTGGTTAAAGTTTCGTGGGCCTCGTCTCATGCAGCTTTATACCGAAACCACCGAAAAATGGAGCTATTTTCGGTGGCCTTGTAGCGGCTGTACAGAAAACTTGATTGCGCCGAAGAAACTTCGGCGCATTCCTTACTTGTTATTTTATATTGACTTTAATTAATTTAAACAGTAAGACCCATCTCTTTCCTCCTCCATGGATTCCTTTTTCAAATTAAAGAGAGAACGTTGCTGACAGGTGATGCCAATTACAAAACGATGCCTTAAATCAATGCTGGCCTCCCACACCTGTTTAAACCCAAACGGAGAACGAACTGGCATTAGTCAGATTTAGACTCTCTCTCTCTCTCTCTCTCTCTCTCTCTCTCTCTCTCTCTCTCTCTCTCTCTCTCTCTCTCTCTCTCTCTCTCTATCAGAGAGGTCATTAGGTTGCTGAAAATAGCTCCGTAACTTTAGTCCGACGTCGGAGTTCAAACAAAAATTTTCAATTTCGACGGAAGAATATGAAAAAGGGGAATGGCCTCCATAAACTGCGATGAAACTCTCATTATATCGGGAGGCATCGTCCTCCATTTTGAAAAAAAAATCGTCCTCCATAAAAAAAAAAAAAAAAAAAAAGTAACGCGGCCGTGTTACCAAAATCCAGTCATTTGGAATAATAATCTTTCTTATGCTTGGATCTCGTAAGCCTGCATGGAGAAATTGATAGGAGATACCTGTGTATTATTGATTCGACGAAATCTGTGATACACTGCATTATGAGTTTTGCAAGTTCTGGCAAAATCATTCACACTTATTTATTATCGTTGATTTTGCCAATTTTCAGCAATATATACCTGTTGTACTTATGTATTATTGATTTCCTCAATTTCCAGCAAAATCAGTAATCATTTTTTATTATTGATTTTGCCAGTTTTCAGATAATGCAATAATATTTATGTATCCTGATTTAACCAGGTCCCTGCAAAATCGATATTACTCATGCATTACTGATTTTGCCTGCTTTCAGCAAAATCAGTGATACGTACTATGTATTACTAATTTTTAAATGTTTCAGCAAAACCATAAATACCTGTGTATTGCTGATTTTGCCAAGGTTTGGCAAATAACTGGTTGTTTTGAGTTAAACACGTTCAAGAAAATAACTTTTTAAAAAAATCGGCTTTCTTCCATAGACTCGCCCTGAACTTCCTTCTTTTATGGTAAAAGTATCCGACCCCGAAGCGGTCCTGTGCTTCAACAAACGGTGATTTCGGAATGAAATAGGATCAAGGTAATTCCGCTATTGGTAATCTCTTCATTAGCTCTCACTGGAAGAGAGGGCTTCGAAGAAGTTGCTTCCAAAATATCACAAGACGCTCGGGCTGTTTTTTAAGTTCGAGAATTTCTGGAGTTTAACTGTAAATGGAGATAAAACATTTTCCATTTCTTGTATATTTTACACACACTCACACACACACACACACACTACATATATATATATAAATATTATATATATATATATATATATATATATATATATATATATATATATTTGAGAGAGTTAAAGACCAAATGACATTGGAGCAGAACAAAATGTTTTTGAAAATTATCGCTTCGAGTAAACTTTGCCTGAAGAATGTGAATATTTGATAAGGCAAGAAGTATTGCAATAAAAGTTGTATTTTTTGCACGTACAAGAAGGGAAGATGAATGTAAGAGGATGAAAGCATAGAAAAGAAAATATCTACAGAAATTGGACAACAGGAAACCAAACGATATCTGGGAAGGAATTATTGAAGGAACAAAGAAAAAAACATTTAAACGGATGTATAGTGAAAGGAAGGGAATTTATCAGAGAAAGGAATTAGGAAGCATGAATGTAAAAAATGAGAAAGTTGAATAAAAAATGGGGGAAGTTTTGATGGGGGATAAAATAGAAGAACAGATGTAAATTGAAAGGCCAATAAAATTCAATAAAAAAAATTAAAGCCTTTCGTTGATTGTATATAGTTAAAGATAGATTAATGGGTGAGGTATATATATATATATATATATATATATATATATATTATATATATATATATATATATATATATATATATAGATATATATATATATATATATATATATGATACACACACATATATAATACATAAAGGTGTGATATATATATATATATATATATATATATATATATATATATATATATATATATATTATATATATATATATATATATATATATATATATATATATATATAGATACACACACATATATATAATACATAAAGGTGTATATATATATATATATATATATATATATATATATATATATATATATATATACGTATATATATTAATCAGAAACTTACACACCTGTATGAGAAAATAACTGAAAGCAACCTCTCTATTCCTGCCATGTAAAAACTTTATCTGGAAATGTCACAACAGCACTCTGCGTATTTTGTGAGTGCCCGATACGCAATCGATGAAGTGGCGTCCCTTTTTATTTTGACAGATAGCCAACTAACTCCAAAGATAACGGAATGGAATGGTTGTCAAAAGAGTTTTTGTGATCGTGGAAAATGACAGGTGAACTGCTACTACTAGTTTTTGTGGGTCAAAACAGGCAACAAAGAAATGTTGAAGAGCTAATTTAATGAAATTATAGAGTAGAGAGAGAGGATTTTCCTTAGTTTGTATTGAGTGAATGTTGTCTAAACAAATTGTTTTTAACCATTGACCACCTTGGTTTTTTTTTAATTGGGGGAACCGGATTAAATTATATATTTTTATAATATATATATATATATATTATAATATTATATATTATGAATTATATATAAAATTATAATATATTTAATAATCATATAATTATTTTAAGTTAATTAATAGATACACCCTCACATATATATGCATGTCTTTATACATGTAGCCATTGCTGTTGCCATTTCATATTTGTGCATACATGCATACATCTCAGCCAAAGTGGAGAATTTGGACGCAAACGATTTATCATGAATAGTGAAAATTGTGATTCTCTCTCTCTCTCTCTCTCTCTCTCTCTCTCTCTCTCTCTCTCTCTCTCTCACACACACACACACATATACATATATATACACATTTGATTTTTAGGCTTACATATGATCTTTTTTGGGGGGACGAAAAACTACGAACCGTAGAAATGACCAAACAGAAAACCCACTTTGAAACGAGATAAATCAGCAGAAGAATCATCACAGCCTTACGATACCATGAATCAAGAAAACGAGGGAATAAAAGAACACCTGAAGGAGGAGGAGCCAATATTCCTCCGGCGAGAGAGAGAGAGAGAGAGAGAGAGAGAATATAAGCCAAAGGTTGCGCGGAAGAATAAAGCGAGGATATATAGGTTATGGAATTATTTGATAAAGGAAAGGCGCGGGGAAGTTCGATAAGGAAGAATTGGTCTTGGTGGTAGGGGTATAGGTAGGGGTTATGGGAAGGGGTTGGTAGTTTTGAGGGGGTGAGGGAGGGAGGAAAGGAGGGGGAGGAGGAGACAGGAAACGCGATATGTCCAAGAGGGAAGAAATAAATTTCATAAAGGAACGGGGAAAGGTGTAGGAGAGGAGAAGGCTCGTTGTGATTTGGAGAAAGCA
>NC_087204.1:98697950-98700450 GCF_015104395.2 Macrobrachium nipponense
GATTTGGAGAAAGCAGCCGTCCGGATAAGTGTGGGAGGAAGAGGAGGAGAGAGAGAGGAGAGGAGAGGAGGAGGAGAAGATGAGAGAGAGAGGCCGGAACAAAGGAGGGTACAATACCAGACAAAAGGTAGGTTGATTTTGCAAAAAAAATGCCTAAAGTAACCGACCTCGGGGAGAGAGAGAGAGAGAGAGAGAGAGAGAGAGAGACCGTTCATTGAAGGAGCGGGGACGAACAAGAAGAAAGGGTACACCATTTCTTATTTCCGTTTTTTGTAAATTGTAAAATTATATAAAAGTTAATGAGAGAGAGAGAGAGAGAGAGAGAGAGAGAGAGAGAGAGGTACTCTCATACTTAAGTACTTGTGATAAAATGCCCCGGAGAGAGATATTCTACAAGGTATTTATTGTATGAATAATTAACCCTTTTTTTTTTCGTAACGAATGCCTTTGAATACTCATCATGCACAACGCTTTAATTAAAGTAACACGTCATACGTAAATAAGACGAAGACGCTGGAGGAGGAAAAGATGTAGGGGGAGGAAAAGACGCAGGAGTAGGAAAATTCTTATGGGGAGGAAAAAATGTATGATGAGGCAAAGACATAGGGAGAGACAAATATCGTATGGGGAGGAAAAGACGTAGGATGATGAAAAATCGGAAGGGGAGGAAAGGACGTGAGGGGAGAAAAAATCGTATTGAGATGAAATGACAGGAGCAAAAGACGTAGGAGGAGGAAAAACGTAGAGGGAGGAAAAGAAGGAGGAGGAAAAAACTTAGGGAGAGAAAAAGACCTAGGGTGAGGAAAGATGTAGGCGGAGGAAAACACGTAGGGTGACGAAAAAAACGTAGGGGAAGGAAAAACTAATGAGGAAGAAAAGACGTAGAAGGGGAAAAAAACGTATTGGGGAGAAAAAACGTAGGAGAAGGAATAGACGTAGGAGGAGGAAAAACGTAGGGTGAGAAAAAGACGTATGAGGAGGAGCGTTTACAAAAGAAATTTTGCGAGTCGGGCGGTTTTACCTTAAAAAGAATTTTATATTCTGGGCGGGGAAATTTCTGCTCACAGCCTTTTCCTTTAGGGGAAAAAAATTGCGATTGCTTTTTCGTTTGACATTTTCCCGAAGGTGGAGAAAAAAATTTCTCTCTCTCTCTCGTATTTACTTTTATGTAGTTTTGTAATTTTCTGAAATATAAAAATGGTATATTTTTTCTGATTACTTGCCTTCTTCTATGAACTCTCTCTCTCTCTCTCTCTCTCTCTCTCTCTCTCTCTCTCTCTCTCTCTCTCTCTCTGTTGTTTGTTTTTGTATTTTCTCTTAGTAAAATGAACCAATCTTTTTTCTGCCTTTATGCCCTCCCTTTCTTCACCCCCCCCCCTCTCTCTCTCTCTCTCTCTCTCTCTCTCTCTCTCTCTCTCTCTCTCTCTCTCCTTGAAAATTAATTACCCAAAGAATCCCTTCTCCTCTCTTAGTAAATGACGTGTGTATAACGTTGGACCTAATTATGTGGCCTAAGCTATATTCAGTACCATAAGCCTTTTCATTATGAACTAAGGAAGTGATTTCAGGTTCTGGTGGAATGGAGGCAATGGGACTCTCTCTCTCTCTCTCTCTCTCTCTCTCTCTCTCTCTCTCTCTCTCTCTCTCTCTCTCTCTCTGATTTGAATATTGCTTGGTGCATGCCACGAGTAGATACATGAAATCGTGAAGACTTTCTTACTAATGTGATGAAGAATAGTAAGTTTTATTTGTTTTTAGACAATTATAAATAAAATATTGCGGTGGTATTCATTTTTGTTGTTCATTTGATTAGGACTTGAAATAATGATATTTAGATTAGGACTTGTAATAAGACATTTATAATCTCATTTTACTATGTCGAATGGTATTATTATTTTTATTATTCAGTGTCTATTGGTGGTCACTCGTCTGTTTTCTTAATGGTCACAAGTCAGTTTGAATATCATAAAGCCAGATATCTTTTATTTATACCTTATAAACCATGCTATTTAGAGGTCATGTCAGTTGAAAGGTCCAATTATTTTTACTTATGTTTCGGTAAAACTAGGTCAGCTGGTAAATTTTTCTTATATATTTTTTTCACCTTGACATTTTTTCAAGTTATTTTGAAAGTGAACTTTGACCTATTTTTCTAGGTGGTAGGTCAATTTAGAAAACTAAATTTTCTTTGTCAATATATCGTTTTCTCTAAATAAATAAAATTTGAGTTCTATGATTATTTGCCTTCGATATTTTCGTCCTTGACCTAGTGTTCAAGATCAGAGATCAACTGTAGGCATATATTCTTAGCGTTCATGATTATTTCCCTAAGCTATTTTAGTCGTTGACCCTTTTTTTAAGGTATCATGTCATTTAAAAGGTTATATTTTCATGATTAAAGAGCGATGTCATATTTCATTAATATGGTTGAAATTTGGGTCATGTATGTCTCAATATTTTAGTATTTTACTAACATTTTTAGCGCCTGCTTTTTATTTTC
>NC_087204.1:98705450-98707950 GCF_015104395.2 Macrobrachium nipponense
TCTTTCCTCCTCTGGCAGATACATTAACATATAAACATAAAGACATTAAATTGGCCTTGAAGACAGAACCTGGAAAATGCTGAGATCGTTAATTTCGGTGCCAACTCATTGTCGCATCTCGTCTTGGCATTATGACAGAGAATGATTAATGAAGGCTCATTGTATTTACGTTGTTTCGTGGTCAGTTTTCCTGTAATAGTTAGCGCTTTTTATAGTGACTAATGGGAAACCGTTTTATGATAGTTTGCGTAGTGGGGAATATTTGCTTGTTTTATATATATGTATTATTATATATAATTAGTATATATATATTAATATATATATATATATATATTATATATCTATATATATAATTCTAATCTGTTGTGTGTGTTTGTGTGCGGGTGTGAGTATCTTTTATTTACAATTATGATGTAAATACAATATTTTATAATTTTAGAGTTATTAAAATGTAATATTTATATACCTAATATTATTATATATATATAAATATATATATATATTATATATAGGTATTATTATATTATTATATATATTTTGTTGTGGTGTTTGTGGTGTTTGCGTGTGTGTATATTATTTATTTATTTTAATTTATATATATATAAAAATGTATATTTATATAGTATATAATATATTATATATATATATATATATATATATATATATATATATTCATATATATTATATATATACATACATACTAATTTATGTGTGTTTGGTAGTATGTGGGTATTACGTATCCTATTGCTTATTTCAGTGACGAAATACTGACATACTTAGGGACATAATGCTCGGCGTTACTTACCTTGTATGTGGAAACATAATCTGTTTGCATGTATTGATTATCTATTTCTACCTCTGCCCTTTGTTGCTTCCATTTATAAACTCGCTCTTACCTGCGGAAGAGAGAGAGAGAGAAAAAAATATAGATAACTGTGGAGCTGAATGGACGACAATTCTACGCGCGTACATCGTCATCAATAGCACAATGGCCGTCAGAACAAATCCCTTTCTTAGGTAACGTCTCCGGAGAAGGAAGCAAGAATACAGGAGAGTTGAGTCTTGGGAAAATAGAGTATCGGACATATTGTTTATCTCAGTACAATGAAGATACTTTTAGAATAGCGTGCTTTAAAACTAAAGTATTTTTTCAGCAGTAATATCAGATGTCTAGGAATCCACCAATCGAAGTGGAGATTTTCTCTCTCTCTCTCTCTCTCTCTCTCTCTCTCTCTCTCTCTCTCTCTCTCTCTCTCTCTATTTTCAGAAGTTTCTTCACTATGTCTGTAACTGTAGTTAGTCATCAAGAAAATTGTCATGTAATGCTATGTACTTTGAATATTTCTCCTTCCTTCAAAAATTAATTTTTAATGGATGAAGATATTCACGGAGAGCTTTATACTAACTCACGTATAATAACAAATTTCGTAGATGACGTGAAGAAATCTGTTAAGAGAGAGAGAGAGAGAGAGAGAGAGAGAGAGAGAGAGAGGCGCGGACGTATTTTAATTAAGGTCTTAAAAAAGCCGTCCCAAAAGATGAGAGATTGAGATTGAAGTTTTTGTTGCTGTTTTTTTTTTTTCTTTTTTTTTGCGCACTTTCATCGTATCTTTCGAGAAGTCTGATGAAAGAGAAAGCCCGCAGTCAGTCTTTTTCAAAATATCATTTGAGACCTATTTCTGCATCTAATTGGAGGCGGAGTGAAAGCTAATTGTAAAAGTCTGTTTATCGGTTTTCTCAATTTTGGTATTACTTCGTCTTTTTGCGAGTTTTTGAAAATTCGTGTAAATCTCGTAATAGGATAAAATTTCTCTCTCTCTCTCCCTCTCTCTCTCTCTCTCTGTCCGTATACACACACAAAGGGATTAAATACATATTTTACTTCAAATAAAAAAAAACGTTCCTTAATCATTTCTCTCTAAAAAAACTCTCTCTCTCTCTCTCTCTCTCTCATCTCTCTCTCTCTCTCTCTCTCTCTGTCCGTATACACACACAAAGGGATTAAATACATATTTTACTTCAAATAAAAAACGTTCTTTAATACAAAATTTTCTCTCTCTCTCTCTCTCTCTCTCTCTCTCTCTCTCTCTCTCTCTCTCTCTCGTATCTACACGCAAAGGGATTAAATACATTTTTACTTCCAAACAAAAACGTTCCCTAATACAAAAAAATTATCTCTCTCTCTCTCTCTCTCTCTCTCTCTCTCTCTCTCTCTCTCTCTCTCTCTCGTTTGAAATCGCTCCCGTGAAAGATTATGCCTCTCTCAGCATCGCGAGAAGGAAAAGATTATTTACAAAACTGTAAATATTCGACCTCCTAAATTACTTACTTTTGATTAAAAATGAATACATTTGGTGCTGGAAACACCAGGTTGAAAATGAAAGAAATATCTTTGACGTAATTTGCGATGTACGATTAACGAGGGAGAATAATTTTGGATTTTTTTGAGAAATAGTAATCGTACTCATGCATTTTGTGCAAAAATGATTTACCAGGGAAG
>NC_087204.1:98715450-98717950 GCF_015104395.2 Macrobrachium nipponense
AATCATCTTTAATTCCGGATGGATAGACAACTTAGTGTCCACATTTAGCCCACATTTTTATCTATAAAAAATAATAATAACAAAGTAAACAAATTTTATCTTTTATTTAGAATGGATAGAAAACTTATTGTCCATATTTAGCCAGCCTTATTTTACGCTAAAATATATAGCAAGAAGGAGAAAAAGATTTCCTACAACAGAAAATATCTGGTAGATCCATCTCTTAAGAAGAGGAGTGGGCTCTCGGGTAAGGAAAATGGAAGTAAGAGGTGAGTTCCAAAGTTACCAGTATGAGGATAGTAAAAGTCACCAAGGGAAACAATTCTACTATACCTAGCATTCTAGAGTAAATCTATGTGATGTCCCAATATATTGTATTTATTTGTCTTGTCTAATTTGTAAGTATTCAAAGATCCGGGGAAACTTGGATATTAGTGTATACGCAAGAATGCTATGACACTGTATATCTGTGTATATATGATGTATATCTATAAAGTAGTTTTATAGTAAATGACCGTATCTATACGCGCTCTTACAAACACGAAGAATTATATGTACTTTTATAGCGCTCGAATACTAAATGTGGGTCCTTTCACCTACTTTATCAGGAAACTTTTGATATCAAAGAGCAAAGTATGGCGTAAAAAGGAGAGAGAGAGAAAAAAAACAAACGTTTAGCGAGATAACGTATACTTCCCTAACCTTTGTATTTTAAATGGCATGTTAAGGAGGACCATTCCGAAGTAGAAATGAAAGCGGACCTAATTTCCAGAAATCCTTTGATGGGGTTGGGTGGGGGTGGGGGGGGGGGGGGGGGGGGAAGGAAAAGAAAAAATGGACGGGGAATTTAATGAGGTTTTTGAAGAAAGTCCCCCCCCCCCCCTCCCGGAGGACGGGACCCCTCCCCTCCCTCCCTCCCTGGCTGGCACTTGAATAGTGTCATTTCGAACCTTCAAAAGGCGATTAGCTGCTGTTGATGAAAGGGTGGACGACTCGTACCCCAGAAGGTGAATGGTGATGTGTTTTTTTTTTTTTTGCTCTTTATTTATTTATTTTTATTCTTAGGGGTTCAAGAAACTCGTTTTCTGCCTCGTCATATAACGTGAAAGCTTCAAGTGAATTATTCTTGATGTTAGATTGTCGGTAATTTTCATATACCTTGGAAGATTTAATAACAAACTCTTAATGATATATCAGTAGCTTTAAGCAAAATATTCTTAATGTTAGATTGTCGGAGATTTTCATATACATTGGAAGTTTCAATTAAAATATTCTTAACATTGTTAAATTATCAGTAGCTTTAATCAAAATATTCTGGGTGTTAAATTGCCATAAGTTTCACATAAATTGAAAGCTTTAGACAAAACATTGTTAATGTTAAATTTTCTGTAATTTTCATGTACCATGAGAGCTTTGCTAAAACTATTCTTAATATTATATTGTCTGTAACTTTCATATTACTTGAAAGCTTTAATAAAAATATTCTTAATGGTAAGAAACTCTCAGTAATATTACCTTTTCTAGGATCACGAAGTAATTAGATGGCTTAGCGGAGTTGCCGATGATAATTGGATGGTAATGTAATACAGGATAATATTTACTGCTTCGTTCTGGGAAGATGATACGAAACTGTAGTATCTAAGGAGGACTTATAAATGGCTGGAAGATTTGACTGGATGAGAGAAAGGTTTTATCTCATTAAGGGAAAAGGTTCCAAAAGAGTTTATTATAAAGGTTTAGTGGTCACAGCTTTACCAGTACACACGCGATGTGTGGTAGTATTACGACTTCCGAAGTGAAAGGGGAAATAGAGGGAAGGAATTGATAACTGAAGAGAAAATGAGAAAAGAATTGGAAGCGGGGAGAGATTAGTGTGTTTGGACAAGGAAGAGATTGTTATTTATATTATTTGTTTGAAAGAAACGTTGAAGGGTATCTTCGTGGCTTATGTAGTTTTAAAAACAGCGTGAATAAACGCTAGCTTTGCGATATGCATACAATCTAAAAATGTGTACAATATACGTAGACTCGTATATTTCCTTCAGATTATTTAGAACTATCAATATTCTGTTAGTTTTGTCGTTAGCTGACAGTTTTCTGACTGACTAACGACTGTGTATCACCTGTCATTTGCCTTATGTTTGAAATAGAAGTGAGGAACATCCTATGTTCTCAATAGCACTTATATATATTTGAACGATATGATAGTTATTATAATTATCATATGCACACGGGGACACGCATCATATATCTTATGTATGTGTGTAATATATATATATATATATATATATATATAATATAATATACTATTATATATATTATATATGTGTGTGTGTGTGTGTGTGTGTGTGTGTGTGTGTGTCTGTGTCTGTGTCTGTCTGTGGTGTGTGTGTGTTTTCAATTCATTTCGTAAATTGCTTCCTCTATTTAATTTGTTAAATTTTTAAATTATTTTGTGACATTTTCCCCATATGAATTCTGTTAAATTCGAGGTTAATTG
>NC_087204.1:98722950-98740450 GCF_015104395.2 Macrobrachium nipponense
TTTGTATCTTTTGGGGAATTTTCCTATTATTATAACACATTTATACAGTATATTGCATATGCTTTTACGTAGTGGTCGAGTGTACTCTTATAGATATTTTGATAGGACCGCAAGGAATAGAAGTGATAAGAAAAAAGTAAAAGTGAACATGGCAACTACTCCGGCTGGCAACCCCAATGTGGTGACTCGTGAGCGCGAGGTCAGCAATTGTCCCCTTTTCATGGTCGGGTCAATGGGTTTCCTGCCTCAAAATGTTGAGGCATGGATCTCATCTGTTAGACGCTCATTTAAATGCAAAAAGCATCACAGACCCAGCAGTACAATTACAGGAGGCCAAAAGCTTCATAGACTTTGCTAAAGGAGACGCAAGTGCTTATCTAAGGGGTGTTTCTTTCCAAGAGGCGCTTACATGGACGAGTTCAAAATCAGATTACGTGCCGTGTATGGGGGTGAAGAGGCTTTAGATGTAGTATTGGCATTGAGAAATATCCTTACCAAGCCTCCATGACTCAGCTTAATGTTGTCGAGCGGGCGGCGCTAATTGCCGACCGGCTAATATGAATATCAAAGTTAGTTTAAGTAACTCCGGGTGGGTTACGAGTGCCAAAATCGCCGTGAAAGATTTTATCCGTTTGATTTACCTTACGAGTATCACTGAATGTTGCCTGAAGCGTTAGCGCGGTGTTTTTTTTTGACAAAAAATTGCAGCCCAACAGTACGGAATTAGATGTGTATAAACAAATAAAAACACATGTCTAAATGTACCGACCTAGATCCTTCGCTCATTCAAGTTTTTGCAAAAAATGAGAACAAGCCACAACAAGTAAACGTGGTACATAATAATAATCAAGTTGCAGGGATGGTTTGTTATAACTGTAAACGACCAGGTCACATGATTTCAGACTGTCGGACGCGTTTTTGTTCAATACATAATAGTTCCACTCATTCATATAATCGTTGCTTCTCGAGGAATCAACAGCAGAATCCTACAAACACGCAACCAGTTGCCAGTGCAATAAAAAGAAGGGTCCTCAGTACTATAAAAAGAAACAAGCAAACGGAAATGCTGCACAACAGCAGAACAAACAAATCGTGCTTCAGGTACCTCTGTTCCTGGGCCGTCTAGCCAGAACTTGCAAGGGCAAGCGAATTTTCAAGGTGTGATAAACAAAGCAAATACCACGTAGTTCGCTCCAAGGGGGGAGAGGGCGATGTTGGGTCATCAATATCAACATCTTTTGTATCAAATAATCAGTTTAATCATTTATCAGATCATTGTGTAGGCAATTGATTTCCTATGAAACACACGGCCGAATCCAACAAATCTGTGCAGGTTCCCGTAGATTTGCAATAAATTCATGCAATTATTAGTCAAGACGAGTTGGCGACCAACATTAACATGCAGTAAATTTGGACCATAAGTCATTCACTTTGTTCTTTGATTCTGGTAGTCCACGTAATATCATGGATTTCAGGACTCAACTTTTACTCTTTTCAAATTTCCCTATAGAGAAGTCCGGAATAAGACTCTCAGGCATAGGAAATAATGAATTAAATGTGGTAGGAGTAACTCATGTACAGTACAAGGTCGGTAAGCGCACGTTTTCCGATACCTTTATCGTTGTACAAAACATTAATATGTATCCCGCAGTAATTATCGGATACCCGTCTATGGGCACTCAAAATATTATCTTAGCACCTGCAAAACACGGCGTGTATATCAAAGGGAAATTCTATAAGTCTTCTAATACCCTAAAAATCAGTTTTAGATAATAAAGAGACAGACAGAGTAGTCACTTACATTGAAGAACCAATCACCTGTCTCATGAACCAAGAAATAATACATGCAACCCAACAGAACTCTCGCTCGCCCGTAATATCAGCTTGCACGCAAACTCTCGAGCCGAACGTAACTTCGAACATATTAGTGCGTGTAAAGAGAACCTTGCCAGGATCTGAAACGTTAATCCTTTCCGAAACTCTGAAAACACACGGATTACCGTCACACAAGCCATTTATACGTCGGCTCACAACAACAATGTCACATCGAAGTCTGTAATCATTTGAATACCACTTTAGTAATCCACAAAAATAAAAATCAAAACACTATCTTGGATGCGGAAGTTTATAAACATCGCATTCTTACCGTAGCTGAGATAAATCACGCTCAAGTCAAAAAGAAATTGCGGATGAATCCCTTTTGCAATCTATAAAGAACAAAATCAATAAGGACATTCAAGAAAAAGAAATTCAGCAGAAATTTTTGAATCTTTTAACTAAATATCAGGATGTTTTTTCCACTACGGATGGAACCTTAGGAAAAACGGATGTCATCGAGCATCAAATAAGGCTCAAGGACAAACAGAAAGTAATCTATGTACCTTCGTACCGACTTCCTATGAAATTTCAGAATGAGATAACAGAGGAAGTAGGTAAAATGCTAAAAGAAAGAGTCATTAGGAAATCAAAAAGCCCTTATAATTTTCCGTTAAAGTCAAAGTATACCGAAAAAAGATCGAACTTGGCGGATATGCGTCGATTTTCGTCGTTTAAATGAAGAAACAATCCCAGACCGATTCCCAGTACCATGTACTGATGATATCCTATCTCTACTAGGTCAGAACAAATATTTCACCAGCTTGGACCTACTAAAGGGATTTTCATCAGATTCCGTTGGAACAAGAGAGTATCCCATACACTGCCTTCATCACAGCCAGGGGACATTATGAATTTTTGCGTATGCCTTTTGGTTTACGTTGTGCTCCATAACTTTTACTCGTATGATAAACATTGTGTTTCGAGACTTGTTTAGGAGATATCCTACATGCCTACATGGACGACCTAGTAATCTTTTCCATACATTAGAAGAACATTTACGTAATTATAGTTAGTGCTACAAAGACTAAGGCAGCATAATTTAAGGGTAAAGATAAGTAAGTGTGAATTTTTAAAAACAGAACTAGTCTATTTAGGTTTCACGGTTTCTAGTGAAGGTCTTAAAGTAGTCCATGATAAGGTATCGGCTATCCGTAACTTTCCGATACCTACTAACGTCAAGGGAATACAGCAATTTTTAGGATGTAGCGGATACTACAGGAGATTTATTAGAAACTACTCCATAATAGCCGCTCCCTAACCGATCTTATAAAAAAGGGCGTAGATTTCATATGGTCTGAAATTCATCAACAGGCGTTCGATAAATTGAAAGATGAACTGTGTAGTTCTCCTATCTTGAAATTTCCTGACTTCGGTAAGGAATTCTTCTAGCAACAGACGCCTCAGACCTAGTAGTAGGTGTATTGCTTCAACAATATGATAAACAGTTTTTTCCCTATAGCTTTTTATTCACGTAAACTGAGAACTTCCGAAAGTAATATGCAGTATAGACAAGGAAGGCTCGCTATTGTTATTCACATCGTGCATTTTAAATTCATAATATACGGTTTATCCGTCAAGGTTCTAACTGATCATAAGCCCCTAACACCGACTTCTTTAAAGGCTTTAGTCACAGCCCTAAGCGAACTCGGTGGCACATGATCATCCAGGACTTTGGCGCGAGGATCGGGTATTTACCTGGAAAGCAAATATCATTGCTGACGCATTATCACGCAACCCCTCTTCATCTTGTACCGAGCCATTAGCTGAATTAATAGATATCTCAACCTCCACGCCCATTGTTAAAACTATATCTGAACAGGAAGATCTGGGCTGGAGTGCTGAACTATTACAGACAGAACAAAGAAAAGATCCGCAAATAGAAAAAATCATCATTGCATTAAACGGAAATCGAAGGAAAAGGAAATACATAAAGTATAAGCAGCAGAATTATATCATCAAAGATAATATCCTGTGTAGATCCGTGACGAGGAAAACCCGCAACACACCGCAGTTGAATAACAACCAGGTGGTGGTACCTATCTCACTCATACCCACTGTCTTAAAATGGTTGCATGAAAATCCACTGCGGATGGACACCCGGGTTATTCCTTAATGTCACAGAAGGCCAAATCCTTATTTTATTGGCATACGATGCTTACAGATATAAAAAAGCACATAGCAAATTGTCGCACTTGTCAAGAATACAAAGGGCACACGAAGACACCTGTCAGCCTAGGGCTTACCCCGTGCCAAATCAACCCTTTGAAAGAGTACATTTAGATTTATTAACAGGATTTTACGAGTCAGACAGAGGAAATAAGCACCTCCTAGTAATCATAGATGCTTTGACTCGATATTACAGAACTTATAGCGCTTAAAACAAAAACGCGGTCGAGTGCGCTAGAAAGTTTTACGAGTGCTACATTTGTAAACATGGAATTCCACACACCATTATATCAGACTCGGGCGGGAGTTCAATAATCATTTCCTTAACTCCTTGTACGAATTCCTTTGTATAAAGAAAATCAATACCATGATCTATCACCCAGAGTCTAATGGGCTAGTGGAAAGGGCAAATCGTAAGGTTTTAAACATTTTAAGGGTCACCTTAGGGGGGGCAGAACCCCAACTGGGTCATTGCCATACCTGCGGTACTAAGCACTTAATCACCTCGTATCATGTGTCTATTAAAATGACACCGCACGAGGCACTGTACGGTATCCCGCTAGAACACCCTTTCCCACATACTAACGCCTACAACTAATTTATCAAATCCTCTAAAGGATGTTATGGATGCAAGCATAAGTCGATATAATATACTTCGTAAGAATCTAGAAGAAGCACAAATAATAAAGAAAAAAAATCATGATAAAATAGCTAAGCCAACTAGAACATATGCCGTGGGCGATCAGGTATACATACAGTATACGTACGTAAGGTTTAAATTATAAACTGACACCTAAGTTTGAAGGCCCGTTTAACATTTTAGAAAATTTAACGGCCAATAGATTTAGGGTTCAAAATGTATCCAAACCCACTGATGTGAGAATAGTTCCATTGGCACATATCAGAATCTAAAGAAAGGTAGATGGAGTGAGGGAAAAAAAATGGTTGTATTTATGAAACTTGTATAATAATTTATATATATCTATTAATCATATTTTGTATGTAAACCTATTCTTTTTTACACGAGTTATTACATATATTTTACTCATTGCAGGTTTCAAAAATGAATCTGTTATTGTTAGGAGTGATATTGTGTATTCAGACATCTTTGTTGTATTGGAAAGAGCGCTAGGACGAAAGAAATAGAATTTAATCATGGCTCGATTATCGAGAGAACAGACGATGTATTCATCGTGTCAAGTAATATAGTCATAGAAGTGGATATGCAAGCCATATTTTTGCCTGAAGATGACGTCCTTAACTTAAAGAATGACCTGATGAGGTTTGTTTGCCTATTTTCGCTTAAGGAAATGCACAACGTAATTTCATGCTAACTCAGAGATTTCGCTAGCTCAAACCCTAAGCGTCGCGGAAATGTTGTCTTATGACATACAAAATAAAACCGCCGAGGCAGAGAACTTGCTGGTGACCTGCTGATGTGGGTCTGTGCGGCACAATAATCTCGAACGCCGCAACCCGCTTATTCTGGCTGGACTAAACATCTTAGGATCTGTGTTGCGAATCTAGGCTTAGGAATTTCAAATCGCCTTAAGATAAATAATCAAAATAAAAGAATTGAGTTTTTGCAACACAAAACCGAATTAGCTTTGTCCGAACTTCGCAGTCAGTTATCTTCAATCAATCAAATAATGAGTATCGTAAACGGAACATTCAAATAATATCGACATCAGGTCATGGAAGTTCAACATTTGCTGGCTACATTAGCTTACTATAGTTCGAAAATAGATCATATCCGTGTGAAAATATCACATTTTATTGAGAAATCAAAAGATTATGTAGAAGCTATTACGTTAGCGACAAAGGGTGTGTTATCTCCACACCTCATGCTAATTAAAGATCTGACGTTAACTTTGGAAAACGGACGGGAGAAACTAGGTTATATTCTTTATTAGACGCCCATAAAGTAGAGTTCTATTATAGCCTAATATCAGTCAGCGTTGAAAATTATAGGATTATGATCACCATACCTTTTGATTCTTCCGATGCTTGGCAATCATACAAAATAGCACCGTTTCCTACCTTCATGACTAATAACTCAAGTCCAGTAATATCCAATTTGACGGGGCATGTACTGATTTCTTCTGATAGGAAATCATTTACAGTCATTAAAGACTTAGATAAACTCACTCACTGTTCAGAAGCCATGAATAATAAAATTTGTACAGCTGATTCTTTTGAATTCTTATCCCCTTATCAACGGATTCATGTGAGTTAGGCATCGTGCTTAAACAGCTCTCTCTCTCATACAAGCGAAGGTTGTCTGGGGAAACTTTATCCCTTTTACAGTAATAAATTCAATTACAGGATGAATAATGGTTCATGGATCCGTTACGACAAAGCCGGATTCCACGTCGTATGTCCCGATGGGACCACTGCCCTCATTCCCAATCTTTTGTAGCAGTGATGGTTGTACGGGGACATCTACAAACTACACCGTCAGGGGTCAACACATAATACTTGAGAAGGCGTATTTTGCGAACTATACTTGGGCGTCTACAATTATCCCATCACTACCTCTCCCATACAACGCGCGGGTGGCTCATCGTTTGACGCAACTGGCTGAGATGAACCACGCGTCACCGACTTATGCAGGTGGAGAAAATCTTCGTTACTACATTCTGCTGGCCGTGTTCAGCGTGACGGCCATATTGGTTATCGCCGTCAACATCTTTGCTTGGCGTAGGCTGAGGCGAAAACAGAAGGATCTCCAAGGAAACGTATTGTCCCGTCTAGATGACGTACCCGTTAAACTCAAGTCGTTTGAGTTTAGGGCCGCCTGAAACTGGCCACTTCATTTTGTGCCTAGGGAAATTGTCTGGAATTGTGTTGTGTGTGAAAAGCGGTCTGTATGCTGGCAAAAATGTAGGACAAGAAAGACTCACGCCTTTGCATTTGAACAGTTAAAAAGTATCTCCCGGGCACCTAATAAATATTATAGCCCAATATTATACATTAATATACTCCTAAAAAAGGTATTTTTTCGGGCACCTAATAAAATATACCAGCCCTATATATTGCATTTGTGCACAATTACACAATTATACTATTATACAATTGTACAATTATATTTACCTATTACAAAGAGTGACAAGTACTCTTTAACAATTATCCATGATCATGCTATAATCTATGCAGTAACCACTATTCTTAATCAGGTTACCTATTATCATATTAATCATGTATACATGTTAATCTTTTGATTTTTACCTTTTTATTATTTTTGGATACTTAATTATTATTATTACCAAACATGGATCTAGATTTTCCATGCATTTATCTTTGTTTATGAATATGTCAAAAAGGGTATGTAACAGAACCTTTTTATGCATTTAATCACTTATTATGTTTATACCTAAACATATGTTACGAGGCACGCTCCTAAGAAACAATGTTTAAAGTAACTTTTTGTTATTCAAGGCTTGAATTGGTAGCAGTCCGAGCCTAATGTAATAAATACATTTCAATATTACAGTATCTGTAAATAAAAACCATGACCTCAGGTCATGGCATTAGGAGGGTCCTACGTGACCAATGCAGATCTAGATTACGCTATGCGCTGTCTGCAGTAGCCTGGTTTAAATCTGTACATTGTCATCATTTTGCATTAATGATAACTTTGCACAACAATTCCATGGAAACTTGTAACTTCCGAGCCCGGCGGACTACGTATGTTTTTATATGAATCGCTGAGATAGCTAATGTTCCGCTATCGACGTGATGCTTTAGAATGGCAGTTCCGTGCCAGCATTCAAACATATCGGTCTCCCGACCGAACTGCATCTCTTAGTATGGAGTTACAGAATAAAGTTGTTATATCTTTTCAACTTATCTGTTTTGAATCCTCTCCTTTAGTTTAAGAAGAACCACTCTACTAAGAAATATCACAATAGGAGATGGAAGGAACCAGAAATACTTACGAACTGACAGTCGTAAGGAGAAACAAAAAAAAGTCTTTCGCAAAAGCGAAGAGACTTAGATATACTATATATATATATTATATATATATATATATATATATATATATATATATATATATATATATATATATATATATATATCATATACACCACATTACCTTCTCTTTCTGTTTGCACTTAATATTTTCATTTACATGTTTTTGTGTAATCTACTAGATTTCATGCTAAGTTATACATTTAGTTTCATGAATTTGTTTTTACTGTAATACAACAGTATAATAAGAAGATAAAAGGCCCATGAAACACTATTTTAACACGTGCAACCATATATTTCGAGCAATTCCTTATGTGCTCCTGATCACAGGTAAAATATGGACATAGGATGTCTTACAAGAGTTTTTTTTTTAATAATCACTCGATTTAATTTATTGCAGTAATGACCAGAAAAGTAAAACAGAATAAGACGGAAATGAAAAGGAAAAGTGAAGAGTCGAAAAGATAATCTATACATGCTGTAAAATAGATATTCGTCAAAAGTGGAATTATTGGCTAAATACAGATTTTGCACAGCCACACAAGACTAAAATATATTCTCTTTCAATCGATATATACTTTGATGTTCTTTAACCTGATCTATCAACATATTCCTATTCGTGAGAGTGAAGTATGTTTTATACTGAAACACTTATTTTGTATTCATTTTAATCCTGAATCATTTGATTTTATTGGCATAAGTTTCAAAAAGTAATGTAGCATAAACCAATTCAAAAAGACAAGTTGAGTTTAATCCCCCCCCCCCCCTTTTTTTTTTTTACTGCAAAAGAATATTCGCCAGAAATAGATTAAGAGAAATGTAATAACATTTTCACCTCCTGAAATTACGATCAATATTCTTTCCAATGTTATTTAATTTATTTCTTTTTATTCCAGCCATTGTGCAGCGAAATGCATTACCGCAATTTTTGCCAGTGTAGGAAAGCTATATCCGCATACTGGTATTTTAAATTAATCTTGTTAATTATACCCATAATTGTTTTCATAAATAGCGTGGGGTCAGGGCACGGGATCATTCCTGCCTCTGGGTAATTATCGCCCGTGTTTATCATCACTGGACTTGAACAAGAAATGTGTATAATGGGCCTGATATATTATAATTAAATTGTAATTGAAAGTAGCTATTTTTTATTGCTTGGGTATAACAATGTACTAGAGTAGATTCACATCAACCATGCATTTGATGTCTAGGCCCGTGTTCCTTACGACGTTCTGGAAAAGCCAATCACAGGGCTGGAAACTCTCAGTCTTCCTCGAGAGTTCACTTGGGCAGGATGTATGTTTCACTTCTCCTGAGGGATAAATCTTTCAAAAGTATCCCTGAGGAGAGGTGGAACATACATCCTGCCCATGTGAACTCTCGAGAAAGACTGAGATTTTCCAGCTCTGTGATTGGCTTATCAACAGCCAATGAGGATCGTCGTAAGGGACGGGCCTAGACATCAAATGCACGGTTGATGTGAATCTACCATAGTGTTGGTATATTTTGCTATGGACGGCTAAACTGGCAGATAGGTTTGTGTTTATTTATTTATTTGTTTATTTATTTTATTTATTTATTATTTTTATGTAAATTCCTTAATTGAGAGATTCAAATTTAACTATAAGGGTTGAGCTCGGGTGACAATGTTACCTATTATAATTATTGATCTTTGCACCAGATGCCATCAAAGAAAGTTAGTATATAATTGAATTGGAAATATATAATTTAACTTAATTTAAATTTTCTTTTATATTTCTGTTTCAGTGTCCCTCATTTAAGGATGAACACGGCGGTAAGCTTGCATCCAACGTTATTCGCTGTAGTTAAGAGTGTTTTTATTATTTTCAAAAATTTGATTAAATGTTCTTTCTCTTCGTTTGTGGAACGGTATTTATTTGAAGCAAATTTATGGAATAACATAATGAATGCACTAAAAGTTTTGGATTTTTTTTTAACTATTGATGCAACTGTTTTTATGTATATGTACGTATATATATGTGTATATATATATATACATATATACTATATATATATATATATATATATATAATATATATATATATATATATATGCATGTATGTATGTAATCTTAATCGTATCTTAAAGAGGAAATATTGTCTGGAAATAATTATAAATAAGAAAAAAAAATAATACTTCTCAAAATTAAGCAAAAAGTTTGCTTGCAACTTCAAGAACTGAACCGGAGTTATATAAATAGATTCTGTATTCGAAGAAGGCCGCCTCTGGGCAGCGGGTGACGTCAGGGGTAAAAAGAGTAATTAGAATGTTGAAAAGGGGCGGTGCGCCCTGAAAGCAGCGCCGATCGAACGGAGATAAGCTTCCTGGTAGCGAGGCATTTGATGCTCTCCGAAAGACATCACTCACGGTTATCATTCCGCTCTTTTTTTTTTGCAAGATGCCGATAGATAGGCGATTGAAATTTCACCTCCTGGGCTCTCTCTCTCTCTCTCTCTCTCTCTCTCTCTCTCTCTCTCTCCCCTTCTTCTTCTTCTTCTTCTTCTTATTTCTCCAAGTCTTTTGCTCATATTCTAAACGTTGGCTGACTGCATGATGGCGACGCTGGCAAAGAAGGTAATCGACACCCCCCCCCCCCCCCCCCGACCCCACCTCCAACCCCAACCCTCTTAACCCCCCCCCCCCCCCCCCCACCCCCCCCCCCCCCACCACCACCACCACCACCACCACCACCACCACCACCACCACCATCCGACTTCCTTGTCACTCCAAGGCAAGATAAACACGGGGGAAAAAAAAAGTTGATTCTGGGTTGAATTTAATTATGCTATCAGGTTGCAGCGGTTATAAGGGCGGGGAGATTAATTCCCTTAACGTATTCATTCTCTTATTACATCTGCGTGTCCCCTTTCCACTACCGAGAGAATGAGACCGATTTATTATTCCATTTTTCGTTACTTGCGTCAAAATCCCTCTGAGAGGGATCTCGATTGAGGTCGTCCTCGTCTGATATTAAATTCTATGGCCGGCTAAGGCTCGAGATCTATAGACGGGTTTTTAGTTTTCTGTAAAAATAAAAAGTAAATAAATAAGTAAAAAGACTTGAGTTGGCAGTTTGTCTGTCCGTCCGTACTTTTTCTGTCCGCCCTCAGATCTTATAATCTACTGAGGCTAGAGGGATGCAAATTGGTATGGTGATCATCCACCCTCCAATCATAAAAAATACCGAATTGCAGCCCTCTATCCTCAGTAGTATTTATTCTATTGTAAGGCTACAGTCAGCCATGATCGTGGGTCTGACAACGCCTCCACCGCGCTGTGGCTAGATGTTTCATGGGCCGTGGCTCATACAGCATTATACACTGTACAGGAAACTCGATTGCACCGAAGAAACTTCTGTGCATTTTTCACTTGTTATAAGTGGTTATTTACTAAGAAATAAATTTTATCCTGAGAGATGTTTGTCATCGTTAAAGGAAAGATGTTATTAAGCCAAATACCATGCAATGATCTTGAATTAATTTCTGAAGAAGCTGAATAGGAAAACTTTTTTGCATGATGTACTCTCTCTCTCTCCCTCTCTCTCTCTCTCTCTACCTGTAAATCTTCAATGCCGAATTATATTCCACGGGACTTGTAAATATTGTGGGGGAAAGCTGGAGATAATCCCTTTTCGTTCCGTACAGTATTCGTCAATTCCAAATTTCCAATGGCATATTAATTGCATTTTCAACTTCTGGAAAGGTATGCAGGGGTGGAGGACATTAACATTAACTCATATGAATTCCATCATTTTCAGAGATGTTGAGATTAAAAGATTTTCCAGAGGGCCATGTTGTTTAAACTCTTCAGAACTATTGTGGAGGTGAAGTTCAAAGGTTAATTATTACGAAAAATATAAAAATGATTTCATGTTTGGCCAATTTGAAAAGGATTAAGAGATTAAAAAGACTGAGCTTAATTTAAACATTTATCAATAGTTACACTGGATATTGAAGAGTCTATAGTTTAAATAAAAAATCTATGGCAATGATTGTGCATGTTAATACACGATTGATGCGTGAGTATACAACACGAATGGTACAGGAGGGATTTGCAGCACGAATGATACAGGAGTTTACAACACGAATGATACAGGAAGAGTTTGTACCACGAATAATAGAGGCATAGTTTGCAATATGAATGATATATGAGGAGTATGCAACACGAATTATACATGATTAGTGAACACGAATTTTAGGTGAGGAGTATGCAACACGAATGATACATGAGGAGTATGCAACACGAATTATGCATGAGGAGTATGCAACACGAATGATTCATGGAGAGTATGCAACACGAATTATACGTGAGTATGCAACACGAATAATACATCAGGAGTATGCAACACGAATTATACAGGAATGATACAGGAAGAGTTTGTACGACGAATGATAGAGGCATAGTATGCAACATGAGTAATATATGAAGAGTATGCAACACGAATTATACACGAGTAGTGAACACGAATTTCAGGTGAGGAGTATGCAACACAAATGATTGATGAGGGGTATGCAACACGAATGATTCAGGAGTATGCAACACGAATTATACATGAGTATGGAACACGAATTTTTGGTGAGGAGTATGCAACACGAATTATACATGAGGAATATGCAACACGAATTACACGTGAGGAGTATGCAACATGAATAATACATGTGTATGGAACACGAATGATAGGTGAGGAGTATGCAACACGAATGATACATGAGTATGCCACACGAATTATACACAACACGAATGATACATGAGTATGCCACACGAATTATACACGGGAAGTATGCAACACGAAGGACACATGACGTGTATACAACACGAATCACAAAGGAGGAGCATGCAATATTGAAGCATAAAATTTATGAGAGGAGAATTTGAAAGTGAAAGGGATATGGTATTACATTCCAGCATGGAATGGTTATAGATGGGGGACGCATAGGAAGAAAAAACATTAAAAAAAACATTCATTTCTGGATAATGAAAGGAGAGGATTATTAGAGAAAAATGAAACTGATTGAGATGCAGTCAGAGAATAGAAGAAAAAGTCTTTTAGAGGTATTCAAGAGGAAGAATATAAACGAAGTGAGAAAGGAAGGTGGGACTGGACATTTAGGTAAAAAGTTTCAGCAAATAATTTATGGAGGAAAGAAAATGTACTAGAGGAAGCGCATGCAGAAAGAAACCCTAATGAGCTATTGGATATTAGGGTAGAAGATGCAAATGGCCACTTCTTTCCTAAATAGAATGTATGTTATGAAGCTGAAGTGAATGTTCCCAAGAATCATTCCATGGAAAAATTAGAAGAGAGTGTAAGAAGTCCTTGTAAATCCGAGAATGTTTCAGGAATTCATTGACGACGATGAGAAAAGCGGAATTTGAATTATGAAGAACAGAAAGGTACCAGGAGATAGGGGGATGCTTCGTTACGCTGGTAGTAGTGGAATTAAGTGGGTGACCAGGGTTTGTAAGGTATGTCAGGTTGGGGAAAGATTCCATAAATAATTTAAGAACTATAAAGGCAGAACATGCCTTCAGATGCTAAGGAGAGCTTGTGATTAGAATTTGGATGGAGGAAGTAATACAGATAAGATAAACTGACAGAAGAAGAGTTATAATGATTAGAGGAGGGTAAGGATATGCATGCCAAATATTTCTGTTATATGTCAAGTGTCAGAGTTACGGGAGAACTGTAAGTCAAGTACATAAAGCTAGAGAGCGTTTATGATTGAATGATTAGTGGTACAATATGGGGTATATGAAAACTACGATATTTTAAGAAAGAATTTTTCCAGAATAATTAGAAGTTTATAAAAAGACGAGACTTTCTACTCAGGGGTTTGTCTTTGATTAAACTTTTCGTTTCAGCCTTCCGCTATTTAGTGGGATGGTTTAGTTTATACCCATACAACAGAACAGGTAAACAAGAAAAAGCTAAGAAACAGGGAAAGGGAAAGAGAGAGATTGAGAGAGAGAGACAGACAGACAG
The DNA here is from genome assembly GCF_015104395.2 of Macrobrachium nipponense. Classification (NCBI taxonomy): domain Eukaryota; kingdom Metazoa; phylum Arthropoda; class Malacostraca; order Decapoda; family Palaemonidae; genus Macrobrachium; species Macrobrachium nipponense. The sequence continues at coordinate 98,736,971 of NC_087204.1, forward strand.
ACAGAGAGGACTGAAGTTTTTCCAGGCAGTGAGGATGTGAATTGAAGCGAGACCTGTGCAGTGGAAATGCAAGGCAGAGGAAGCATCAGCAGCATCAACAGCATCAACAGCATCAGCAGCAGCATCAGCAGCATCAGCAGCAGTGAAATAGTTATGTGCACCATCTGAAGATGGCAGCACTAATGACCCCACATCACCCAGGAGCTAATTGCTTATTTGTCCCGCTGAAAGGGGACGACCGTCCTACTGTAGAAAGGGGAAGAAGAAGAAGAAGAGGAAGAGGAAGAGGAAGACTGTCCTTTGTTCGAAATGCTAAGGGTGGCGGCCCCTGTTTGGTCGGGTTTTTGATTTATTCCACTCTAGTACATAATACCTTAGGTCTCGTCGAGGCGGAGACACGACCGAGAGAGGGAGTGACTCGCTGATAATTATTACAGAGGGCGAGGGAGCAAATTTACCTCGTCTGTATATTTTCCTCTGGGCTGAAATGTCTCCTCCTCCTCCTCCTCCTCCTCCTCCTCCTCTTGTTTCATTATCTGGTCCGTTTAACCGCTTAGGCGGAGGGAACTCGGGCTCAAAATGGGCGAATGTAATTTTCATTTTGCATTTCTACTTGATTTTGCATCGCGGGGCATTAAGAGGGATTTAGCTCGCTCTGGCCCTCAAGCGGGATGTCATATTTTGGGGGGAATTATCTGGAATTTGGTGGTGGTTTTGGTGCGTCTTCCCGGAGATCCCTGAGCAGGAATTTTAGCATGGGGCCACTTGGTTATTACGTATTAAACATTTCTGTGGATTCTGAAACGAAGATAAATTTTAAAAATTGTTTGCCTCTGTAGTATGATAATGAAGCAGCCTAGATTTATTTGTGCAAACACAGGAAGGCTGATTTTATTATAATGTTAAACCTACACCATATCATTAAATGTCTATAACCCGTAAAAGTAAATTATATGCATATGATTTGAATATGATTTTGGTAATTAATCTTTTCGTGCTTTTTCCCTCATTGTTTGCACCAAAAGCTTGCTGTAATATTAATAGTCTTGTGTGTTGAAAATTACTTTTCCACCTTTGTGACGGACCATTATACATCTTTTTTTTATTAATGTTGTCGGCAACTGTTATTAATCAGGGTACTTTTTAATTAACGGGAATTTGTTTGGTATCTATTGTCAGAGCAGTTGTTATTGAATGTTAAAAAGAGTTTCGTGTTCCGAAAACTCCTCATAACATGCCTATTGACATAAGTACACACGCATGATCAAGAAAGTAAATCATTCTCATCCAATGATAAACTCGACTGTAGTAGATTTACATCACCCGTGCATCTGATGTCTAGGTCAGTCCCTTACAACGCTTCTGATTGGCTGCTGATAAGTCAATCACAGTGCTGGAAACTCTGTCTCTTTCGAGAGCTCACATAGGCAGGATGTATGTTCCACATCTCCTGAGGAATACGTCTTTCAAAAGTATCCTTGAGGAGAGGTGGGACATAAATCCTGCCTATGTGAACTCTCGAGAGAGACTGAGAGGCCCAGTGACTGGCTTACCAACAGCCAATCAGGAGCGTCGTAAGGGACTGGCCTAGACATCATATGCACGGGTGATGTGAATCTACTATAGTCCCAGTCTCCCAGATGTCATCTTCTGTCCGTCGGGACAGAATACTTGAGTCGTGGTCCGCTGTTCTTTCGAAGGTTTCCGCTTTGTCCTGCCATCTGGTGGCGGCGAGAGAAGGAGGTGGAAGAACCTTCCCAACTCCCAAATGGACAACTCTAATTCCCCAGGCGAAAAACTCTGTCAACTTCGACTTCTAATTCTGAGCCGGGGAAAAAAAACACGGCTGTTCCCGAGTGAATACGGGTTTAGTTCTTGTCTTTTAAATTTTTTTTTTTCATTGTGTCTGAGGTCTCGTTGAGGTTGTAGCTGCCGTCTAGTGTACCGAAGTCTGAAATATTTGTTTTTATATTTTTGTTTTATTTTTCTTTTAAATGGTGACTGTACTTTGATATAAGAATTGATGTACATTTATATCTAGATTATTTTCTAGTGTTTATTAAGAATTGGCTGTCTCGTGTGGCTAATCTAGAATTCTTTTTTCTTTAAGTGATGCCTGTATGTTTGGTAGAAGAATTCAAGTACATTTATACCAGCTTCTTCTTGTAATTTTTTCTAAAAATGACCATATGTTTTTATACAACAATAGAAAGACCGTGAACTACGCTGCAAGATTATACTGAATGGGACCCTTATATATTAAAAGAAAAGAATAAAAGTATTAATGAATATATCTGCATTAATAGCAAGATGCAGATCTGAACATTTCTAACGAATATAGGTAAAGGAGAACGCTACCTTTAATCACTAAAATAAATTACTGTATAATTGGATAAATGTACAATTATTAGTATAAATAAATAGATAATTGAATAAAGGAAGGAAATTGTTAACCCAGTAAACTCGTAAGCAAGAGAACACAACTCCAGGAGTCCAAGAATGGACGAAATTAAAATCTTTAATTGCATAAGCATTTGTTAGTGTGCATGGACCTTTATTTCCCTTCATTCCAGAATACCTGGAATTCAGCTGCGTCTTCGAGTAAAAGATTCCCGAGGGTTTTTCAATACTTCTCTCCATAATCTCCCTCTTCCCATTTATTTCCCCTTGTTCTTTTCCACTTAGTCTCACATCCAACCCAGTTCCGGCTTTTATTTATGCGTTTCCCTTTCTCTCTCTCTCTCTCTCTCTCTCTCTCTCTCTCTCTCTCTCCTCTCACTACAGATATTTTTACGGTTGTCGTCTGGCTCTGTATTTATTATATACATTATTCTTCCCCTTTCATATTCTGTACTCATTTTTTACCTCTCTCTCTCTCTCTCTCTCTCTCTCTTTTATTGAGAGAATTCCATAACCTTTGTCATTACTGCGCTGGAATGCATTCTGTCGTTGGTTTTTGTTTTGCTTCCTTTATTATGTTATAATTCCTTTTGATGTTTCAGCTCATACCTTATTATCTTCCATCTCTCTCTCTCTCTCTCTCTCTCTCTCTCTCTCTCTCTCTCTCTTTTCTCTCCTTACAGGTCATATACACTTGTTATATTCTGTAGTTTTGATAATTCTTTTCCCTCTTTCAAATTTTGCTCTTTCTCCTTACAGATCATTATACGCTTGTCGTCATATTCTATAGTTTTAATAATTCCTCTCCCTCTTCAAATTCTGCTCTCTCTCTCTCTCTCTTTCCTTACAGATCTTTGTACGCTTGTCTTATTCTTTAGTTTTGATGTATACTCTCTCTCTCTCTCTCTCTCTCTCTCTCTCTCTCTCTCTCTCGCCGTCGATATTCATAAATCTCAATCAATAGGTGTTTGGTGACCTCCTGCCGTAAAGTTTAGCAGTAACTGGAAACTTTTACAAACCACCTCTCAAGTAAAGAACACCTCAACGGGACGGGAGGTGGAGTGGGTGAGAGGCTGGTGA
>NC_087204.1:98745450-98747950 GCF_015104395.2 Macrobrachium nipponense
GCTTGCTTGCTTGTTTTAGGAATGAAAACTATCGATTTAAACCCCGTTACGAAAATAAATGGTCTTAGGGAGGTCCTTGCCTCGAGAATATGCTCGAAAATAGCTGTTTATTCATTGTATATATATATATATATAATATATATATATATACATATATATATATATATATACACATATATACACGTATATATATATGTAGTATTATATAATATATAAATATATATATATATAATATATATATATATATATGTTTATATTTAACATATAATAAGTTCTTCGTTGGACGAGGGGGCTACGTGCTCGAATATACCGATTTGGCAGCCGGAGTTCGCTTCCCGGCTCTGCCACCGCGTAATGAGAGGAGTTTATATCAGGTGATTAGAAATTGGTTTCTCGATAGAATGTGGTTCGGATCCCACAACAAGCTGTAGGTCCCTGTTGCTAAGCAACTATTTGTTTCGTAGCCACGTTAGGAATATTTAAGCCTTCGGGCCAATCCTCCTAGGAAAGCGGTTGATGCGCTAGTAGTCTCGTTATACCTAACTTATTCAAGAAGATGTATATATATATATATATATATATATATATATATATATATATATATATATATAGTGTAACAAGATATTCGTAACTAGTATATGGAAAATGATAGACCGAACCCCATAACAAAGTTTTTTTAGGCATTATATATATCAGACTGGTTTAGACACACACACACACACACACACATATATATATATACTATATCTTGTATATATATTATGTATATATTTATGTATTATATATACATATATGTATATATATATAATACACATATACGAGGTCCATTCAAAAAGTATCCGACCTTGGTTCGTAAAAGGACAAATAATTCACCAATCAGCAAATAGTTTTATGGGAGTTGACAGCACTCCTACTGCGCATCCGTGTAAATTTTAAAAGCTCTAGTGTGTGGCCGTACCCGCCTGTGAGGGCTAGAGTGCAGACGTCCAGCACAAGCTCGTCGGATTATCGTCGTTACACAACATGTCGGAGCGCATCGAGCAGCACTACTGCATTAAGTTCTGCTACAAGCTTGGTGATACACAAGCGCAAACTATCAAGAAGATTCAGCAAGCCTTTAGCGATGAAGCCATGGGAATAACACAGATAAAGGAGTGGTATAATCGCTTCAAGCAAGGACAAACCTCAGTTGAGAGCAAGCCACTGTCAGGCAGGCCGTCCAGCAGCAGAAACGAAGAATTCGTTGAAAATGTTCGTCGAATAGTGGAGGACGACCGTCGTATAACCATCAACGAAATTACTGAAGAAGTAGGAATAAGCACAGGATCAGTTCATACAATTTTAATGGAAGATTTGGCCAAGCGACGAGTGTCTGCTAAATTCGTTCCCAAGTTGCTGGTGGAACAGCAGAAACAACTCCGCCTGGAAATTGCACAAGACCTGCTCATTCTGCCCACTTGATCCAAGCTTATCTGGCCAAAAACAACACTCCACTTGTTCGGCATCCTCTATACTCTCCAGACATGGCACCTTGTGACTTCTGGCTGTTCCCTAAACTGAAAACAACCCTGAAAGGGAAGCGTTTTGAGTCGAGAGAGGAAATTATGATAAAAACGACAGCAGAGCTTTACAGCATCCCAATGTCAACATTCCAGAGATGTTACCAGCAGTAGCAGCCCCGGTGGAAAAAGTGTGTGCACTCCCAAGGGGAGTGCTTTGAAGGTGATTGAATAAAAAAATTTCATATGTGCAATTTATTTTCTTTATGGACCAAGGTCGGATACTTTTTGAATGCACCTCGTATATATATATATATATAATATATATATATATATATATATATATATATATATATATATATATATATATATATATATATATATTTATATATATATATTATGTGTGTGTGTGTGTGTGTATATATACTTCAGAATGTGAACTGTAATCCGGAAGGCATAAAAAAAACAAAAAAACTCGAAATCATCAATAGCATTAGTTACAGAGCCCCCTCACACTTGTGGCATGGCTGCGTCTCTCCTGTATCGGCCTGTGGTTTCCACCACCAAAAAAAAAACTAATTTCCAGAAAATTTCCAGACAGCCATGTAAATGCTGAAATAAAGGGAGGCAGAAAGGAGGGGTTCTGGGTGGGACGGGGAGGGAGGGGGTAATTTTACGCCGTATTATAAAGAGCGGTATGCGCTGCGATCACCGCCACTAGAGGCTGTTAAAGCCTAGTTACCGCCTTGTTTGGGAAGTAGTTATGTCGGTGTTGACTGCGGCCTGGCCAATTACGGAATAGCCGCCTGTTCGAAAAGTGTAGCACTTGTTGGAAGCTCGATTCTGTTTGGGAAGTGAGCTGTACATATGTGTGTGAGAGAGAGGAAAAAATGACGGCAAATGAGAGAGAAAAAAAATGACGCAAAATGAGGGAGAGAGAGAGAGAGGGCCGGGGCAAAGCGTGCCAATGACGACAGAGAGCTAGAGAGACAGAGAGGTAG
>NC_087204.1:98760450-98774440 GCF_015104395.2 Macrobrachium nipponense
CTATTTCTTTATAAAGGATCATATATCTCTCTCTCTCCTTTTATAAAGTAGTCAATCTCTTGCTATTTCTTTATAAAGGATCATATCTCTCTCTCTCTCTCTCTCTCTCTCCTCTTTTATAAAGTAGTTAATCTCTTGCTATTTTATTATAAAGGATCATTCTCTCTCTCTCTCTCTCTCTCTCTCTCTCTCTCCGCAAACCCCTTCCTTCACGTTTCATCATTCAGTTACAGCGAAATTTCCGTTATCAGGGAAAACTATAAAAACGTTATAAGGGGCTGTTTTAAAAGCCGTTTCCCCCTACGCTAATGACGGCGGCCTTAGTCCCGGGTTGCACAAAGGAGCTGTAAACGACAGCGCGACGGCCACGACATAACCCGGAGTTAATGACGCGAAAATTTTTGCTTGTTTACGACCCTTCATATCCACGTGACGGATAAGGAAGGATATATATTTATTTCTCTCTCTCTCTTTTTTTCTTTAATCTGGCGCTTCGTTAGGCGAGAGTTTTTTATGCGTTTGTTAAGGTTTATATCTATTATAATAATATGGATTTGAAAAAGAAATTATAGTTCGTGTGTGTTGGTTGTTCTCGCATATACAAATATATTTGAATTATTTAAATTTCTATGAGGCATTTTTTTTTTTTTGTAATTTGATGTAGTTCCAGTGTTGCATATTCATGTAAAAAACAAGTGTAATAGTAATAATAATAATAATAATAATATAATAATAATAATAATAAAGGCCAAAATTCCACATGATTCAAGTCTTCATATATATGTTGAATATATATATATATATATATATATATATATATATATATATATATATATGTATATATAGTATATATATATGTATATATTATATATATATAATATATATATATATATATATATATATTATATTTAAATAACGTTTACATTTGCATATGTGGGGATTTCTTCTCCGACCCAATTACGGTTGTGATAACAAGATTTTTATGAATAATAATAATATTAATAATAATGATAATAATAATAAGAAATAAGAAGAAGATTATAATAATAATAATAATGAAGATTGAAAAAAGAAAACCCACAAATTCAATTTGTAACTTGTTTACTTCTAAGTATTTTACATTTAGTTTTACTCCACACTCGAGTACTTTCAGGCCCTTCTGTGGCCCATTCTCAAGAGATGTTGGGATGTTAGCCTGGTCAAGGCCCAGCAGTCTTCTGGAACTTCTTCTCGTTGTACTGTCATTTATGCGATGGCTGTTCTGGTTTTCTTGAGAGTTGCCAATCCCCTCTTGTCGCTCTGATATCCTGAGCTGATTGGTCAATGGGATTCACACTTGTGGTAAGGGTGTGGTCACCCGTAAGTCTGTTGGGCAGGAAACCTAATCTCCAGGTCAGCAGGGTCAATCTTAGCTTCTTTTAATATCAAAGCTCGGCTATGGGATCTTCTGAGGTAAAAACCTTTGTTTCCTTCAATTACTTTGATTCTCTCTGATAAGCGCACCTTCTACTACCCTCCTGTGACTAATTTTGTTGCTTTTGTATATAAGCCTACTGTTTTTGAAATCCATCCTATGGTCATTTTCCCAACAATGTCTAGCTATAGCACTCCCCTGAGAGTTAAGCTGTACTGCCCTTCTATGTTCTTGGACTCTAGTCCTTATTCCCCTACCTGATTCCCCCACATATCTGTCTCCCACAATTATTGCAATTGATTATGTATACCCCCGCTACATCATCTGTATTACTGTCTTCTCCTTCCAATTTATTTTTACATACTTTGTTTTTTAAGGTATTATCAAAGGTATATACAAATTTATATTGACTTTCTTTCATTTTTGACGTGATTTGTTTCATTTTAGGCATAAAAGGGAGGGCAACTATTTTCTTGTTTTTCTTTATTCCATGTACTCTCTACATTCGCTCTGTAAAATATTTTTCTAGCTTTGGTGAGTGCCCTTTTTTCTGAACGCCATTCCGGGTATGCTAATGCATCGAAGCTTTTATCGATGTAATTTATTTCTTGCTCTATCTTGCAAGGGTCACACGTTCTCATTGCCCTAAGAAATAAACCTGTTAGAACCCCTATTTTTATATCATGACTATGAAAAGAGAAGAAATGAATATATGAGTTTGTATGTGTGGGCTTTCTATGTGCTGAATTCATATCCTGTTTTGCTTTTCTTTCTATGAGTATGTCTAAAAGGGCAGTTTATTATTGTTACTTTTCTCTAAAGTGAACGTGGATATTGTTATCAAACTTATTGAGCTCATCTAGAAAAGTTTCTGTTTTTATTTCATCCCCTTGGCAGAATAGCAAAAATATCATCCACTATCTCCACCATCCTTGCAGTTTTAAGTTAGGGACATTCACATTAGGAACTAGATTAGTTTCGAAATATTCCATATAGATGTTAGCGAGTATAGGTGATAATGAGACCCCATAGCTACTCCATATTTCTGTTTGTAAACATGTCCCTCAAACGTGAAATAAGTATCACTGACACACAATTTGATCAACTCAAAGAAGACGCCTATTTCGATGTTTGGATTGAAAATACCCTCATTATGTTTAGTCTGTAGGAATTCTAATACTTTATCTAAGGGGACATTGGTGAATAATGCTACTACATCAAAACTAACCATGTGTCCCTTTATCATTCTTTTTCTTAACTTTGTCTATGAAGTCTACTGAATGTTTAATATGGGATTCTGAAAATATACCTAAGTATATTCCTAGTTCTCCAGCTAACCACACAGCTAAGTTTTTGTTAGGAGATTTCCTACTAGAAACAATAGGGCGTAGAGGGCAGCCCTCCCTTCCCTTGTATATTTTGGGGCTGCCATATATATATGCAAGCTCAGGTAATTTACTTGAGAGGAAATAATTTAGTGCATAGCATGTCCTTCCCATTACCTAGTCTACTGATTATTTTTTTCACATTCTGATTAAAGGTATTCTGAAGCTTTTGGATTGTTGGAGGATTCTCTATTTTAGCATAAGTAGTTTCATCATCTAGTAGCCTGTACATTTTAATATACCCTATTCTGAGCTATTCATGATGACAATACTACCCCCCTTTGTCAGCTTTCATAATTCTATATCTTTGTAGCTTTTTAATCCCTTCAGAGCGATACTAAATCTCCTTGGCAAGATATCTCCAAGTTTGCTTTCATTACTCCCTATCATCATTCCTCTGAGAAAAGGAGCTAAATCATTGTGATGTTCACCATTAAGGTAGTTAATCTTGCTGTTGAATTCTATGTTAATATTGTTTGTGTCCCTGCACAAAAATTTAATCCTAGCCCTAGTGCTGCTGTTTCATCCCTAGTCAATAATCTACTTGAGATATTCTTTATATTATCCATATTGCTAATTTTTATCCAACCGAATTACTAAATAAACTCTCAAACTTATTTTTTAATGTTGACCTGTTACGATTTGTATCAAAGTTTACTCTACTGTTGACCTGTCCCAACAACTTTTTTGTACCACTCACCCCATTATGGTCTCTTGAAGTGTGTTTTGTGTACTCCTTACACCAGCAAATGGAGCTTCTTTCTTCTCCCTAAGCTCTTGCAACTGATCCTTGATGTATCCTTCTTGAAAACTGCTGAATGCTTCAGAAAAAGGGCACTCACCAAAGCTAGAAAAATATTTTACAGAGCGAATGTAGAGAGTACATGGAATAAAGAAAACAAGAAAATAGTTGCCCTCCCTTTTATGCCTAAAATGAAACAAATCACGTCAAAAATGAAAGAAAGTCAATATAAATTTGTATATACCTTTGATAATACCTTAAAAAACAAAGTATGTAAAAATAAATTGGAAGGAGAAGACAGTAATACAGATGATGTAGCGGGGGGTATACATAATCAATTGCAATAATTGTGGGAGACAGATATGTGGGGGAATCAGGTAGGGGTAATAAGGACTAGAGTCAAGAACATAGAAGGGCAGGATACAGCTTAACTCTCAGGGGAGTGCTATAGCTAGACATTGTTGGGAAATGACCATAGGATATGGATGGATTTCAAAAACAGTAGGCTTATATACAAAAGCAACAAAATTAGTCACAGGAGGGTAGTAGAAGGTGCGCTTATCAGAGAGATCAAAGTAATTGAAGGAAACAAAGGTTTTACCTCAGAAGATCCCATAAGCCGAGCTTTGATATTAAAAGAAGCTAAGATTGACCCTGCTGACCTGGAGATTAGGTTTCCTGCCCAACAGACTTACGGTGACCACACCCTTACCACAAGTGTGAATCCCATTGACCATCAGCTCAGATATCAGAGCGACAAGAGGGGATTGGCAACTCTCAAGAAAACCAGAACAGCCATCGCATAAATGACAGTACAACGAGAGAAGTTCCGTTCCAGAAGACTGCTGGGCCTTGACCCAGGCTAACATCCCAACATCTCTTGAGAATGGGCCACAGAAGGGCCTGAAAGTACTCGAGTGTGGAGTAAAACTAAATGTAAATACTTAGAAGTAAACAAGTTACAATTGAATTTGTGGGTTTCTTTTTTAATAATAATAATAATAATAAATAATAATAATAATAATAATAATAATAATAATAATAATAATAATAATAATAATAATAATAGTGTAATACTATCAATCTCGGTAATGTGTGGATATTTATATGAATTAGAGTCACTTTTATATTCAGAGAATAGTGATGAGAAAATGAAAGACTGAATCCAGCCGAAATATCAGTCGAGACAATGGCAGATCTTGTTCTCTTTACCATAATTTATGATTATTTCAAGCCATTACTGATCGGCTTTTGAAGTGCAATATCCATTACCGTATTACGAAAATGTATGCAAGTCGGATAATGGCATGAAGGTATTTTGAAGGTCGTTATATATATACAAACACACACACATATATATGTATATATATATATATATATATATATATATATATATATATATCATATATACATATATATATATATATATATATATATATATATATATATTTATATATATATATATAGATAGATATATGATATATATATTATATATATATATATATATATATATATAATATATATATATATATATATATATATATAGTCATATCACATTATCGTGATTCTTATACATACGTACATCGAGCACAATGTCCTTTAATATCTAATTCGCTCTACCTCGGAATTAATATATTTTCATATATGTGTGTGTGTGTGTGTGTACTTGATGAGTAAGAATGAAGAAATGCTACTGTGAAGTAAAAATTAATCAAAAGTAATCTTTTGCATAACTTCCCGAATTTTTAACAATTATTCACACTTTTACACAATATATTTTTTTCCATGAAATATTAGAATATTTTTCGGGAAATTTTTTTTTTTCGTAAAGATTTATTTTTTCAGTGGAACATTATTTTTTTCATGACACGTTATAGCTTTCTTTCGGGACAATATTTTTTCTTGAAACATTATAAATGTTTCGTGCAACAGTATAATTTTTTCGGGAAAAATAATTATTTTTTCATAAAACGTTATATATTTTTCGTGAAACATATCATTACATGTTAGAATAGATTTTTTATTAAATAAAATTTTCAATATATATACTGCAATAAATTTTTTATTAGGTGAAAATAAATTTTTATCTACTTATTACAGTACGTCTTTAATTATTATAAATTAGGATGATTTTTATTTACATATCAGAATAAATTTATCACCTTAAAACAAATATTTAAATATTAATTACATAGTACAATAAATTGTGAAGTAAATAGCAAAATACATTTTCAATTATATATATTAGAATATATTTTTAGCTACAAAGAACACACTTTTGATCACAAAGTAGAATAAAATTTTCAGTAAATATTAAAATGATGTAATTATATTTTTAGTTACAAATTAAAATGAATTTTTAATGACACATTAGAATATATTGTTTTATTGCGCATCAGAATAAATTTTTAATCTCATAGTAGAATAAATTATTATCTTTCTACCCCAAACACTTTTTTTTTTCCATAGCGCCCATCTCTCGTTGGGTGCAACTGTCACCAGCGGACGAGAGGAGAGAATTGCAGCTTGGAGACGCCCTTTGAGCGAGGCGATCCGCATTAACGAAAGCTTTTGATGTAATAGTCTGATGTCTGTATCTTTCCCCTGTGGACATCTGGAGGTAATCTCTGTACATAAGCATGAAGATTATTTTTGGGTCCGTAGTCCCAAGAGAATCGCAGGATGGTATCACCATTTTCGTAAGCATTGCTCTTTGAGTATCACCTCATCCTCGCACTTATCACCACAGTGCGAAATCATGAATGCAGTAGTATGTAATTCGTCAATTTTAGATTCCCCGACGCGAGTAAATTACTTTAATCTTTCGCTGCCAGCGAGATTACATGATGATGCAAAGTCGTATGATAAAATTGGTGGGAATATTCGCCTGAATAGGATTAAGTCTGAAACACGAATTTAATATATATGCTCAAGTTAAATACAAAACCGACTCGTATCTGAAGGTGAGAGAGAGAGAGAGAGAGAGTTTAGTGTGATTATGTATATATATTATATATATATATATATAATATATATATATATATATATATATATATATATAATGCATGTATGTGTATATATATAAGCGAATACCACGGGAAATGATAGTCAGGAATCCAAGCGCTTTCGTCTTTATTCAGACATCGTCAAGGAGCTACTAAAGTACAATCGGAGAGGAAGGCCTCAGGTACAAACAAGATCAGGAATACTAGATGGTTAATTATCAAAGGGTAAAAATTAAAAGGGATAATCCGGATTATCGGATATCACACGGTCACAACTTAAAACAGATTCTGACCCTAACCGAAATTACAAGTATCTTTACAGTCCAAAACATGTAAAAACTGAATATATTAATTTTGTTGCTTATATTTATCTACAACTTTTTTCATTATGAAAAGCATCAAGTTTAAATAAACCAAGACTTAAATTTAGAACATTTCTATTATTTGACTTGATAAAACAAGATTCAATGATATTCCTTTTAACTGTGTCATTACATGGGACTAAGGCTCTTGCTTGACTCCAGTTAATAGGATGGTCTAAATCTCTCATATGTACAAATAATGCATTCGATATTTGCCCAGTTCTCACAGAATATTGATGTTGCTTAAGACGCTGTGAAAGAGATTTGCCAGTCTGTCCGTAATAGATTTTATCACACTTTTTGCAAGGAATTTCATATATGCAGCCTGGAAGATCTTTAGGAGAATTTTTGATTACTAAACTCTTGACATTATATTACTGAACAAAACACATTTATGTTAAAAAGCTTTAAAATTTCTAGGAATATCTAAAAACCTTTCAGCATAAGGTAATTTTAGAATGTTATGCTTACTAAATTCAAGTTTGTCATTAGTTGAATAAAATTTTTTTCTAGCTCTTTTCCATGCCACATCTACAAGTCCTTGGTATTTAAGTTTTCAATGCAATATCATAAATAGTTTTAATTTCAGCGTCAATAAACTGCGGGCTATAGACACGTAAAGCCCTTAGGAACAAATGCCCAGAAAAACAGAGAATTAACAGTTTGATGGTGATTGGAGTAGTAATGAACAAAAGAGGCAATATTAGTGATTTCGAAAGACTGAAAGGTGAAATTTCTATCATTTCTATGGACAGTTTACATCAAGAAAATTCAAATTACAATTTCTTTCTCTCCTCTACAGTAAATTTTATAGAAGGGACTAAATTATTGAGATTATTAAGGAATTCCTGGAGGTTTTCGTGAACTGACCCTACACAAACAGTTAACTCGCATTTTAATAAACAAATTAAATCCATTTTGAAGGGCTTGGACACCATTTAATTAAACAGTTTCACCGCAGTGCACCTCCCTACCTTACATGTATGTTTTAGTCAAGACACATAAATCAATAACCCTATCAGACCAATCATTAGTTCAGTGGCTCAGTTTCGTATAATTTTATCTAAATGGCTTGTAATTCTTACTCCTTTGGTAGGAAATATTTCTAACACGAATGTTAAAACAATGTTGATTTTATAAACCAAATTGAATAGTTTAAATTTGAATTATGATTTTAATATGGTTAGTTTTTGATGTGTCTCTTTATTTACAAAGTGCCTGTAGATGACTTACTTGAATATTTGGAAGAGGAATTAGAGCGTCATGACATTCCCTTAAGTGTAGAAAAATCTCATTAGTCTCATAAGGTTATGTATCAAGATAGTAAATTTTGTTTCAATGGGGAATTTTTTGTACAAAAGTTTGGCATGGCCATGGGTAATCCCTTATCTCCTGTCCTTAGCAATATTTACATGGAATTTTTTGAGACAAAACTCTTACCAAGAATTTTGCCCCAAAAAGTTATTTGGTTTAGATACGTGGATGATATCTTCTGTATTTGGCCAGTTCACGAAAACCTCCAGGAATTCCTTAATAATCTCAATAATTTAGTCCCTTCTATAAAATTTACTGTAGAGGAAGAAAGAATTGTAATTTGAATTTTCTTGATGTAACTGTCCATAGAAAATGATAGAAATTTCACCTTTTCAGTCTTTCGAAAATCACTAATATTGCCTCTTTTGTTCATTACTACTCCAATCACCATCAAAATGTTAAATTCTCTGTTTTTCTGGGATGTTCCTAAGGGCTTTACGTGTCTGTAGCCCGCAGTTTATTGACGCTGAAATTAAAATTTTTTATGATATTGCATTGAACTTAAATACCCAAGGACTTTTGTAGATGTGGCATGGAAAAGAGCTAGAAAAACATTTTATTCAACTAATGACAAACTTGAATTTAGTAAGCATAACATTCTAAAATTACCTTATGATGAAAGGTTTTTAGATATTCCTAGAATTTTAAAGCTTTTTAACATAAATGTTGTTTTCAGTAATATTAATGTCAAGAGTTTTAGTAATTAAAAATTCTCCTAAAGATCTTCCAGGCTGCATATATGAAACCGCCTTGCAAAAAGTGTGATAAAATCTATTACGGACAGACTGGCAAATCTCTTTCACAGCGTCTTAAGCAACAATCAATATTCTGTGAGTAACATGGGCAAGAAATATCGTAATGCATTATTTGTACATATGAGAGATTAGACCATCCTATTAACTGGAGTCAAGCAAGCGCCTTAGTCCCATGTAATGACACAGTTAAAAGGAATATCATTGAATCTTGTTTTATCAAGTCAAATAATAGAAATGTTCTAAATTAAGTCTTGGTTTATTTAAACTTGAATGCTTTCATAATGAAAACAAAAAAAGTTGTAGATAAATATAAGCAACAAAATTAATATATTCAGTTTTTTTACAATGTTTTGGACTGTAAAAGATACTTTGTAATTTCGGTTATGGTCATAATCTGTTTAAGTTTGTGACCGTGTGTATCCGATAATCCTGGATTATCCCTTTTAATTTTTACCCTTTGATAATTAACCACTGGTATTCCTGATCTTGTTTGTACCTGAGGCCTTCCTCTCCGATTGTACTTTAGTAGCTCCTTGACGATGTCTGAATAAAGACGAAAGCGCTTGGATTCCTGACTATCATTTCCCGTGGTATTCGCTTATTTATGAAGTCACGTGCATCTACTGTGATTTTTTAAGCACAGTGTATATATATGTATATGTAATATGCACGAATAAAAAGATTTGTCCTTAATTATCACACACATCGAATAAAGATGGCATAAGATATATGAAAACAGTGCAAAATATAAATGCTGAGAGAGAGAGAGACCTTACAGACCTTACAGACCTTTACATCTTGTTCGGGTTGCCCCAGGTTCCCTCAGTGTGAGGCACCTCTAATGTCTACCAGATGTTGCTAGTACATCTTCCGGTATATTTTGCATCTTCCAATCTTGGATGGTCTGGGATGCAGTTTTAGATATTTGTCGAGCTTATTCTTAAACACATCTACGCTCACTCCTGATATATTTCCTCAGATGAGCTGGCAACGCATTGGATAGACGCTGCATTATCGATGCTGGTGCGTAGTGGATTAATGTCCTGTGTGCTTTCTTATTTTTCCTGGGTATAGTTTTGGGCACTATTAATCTACCTCTGCTTGCTCTTTCTGATATTTTTAGTTCCATGATATTTTCTGCTATTCCTGTTCTATCTGTTTCCATGCCTGAATTATCATGTAGCGTTCTCTTCTCCTTTCTAGACTATATAATTTTAAGAATTGTAGTCTTTCCCAGTAGTCAAGGTCTTTAACTTCTTCTATTCTAGCTGTAAAGGACCTTTGTACACTCTCTATTTGTGCAATATCCTTTTGATAGTGTGGGTACCATATCATATTGCAATATTCAAGTGGACTACGAACATATGTTTTATAAAGCATAATCATGTGTTCAGCTTTTCTTGTTTTGAAGTGCCGTAACAACATTCCCATTTTTGCTTTACATTTTTGCCAACAGAGTTGCTATTTGATCATTGCATAACATGTTCCTATTCATCATCACACCAAGGTCTTTAACTGCTTCCTTATTTGTGATTGTCTCATTATTAGGTCCCTTATATGCATATAGCTTTCTTTCTCTGTCTCCATAATTATTGATTCAAATAAATTTATCAGAGTTAAATACATCCTATTTACCTCTGCCCAATCATATACTTTGTTAAGGTCTCTTTGTAGAGCGTTCCTATCTTCATCACAAGTAATTTCTCTACTTATTCTTGTGTCATCTGCGAAACTACTCACTACCGAATCCTTAACATTATTGTCTATGTCTTCAATCATAATAACAAACAGTATTGCAGCTAACACCGTACCTTGCGGCACACCGGATATTACCTTGGCTTCATCCGATTTCTCGTCGTTTGCAATAACTATCTGTTTTCTGTTGTGTAAAAATTCTTTTAACCATCTTCCTACTTTAATCCACGATATTGTGTTTTTCTAATTTTCTTCGCTAATATACTATGGTCTACTTTATCAAAAGCTTTTGCAAAGTCTAAATCCACATCTGTTTCATTTCCGCTTTTCATATTTTGAATATGTTCTCACGGTGGACTAACAGTTGGTTTGTGTACTTTTTCCGGGTACGAAACCATGTGTCCTTTATTAAACAATTATTTTTTATTATAATGTTTCATAATATTTTTCTTCATTACCCTTTCATACACTTTCATAATATGTGATGTTAGACTCACAGGCCTATAATTACTTGCCTCTAGTCTTGATCCACTTTTGAAAGTAGGGGTAATATATGCTAATTTGTGCTCATCATAAATCTTGCCTGTATCTACACTTTGTCTTAATAATATTGCAAGTGGCTTTGCGATAGAATGAACTACTTTCTTTAAACAAAATAGCAGGAATTTCCATCAGGCCCTGCAGCAGCTCCATTTTTAATTTCATTAATAGCCTGCACAATATCAGCTTCTTATTAATATCTATGTCAGCTAAATATTCACTATTTTTCATCCCATTTTCATCCCTTACTTCTATATCATTATCTTCATTATCTATTCTAGGGGTGAATTCTCTCTCATTAGATCGTTCTGCCAGTATGTTGCAAATTTTTCCTTTCCTTTTTTTTCATTCGTTATCTCTTTTCCCTTCTTATTCTTAGAGGACCTATTTCTATTCTTCTTTTATTCATCTTCTTCGCATATGAGTATAATAGTTTGGGATTTTGCTTGATATTTAATAGGGTTTTTTTCTCCAAGTCCCGTTTTTCATTTTCTTTGATTGTATAATCTTTTGTTCTGCATTTTCTATCTTACTTTTTAGTTCTATAACTTTCCATGCATTTTTTTTTTTTGCTAGACCTTTTTTTCCACTTCTGATTTTCTGGAACAAGATCCTTCTTCGTCTCTTGGTATGCATGACTGATGTTTACTTTTCTTCTTCGGTATATATTTTATCCACTATTTTCTCTAATATTTTTATATAATATCTCCGTACCCTTTTACCTTTATGTCATCACTTACGAAAATATTATCCCAATCTTTGTTTAATTTCTTCATTTATTTCGACCATTTTATATTTTTACTGTAGAAGTTGTATTTTCCATATCCTTCCCACTTTTTCATTTCTTGCTTATCTCTGTTTTCACTTGCTTTGGAATGGACTGTTAATTCTATGACATTATGGTCTGAAATACTCGCATTATAAACTATTATTTCTTTAACATAATTCATCTCGTTCACAAATACTAGGTCTAAAGTATTTTCCTTTCTTGTTGCAGGTGATTTATTTGTTGAATGTTGGATTCTAGTAGCATATCTAATAGCTTTTCAAATTGCCTCTTATCTTCTGCACTACTATTACTCTCTTTTTTATATGTATAAGTACATCCACATCTCCTATTCGCTTTCTTTCCAGTCTACGAAAAGGAAAGTTGAAGTCTCCAGATAGGAGAATAGTCCAGTCCTTGTGATTTCTACTATATCATCCAATTTTTCTATTATTAAGTCAAACTCTTTAGTATTAAGGAGGTCTATATATTACTATGTTCATTAATTTTTCAGATTCAAATTCTACCGCTATTAGTTCACATTTTCTGAGTTTACTATATTTCTCATATATTTTTCCTTGTTTTTTGTCTTTCCCATATATTGCGGTTCCCCTTGATTCCTATTTTTTCTATCTGATCTATAAGTTTAAAACCCTTTTATTTGATCATCATTCCCAGTCTCTTGGGAATACCAGGTTTCACTTATATTCATTATATCTATTTTCTTTTCAATTTGGGTTAGTTCTTCTAAGTACTCTATTTTTCTTTTTGAGTTACTCGTAACTAAACCCTGCGCATTCATCACTATGATGGTTTGCGTGTTTTCTCCTTCATTTAATATTGGTAATAATAAGGATTTTCCCATGTCTCTTTCCTGTTCTGGTATGTTCTTTTTTTCATTTCCAGAAATTCTGACATTAAAAAATCCAACTTTTCCATAATATTTGTTCTTCCTTCATCATAATTATTCATTTTGTGTCTGAATCTGCAATTTTCTCCATATCTGCAATATCCCCTTGCATAATAAAAACAGTTATTATCTCTTGAGTAGAATCTTGGAGCTGATGCATTGAAATTTTTTGCTGGCACCTCTGCATATCTCGTTGATGGCTTGCTTTTTTCTTTTACCTGATATTCTTCATTCCTCTCTTATTTGTTTCTTTCTTATTTTGGATTTTATTGCTTGATTTATTGGTTATTTATTTGATTATTTTTCATGGCTACAGGGTGCATATATTTACATTTTTTGTCGAGAGAGAGAGAGAGAGAGAGAGAGAGAGAGAGAGAGAGAGAGAGAGAGAGAGAGAGAGAGAGATTGATAACCCCAAGTGAACAGAGATGGCAATGAGATGAGTAAAGGATTTTAAATAGAAAAATACGCGCCCCAGCTTTCTGTTAAACCACGCAGTTATAAGCTGAACGCGAACCAAACCAAGAATCTCGAAATCGCAGAGAGAGAGAGAGAGAGAGAGAGAGAGAGAGAGAGAGAGAGAGAGAGAGAGCCAATTAGTGTCTGTGCACCGAGTAATCTTCGAGTCTAAGAATTGATATCGTATCGCTGCTGTTCCTCCAAAAGCAGAGGCAGTTTGTGACAGGATGGGGGGCGGGGGGGATTTGTTTCTCCTCCTCCTCCTCCCAGGGCAGAGCGAGATCAACTCTCTGGTACAACAACTCTAGGATCTAATTACCGGGAGAGAATAAGCTCTAATCGCATTATCAGTTGCAGATAGATTACAGACTGTTTCCTTCTGCCTCCGGTTTTAGTTGCTGGGTGGGTGGGTGGTATGCTGTGCTCTACGGTTAAAATAAATTTCGGTAAATCTTAATAAGTGGGCGGTTCATTCTGATTACGTAGGGACTGCGTTGTGTTTTGGGATATGTGCATATATTTATGTACGTGCATGATTACACTCGCAATTGGAGTTTAGAATTTGAGCTGATTTTCCTTCCCAGTTCACCAGAATTTAATATTTATTAGTGAAAGATATCATTTAAGTTAGATGAGGTTATTT
>NC_087204.1:98774940-98792440 GCF_015104395.2 Macrobrachium nipponense
AAATAACCTCATCTAACTTAAATTATACCTTTCCCACTAATAAATAATTTAAAAATTCTGGTGAACTGGGAAGGCAAATCAGCTCCAAATTCTAAAGTTCCAATTTTCGAGTGTTAATTCATGCACGTTAACCAAATAAATTTATCGCACCATATCCCAAAATACAAACGGGCAAATCCTATACGTTAATCGAAATGAAAAACCGCCGCCTACTTATCAAGATTTTACCAAAAATTTTTTTATTTTTAAAAAGCCCAGCAACTAAAACCGGGGACAGAAGGGAAAACAGTAGGCTGTAATTCTATCTGCAAACTGCTAATGGCGATTAGAGCGTATTCTCTCCCTGGTAATTAGATCCATTAGAGTTGTTTGTACCAGAGAAGTTGATACTCACTCTGCCCTGGGATGGAGGAGGATGGCGAGGAGAAAAACAACCCCCCCCCCCCCCCCTACCCCCCCCCCCCGCCGCCCCCCCCCATTCCTGTCCACAAAACTGCCTCTGCTTTTGGAGGAACAGCATCGATACGATATCAATTCTTAGACTCGAAGATTTACTCCGGCTGCAACAGACACTAATTGGCTCTCCTCTCTCTCTCTCGCTCTCTCTCTCTCTCTCTGCCTCTCTCTCATTCCTGCGATTTCGAGATTGCTTGGGTTGGTTCCGCGTTCAGCTTTATAACATTGCGTGGTTTTTAACGGAAAAAACACACTGGGGTGGACCCCCGTGCGTTATTTTTTTCTGTATTTTAAAAAATCCCTTTTAACTCATCTCCAATTTTCCCCCATCTCCTGGGTTTGCACTTGGGGTTTATCAATCTCTCTCTCTCCTCTCTTTACCCTCTCCCCCTCCCCTTCTCCATCTCTCTCTTCCCTTCCCCCAGCATTTACTATTTTGCACTGTTTTTATTTCATTATTCTTATGCCTATCTTTATTCCGATGTGTGTGGAAATTAATTAAGAAACCCAAATCTTTTTATTCGATGCATCTAAACTCTCTCTCTCCTCTCTCTCTCTCTCTCTCGTCTCTCCTCTCCCTCTCTCTCTCTCTCTCTCTCTCACCTTCATATACCGAGTTCGGTTTTCGTACTTTAACTTGAGCATATATCTTACAAATTCGTGTTTCAGACTTAATCCCCTTATTCAGGGGCGGAAAAAAAAAAAAAAGCGAATATTCCCACCATTTTATCATACGACTTAGACATCATCATGTAAATCTCGCTGGCATCAAAAACGATTGAACGTAATTTAACTCGGTGGCGGGGAATCTAAAACATTGACGAATTGACATACTTACTGCATTCATGATTTCGCACTGTGGTGAAATAACTGCGGATTGAGGTGATACTCAAAGAGCAATGCTTACCCCCCCCCCCCCGAAAATGGTGATACCATCCTGCGATTCTCCTTGGGGACTACGGGACCCAAAAAATTAATCTTCATGCTTATGTACAGAGATTACCTCCAGATGTCCACCAGGGGAAAGATACAGACCCATCAGACTATTACATTCAAAAGCCTTCGTTAATGCTGGATCCACCTCGCTCAAAGGGCGTCTCCAAAGCGTTTAAAGAATAGCTGCAATTCTCTCCTCTCGTTCCGCTGGGTGACAGTTGTAACCCAACAACGAGAGATGGGCGCTAATGGAAAAAAAAAGTGTTTTGGGGTTAGAAAGATAAATAATCTATTCTAACTATGTGATTAATAATTTATTCCTGATGCGCCAATTAAAAAAATATATCTTCCTAATGTTGGTAATTAAAATTTCATTTTGTAATTTGTAACTAAAAATAAAAATTACCATCATTTTAATATTTACCTGAAAATTTTTTATTCCACTTTGTGATCAAAAACTGTATTCTTTGGGGGGGGGGGAGGGGGGGTGTAGCTAAAAAAATATATTCTAAAATTAATATATAATTAAAAATGTATTTTGCTATTTACTTCACAATTTATTGGTAATTATTTGTAATTAACATTTGTAAACATTTATTTTAAGGCGATAAGATAAATCATCCTAATTTGTAAACAAAAAAAAATTTCTTCCTAGGTAATAATTAAAAGACGTACTGTAATAAGTCGAAAAATAAAAAGTTTTATTTTCACCTAATAAAAAATGTTTTTATTGCAGCATATACACTGAAAAACATTTTATGTAATAAAAAAAATTTATTTCTAACATGTAATGGATATGTTTTTTTCTTTTGTCTTTTTGCACGAAAAACAAAAATATAAACGTTTTTATGAAAAAAAATTGTATAATTTTTTTCCCCGAAAAAAAAATTCTAGTTTGCCACGGAAACATTTATGTTTTCAAGAAAAAATTAGTTGTTCCCCGTGTCAACGAAAAAAAATCAAAAAAATTAATGTTTCAACGGGCAAAAATTAATAATCATTAACAAAAAAAAAAAACATACAAATTTCATGTCCCTCCCCCCCACAAAAAAAAAAAAAAAAACATCATTGCTTTAAGAAAAAAAAAAAAAATTTGTTTCACGAAAAACATTCAATGTTTCCAATGGAAAAAAATTCATGGAAAAAAAAATTATAATTATTGTGGTAAAAGTGTGAGATAATTGTTTAAAAATTCGGCAAGTTTATGCAAAAGATTTACTTTTAATTAAAGTTTTGACTTCACAGTAGCATTTCTTCATTCTTACATAATCAATTACACCACACACACACGCCATACATCGATAGTTATTATATTAATATAATATTATATATATATATATAATAATATTTATATATATATTATATATATATATATAATATTTATATATTTATATATATATATATATATATATATAATTTATATTTCTATATAATATATTTATTTCAATATATATGATAATATGAATATTATATATATATATATTATAATCTTATATATACTATTTTTGTAATTTTTATATTATGAATTAACTTTGATCACGTAAAGTATATAAAACGTGATGCTTATGTAAATAAATAAAGGTTTTTTTGCCACGAAGAAAAAAATGAAAAACGTAATCGGATAGCCAAGTACTTTCGGTCCTGTTCGGGGACCCTCAGTAAAAAACAAGGTCCGAACAGGACCGAAAGTACTTGGCTATCTCGCTTTTTCATTTTTTTATCCTTCGTTGCAAAAAAACCTTTATTATATATATATCTATAATTATATAATATATATATATATTATATATATAATATATATATATATATCTAATATTTATTATATTAATATATATTGGTGCATGAATTACCTTACCATAAAAAAACTCATGCCATAAATTATATTTTTAAATATAGCACCTTTCAAAATAACTCATGGCCATTATCCGACTTGCATACATTTTCGTTAAACTACGGTAATGGATATTGCCATTTCCAAAGCCGACCTAGTAATGTCTTGAAATAAATCATAAATTATGGTAAAAGAGGAAACAAGAGCTGCGATTGTGTCCGTACCTGATATTTCGGCTGGATTCAGTCTTTATTTCATTTTCTCAATCATTATTCTCTGAATCTAAAAAGTGATTCTAATTCATATAACTAATCCGCCCACATTTTCCGAGATTGATAGTATTACACCTATCATGCAAAAATCATCATCATTAATTCTTATTATTATTATCACTACTAATTACTTATTATTTATTTATTAATTTCCTTCTTTCCTTTCTACTTAATTATTATTATTATTTATTATTATTTAATTATTATTATTATTTATTATTATTATTAATTATTACTGTTTATTCATAAAAATCTTGTTGTTTCATCAAAACCGTAAATTGGGTCGGAGAAAAAAATCCCCCACCAATATGGAAATGTAAACGTTAATTTAAAGTATATAAATATAATTATATATATATATAGTATATATAATATATACTATATATAAGTATTATATTAGATTAGTATATTATATAATTCAACCTTATATTGGAAGACTTGAATTCATGTGGAGTTTTTTGGCCTTAGTTATTTATTATTTTATTATTATTATTAGTTATTTATTTTATTTATTCGATTTTTAATTACACTTTTGGTTTGTTTTTGTTTACATGTTTATGACAACCACTGGGAACTACATTCAAATTACAAAAAAAAAAAAAAATGCCTCATCATACAAATTTAAATAATTTCAAAGACTATTTTATTTGTATATGCCCAAAAAAACAATTCCAACCCACATGCGAAAACTATTAATTTCTTTTGTTTCAAATCCACATTATTAAGAACTAATATAAATAAACCTCAACAAACGCACCACAAAAAAAAAAAAAAAAAAAACAACTCTCGCCTCGAATGACCCCAAGATAAAGAAAAAAAAAAAAAAAGAGAGAAATAAATATATACCCCTTGTTTATCCCGTCAACGTGAATATGAAAGGGTCGTAAAACAAGCAAAAATTTTCGCGTCATTAACTCCGGGTTTTATTGTCGTGGCCGCGTCGCCGCTGTCGTTTACAGCTCCTTTGCGCAACCCGGGACTAATGGCCCCGCCGTCCCATTAGCGTAAGGGGAACCGGAAACAGGCTTTTTTTTTTAAAAAAGAGCCCCTTATAATACGTTTTTTATAGATTTTCCCTGATAACGGAAATTTTTCGCTGTAACTGAATTGATGAAACGTGGAAGGAAGGGGTTTGCGGTGAGAGAGAGAGAGAGAGAGAGAGAAGGATGATAGGAGAGAGGAGAGAATGAGACGAGAGAGAGAAGGAGAGCGGAGAGAGAGAGGATCCTTTATAAAAATAATAGCAAAGAGATTAACTACTTTATAAAAGAGGAGAGAGAGAGAGGAGAAGAGGAGATGTAGGAGAAGGAGAGAGAGAGAGACCTTACATGACCATTAACATCTTGCTTCGGGTTTGCCCCAGGTCCCACCTCCAGTGTGAGGCACCGCCTCTAATGTTCTAACCAGAGAGTTTGCCTAGTTACATCTTCCGGTATATTTTGCAATCTTCCAATCTTGGTGGGCTGGTCTGGGATGCAGTTTTTAGATATTTGTCCGAGCTTATTCTTAAACCAAATCTACGCCGTCACTCCTGTATATTTCCCTCATATGAGGCTGGCAAACGACAAATTGAATAGACCTCTGCCATTAATCGATGCTGGGTGGGCGTAAGTGGCTTAATGTCCCTGTTGTGCTTTTCCTTATTTTTTTCCTGGTAATTAGTTTTTTGGGCACTATTTAATCTAACCTCTGCTTGCTTCCCTTTGTCTGATATTTTTTAGTTCAATGAAATTTATTTTCTGTATAAAGCTTATTCCCTTCTATCTGTTTCCATGCCTGAATTATCATGTAGCGTTCTCTTCCCTTTCCCTTTGACTAAATATAATTGTTTTTAACGAATTGTAGTTTTCCCTTTCCCAGTAGTCTAGGTCCTTTAACAACTTCTTCTATTCTAGCTTTGTAAAGGACCTTTGTACACTCTCCTATTTGTAGCAATTATCCTTTTGATCGTTGGGTGGTACCATATCATATTGGGGTTGCAATATTCCAAAGTGGACTACGAACATATGTTTTATAAAGCATAATCATGTGGTTCATCTTTTCTTGTTTTGAAGTTGCCGTAACAACATTCCCTCCATTTTGCTTTTACATTTTTGCCAACAGGGAGTTGCTATTTGGATCATTGCAATAAACATGTTTCCCTATTCATCATCAATAAGCCAAGGTTCTTAACTGCTTTCCTTATTTGTTGGATTGTCTCATTATTAGGATTCCTTACTATAGCCATATAGCTTTCTTTCTCTGTCTCCATTAAATTTTATTGATTCAAATTTAATCAGAGTTAAATACCATCCTATTTACCTCTGCCCCAATCCTATTACTTTGTTAAGGTCCTCTTTGTAGAGCGTTTTACCTAATTCTTCATCACTAAGTAAATTTCTCCTACGTTATTCTTGTGTCATCAGCGAAACTACTCCCCACTACCTACCGAAATCCTTAACATTTAATGGTCTATGTCGTTCAATCAATAATAACAAACAATTATTGCAGCTAGCACCGTAACCTTTGGCACAACGGAATATTACCATTTGGCTTCATCCGATTTGTCTCGTCGTTTTTGCAATAATACTATCTGTTTTTCTGTTGTTGTAAAAAATTCTTTTTTAACCATCTTCCTACTTTTATCTACGATATTGTGTTTTTCTAAATTTTCTTTCCGCTAATATATTATGGTCTTTACCTTTTATCAAAGCTTTTTTGCAAAGTCCTAAATAAACCACGATCTGTTTTTTTTGTTTCCAGTTCCGGGGCTTTTCATATTTTTGAATATGTTTTCTCAACAGTGGACTTAACAGTTGGGGTTTGTGGTACTTTTTCCGGGTACTAAATAAACCATTGTTTTGTCCTTTATTAAAAAATTAAATTTTTTATTTTTTAAATTGTTTTTCATAATAATTTTTCTTCATTACCCTTTCATACACTTTTTCAATCAATATTGTGATTGTTAGAACTCCACAGGCCTATAATTACTTGCCTCTAGTCTTGATCCCACTTTTTTGAAAGTAATGGGGTGACTATTATGGCTAATTTGTGCTTCATCATTAAATCTTGCCTGTAATCTATCTACACTTTTGTTTCTTAATAAATATTGCAAAGTGGCCTTTGGCGATAAGGAAATGATACTACTTTCTTTAACAAAATAGCAGGAACTCCCATCCGGCCCTGCAGCAGCCTCCATTTTTTAATTTCATTAATTGCCCTGCACAATAGTCAGCTTCAAATTTAATTTCTATGTCAGCTAAATATTCCACTATTTTTCGTTCCCTTACTTCTAATATCATTATCTTTCAGTTCTCTATTCTAGGGGAGTGGAATTCCTTCTTCTTTTATCGGTTTCCTGCCAGTATGTTTGCAAATTTGTCCATTTTTTTTCATTCGTTAATCTCCCTTTTCAATTCTCAGAGGGCCCCTATTTGTCATTCCTTCTTTTATTCATCTTACTTCTTCGCATATGAGTTTATAATAGTTTTGGGGTTTTTGCTTGATTATTTAATAGGGTTTTTTTTTCTTCCAAGTCCCCAGTTTTTCCATTTTCACTTTTGATTGTATAATCTTTTGTTTCTGCATTTCTAGATTGTTACTTTTTTTAGTTCTATAACTTTTCCATTGCATTTTTTTTTCCTTTTGGCAAGACCCTTTTTTGCCAAGTTTCTTGATTTTTCTGAACAAGATCCTTCTGATCTCTTGGTCTGCATGCAATGATGTTTTACTTTTCGTTCTTTCGGTATAATATTTTTCCAACTAGTTTTCCTCCAAATTTTAATTTTATTAATAATATCTCCGTATTTACCCTTATAGTCATCACTTACGAAAAATGTTTATCCCAATCCTTTGTTTAAATTCTTCATTTAATTTTCTGAACCATTTTATGTTTTTTACTGTAGAAGCTTGTATTTTCCATATCCTTCCCAGACTTTTTATTTCACTTTCTTGCTTAATCTCTATTTTCACTTGCTTTTGGAATGAACTGTTAATTCTATGATGAAATTATGAATCTGAAATACTCGCATTATCAAACCTATTATTTCCTTTTGAACATAATTCATCTCGTTCACAAATACTAGGTCTAAAGGTATTTTTTACCTTTCTTGTTGGGCCACGGTGATTTATTTGTTGAATGTTCGTATTCCTAGGTAGCATATCTAATAGCTTTTTCCAAACTTGCCCTCTTATTCTCTGCACTACTAGTTACCTCTCTTTTTTTTGATATTTGTAAATCAAGTTACAACCAACCAAGTCTCCTATTCGTTTTCTTTTTCCATTCTACGAAAGGAAAGTTTGAAGAGTCACCAAGATAGGGAAGAATAGTCCCAGTCCTTGTGATTTCTACATATATCATCCAATTTTTGTTTCAATTATTAAGTACAAACTCTTTTAGTATTAGGAGGTTCGTATATTCTTACTATGTTTCAATCAATTTTTGTTTCAGATTCAAATTCTAAAGCCCTATGTAGTTCACATTCTGAGTTACTATCTTTCTCATATATTTTTTCCTTGTTTTTTGTTTTCCCATTTTCCCCATATTTGCGGTTCCCCCTTTGATTTCCTAATTTTTTCTATCTGATCCTATAAGTTTGGGAACCCTTTTTAATTTGTCCATCATTCCCAGTCTCCTTGGGTAATACCAGGTTTTCCACTATTATTCATTATATTCTATTTTCTTTTCATTTTGGGTTTTATTGTTCTTCTAAAGTACTCTATTTTTCTTTTTTGGAGTTACTCGTCAACCTCAAAAACCCTGCGCGATTTATCATACACTATGATGGTTTTGCGTGTTTTTTTCCTCCTCAATTTAACTATTGTAGTAATAAGGAATTTTCCCCATGTCTTCTTCCCTGTGTCTGGTATAGTTGTTTTCTTTTTTTCAATTTCCAGAAATTTCTGACATTAAAAAATCCAACTTTTGTCCATAATATTTGATCTTCCTTCATCATAATTATTCTTTTGTTTGGTCTGAATCTGCAAATTTTCTCCGTTTCTGCAATATCCTCTTGCATAATAAATAGGCTTTTTTTATTATCTCTTGAGGTAGGAATTTCGGAGCTGATTTTTGGTTTGAAATTTTTTTGCTGACACCTCTGCATATCTCAATTCGGGTGGTTTGCTTTTCTCTTTTAACTGATATTCCTTTGATTTCTCTCTTTATTTGTTTTTTCTTCTTATTTTGGCTTTATTTAACTTGGTTTGGGTTTTAGTTTATTTTGATTATGATTCATGGCTTACAGGGTGCATATATTTGCCTTTTTTTGTTCGAACTTTCAAATTCCCGTTTTACCCTTCTTTTTAGGTTTTTTTTACATATTTTTGGATGCAGGGGGGAATCTCTGCAATCATCCCCGATAGCCATCTAAGTATGCAACATTTACCAATATATTTATTTCATAAGTTTTGATTTGGAATACCCTTAGGATGTTTGTAGTAAAACAATCTTTCCCTCCAAAATCTGCAATTCCCTCTTTTCAAAAGGTTTGGCAGGTTGTTTTTGTCTTTCCTTTGTCTATTTTTTCCTCTTTACCCAGTCATTGTGTTAGATCTGGGTAGAGCCTCTTCCGGGAATTGTGCTTTTTCTGATTGGTCACTTATCGTCAATTTATTTCTTTCGTAGGTATGGCTGTTTTCTTGCCCCCTCATATGTCGTATCAATGAGTATCTCTGCATCCTAACTTTTTACTTTTTCTTGTTCTTTGTTTGTTTTCCTTATTTTTTTTTCTGTCATTTCATTTTTGTTTTTAACTTCTCTTCACGTTTTCCTCTTCCCTTCTTTTTCTTCTTCTTCTTCCTTTCCTTCCTTCTTCTTCTTCCAATCCTCAACTATTTGTACATTCAATCTTGATTTAATAACAACCTTGCTCTATCCATGAATAGGACCATGTTTGCAACAAAAAACAAAATTCTTGTATCTTTTCTCAAAATCTTGCATTACCTCAGCACTCTGTGGATGGGTCGGAAATGTTTGCCATGCCCAAGCACATTTTCTGATTAGGTTTTTGTGGCAATTGACTATGCTTATAAACCTTAACCTTACCCAGTTTGCATGCTTTTTGGCGCATTCTTTTTCCTAATGCAATCAATTAGGATATTCCACAAGAATTTCACCTATTATTCATTTTCTTTGTCTGAATAGTGTTGGTTTAGTTATGTTATTTTCTTTTGCTTTATGGAGTCTCTTGGACCACTTGGAATTTTTCTTTTTGGTGGAACTTCTTCAATTAATTTTCAAGATGGTTTTTCAGTTAGAATTTGTTCCAGTTTGAAGGATTATATCCTTCTAATATATTCTATGAATGCTTTTTTGTATCTTTTTGGTTAGGACTGTTTTGTTGGATTTCCATAGATGGAGAAATGCCAGTTTCCCATTCCTGCTACCTCAATGCGTATTGCGAATCTGCCAATCAAGCCTAAATTACGCCCCCACCTTTTCCGCAGTTGGAACCTTACTGCCATCTTGTTTCTGAGTTTCCCCCCCACGTATTACCACTTGTTAAACTAACTTAGAAGACGCTTTTGATCCTTCTTATTTTATTGTCACACTAATCTTATTCACGGATAGTTCACGAACACTCCTTTCAAGATATTTCCTCAAAATTCCTTAGTTTCGTATGTTTAAAACTTGGTGATATCTGTTTGATTAAATTCATGACGTTTCACCGGTCCGGGTACGTTCCCTCACCCAAGCAAGATGGCTTACTACTAGAGTGATGAGAAGAAGTCCTGCATAAAAGGAAATAGAACAGAGATTAAACTAATTTATAAAAGGTGAGAGAGAGAGAAGCGAGAGACGGAGAAGCGACGAGAGAAGAGAATACGAGACGAAGAGGAGCGAGAGAGGAGCGAGTCCTTCATAAAGAAATAGCAAAGAGATTAACTTACTTTATAAAAGGAAGAGAGAGAGAGAGGAGAGAGAGAGAGAGAGAAAGAGAGAGAGAGAGAGAGAGGGAGATAGGAGAGCGAGGAGGAAGAAAAGAAATAAAATTTATGCCAAAAGAAAATAAGCTTTTCAATAGTTTTATTTATCACTCGTTTATCAAGTAAGGAAAAAGCTTGGTGTACCAGTCCATAACTTCAATGGCCCTCAACAAATTTTCTTACAAGATACAGGTTTTATGGATTCTTATTAATTTCTCCTTTTATTTCTTCTCCTTTTCTTACACGGTACCGGTACCTTGCTTGTTGCTAGCCTGTAATGTGAGTAAATATCAACCTGGTGTTTGTTTGATTTGGGTTAAGCCGTTGCTTTAAATCATGGTTTATAAAGTTTTGGTTTTTTGTTTTCCTAACATAATAATTATAAAAGCATTTTTTTCTAATATAATTGATAAAAGTGAATTTTTTTCTAAAAACCCCAATTATAGGAGTTGTTTGTCTTTATGTAAATATTATGCCTCGTAGTTTAAAACCTTATTTTTTGTTATATTTGCAATCACAAGACACACACGAAACCCAACACCACACACACACATACCATAGTATAAATATTATATTATTATAATATAATATATATCATATAATATATATATATCTATGTTATATAATATATATCATATATATATATATATAGTGAATTAATATATCTATATATCATATATCATATAATAATATATCTATATTATAGTTTATATCTTATAATATGTATATAATCTATTTTAAAGGAAGGTTCATTCTTACTACCACACATCTTTATTTTCCTCCATGCTAAATTAAGTCATAGTCCCATAATTATGACGTAATTTTCGTTCATTATAAATTGCCTTGGAAGCCCATTTAACTTTTTCCATTTTTGTATCGTTCAAAATCAACACCCATAAATACAAGGCCCGTTGAATAAATGAACAGTCAAGCATATTACCAAACTGGAAAAGCTTGACGGAGAGAGAGAGAAGAAAAGGAAACCCTGCAACAACGGGCGGTAATTAAACAAGATATTTTATTCATTTCGCCTCCAAAAACTATAACAGACATCATCGTCCACGAAGGTTTCGGACAATGTTGGCTCAATAAAGGCCAAAACCGTCCAGCTCGGTTGACGCAACCTACTACGGTGGAAATGTGTAGGATATGGTCCATTA
Source organism: Macrobrachium nipponense (assembly GCF_015104395.2). NCBI lineage: Eukaryota > Metazoa > Arthropoda > Malacostraca > Decapoda > Palaemonidae > Macrobrachium > Macrobrachium nipponense. The sequence continues at coordinate 98,786,502 of NC_087204.1, forward strand.
TGCTGTTGAAATGTAGAAATGTTTTATATTTACGTTGATGAAAGATTTGTTATATTAAACAACACACATATTAAGTAAGATAAGATTATTGAATTATATTAATTATATATTAATATATATTAAATATTAAGTATAATATGGCATTAACATTCTTTTATTTAACCTATTATCTTATATCTTATAGTATATTTATATACTATATATAGTATATTATATATAAATATACCTAAGTATCTAGTTTTTCTGTTTTATATATAATATATATTTATTATGTATTATAGTAATATATATATATATATATTATATGTTTTGTATATAGTATTATATATATATTATATTAAATATATAATCCTATATATAGATATGTTCTAAGTATTGTTATATTAGTTATAATATATTAATATATATAATATATAATATATATATGCACCAATTATTCCCATTAATTATTATGTTTATATATACCATACGCGCACACTCACACACAACCGCGAAACTTCAAAAATAAAATGGAAAATTCACGACCCATTCATAAATTCTGCATCGGATTGCCAAAATTTCTACACTAACGGCTTGACCCAATAAATCCTACGACCAGGAGCCATGCATACAAGTTACCTAAACAAGGACAAGCTGAAATCTATATTTATTTTATATATTTTTTTCTTTTTCTTTCCCCTCCCCTCCATCGAGTTTCCTACCCCTTTTACCTTCCCGTTTCTTCTTATCTCCTGGTTCGTTTTACCCTTACACTCCACCTTCTTTTCCCAGTCATTTGAATTGGGCTACGTTTTATATATTGTAGATGTTTTATTATTTTCCTAATTATTTCTAACTATCATGACTAACAACTTACTACAAACTACTATTTTTTGTTTTTCTTAATATAATAATAATAATAATAATAATAATAATAATAATAATAATTAGTAATAATAATAATAACCTGATATCGATAACTAAAACAAATGACGATGGTCGAACCCATCAAACACATTTCCGGACTTATAGTGGATTCACAATCAACGGGTGCTTTGATGTCTACCTTCTACGCCAGTCCCTTGCGACCGCTCCTGAATGGCTGTTGATAAGCCAATCAGAGGGCGGGAAACTCTTCATCTCTCTCGAGAGTTCGCATAGGGCAGATGTTACTTTCCAACTCTCTTGAGGGATACGTCTTTCCAAAAGTATCCCTCAGGGGAGGAGTGGAAACTACAAACCATCCCCATTGTGAACTCCCTCGAGAGAGACTGGAAGTTTCCAGCCTTGTGAAATCGCTTATCAACAGCCAATCAGGAGGCGTCGTAAGGGACTGGGGACCTAGACATCAAACTCACCGTTGAATGTGAAATCCACTATTGTATTGCTACGCCAAGAATAATTATCTCTATCACTAATCAATAGTTATAGATCCCAAATCTATTTCTCAAATAAATTCAATGTTATCGCTGCTGCTTATTGTTGCAAAAGAGGAGCCATTGTTGGGTGGGTGGATGGGAGGGGTGAGTGGGTGGGGGGTGGGGGGGAGAGATAGTCGCTGGTTAAACCTACCATGAAAAAACTTCTCCCGGAATCAAATCACGAAAGTCGGAAACGTCTTCAATCATTAGTGCGTAATCGAAATCCCGAAACTTACTCAAAAGGAGATTTATTATAAAAGAAACAGAAAGACTGGGTCCCTCCGTCCGCCACTCAGGTGAAAGAGGAAATATAATAACAAGATCTGTTGATGCCGGTGGTGGTGGAGGGAAGAGCGAGACAAGGGGAGGAGGAGACCAACAGGTAGAGGAGAGAGAGAGAGAGAGAGAAGAAGGAATGAGAGATAGAGGAGGAGGGATGAGAGAATAAGGGGAACCAAGAAAAATATAGTCCCAACAAAGTCTCTCGCGTCAACGTTGAAAGATTAGTTAGTTTTCTGAATTTCTACGAATGAATTCACCACACACACCATACACACATTCCAACTGGTTGGCCGTAGTCAAGGCTTCTGAAGATTTCCCTTTGCAGAACAAAACCCACTTATTGCTTGTATGGTATGTAATATATATACTTTATTATAGACGTTTATACCTGCAAATGTTTAAATACATACATAATTATTATTATAATATTATAATATATATTATATATATATATCTATATAGTATATATAGTTATAATTACCTATATAATAATATATATTATTATATATAAGTAAATATATATATATATAGAGAGAGAGAGACGAGATAGAGTGAGAGAGAGAGAGAAGGGGAGAAGAGAGAGAGAGGAGAGGAGGATTACACGTTTGAGTGCAAGTCTATCCTTTGCTACAAAATAAGCTGAATCTATGACCAAAACACCTAACTGGCTGCCTTCCTTATTTACATAGTATTCGACTCAGCCTTAGTTAAAATCAAACCTTAAAGTTTCTTACAGCCATTTTTTTCGTAACGTTTCAGCCATATTTCTCTTTAAAGAAAACGCTCAATGATTTAGGGGGCAAACTCAAGTGCTGGACCAGAACGGAACATAGTTTCTATCCAGAAATATCATGTATAAATAAAATATCCTTGTACAGGATATTGAACGGTAAAGAACCCTTTCTCGTTAATCACCGAAATTTATACAGGTATAAAGTCCTAAGGAGAGGAAGAATATTCTATATCCGCCCTCCTTTACGTTTCTCTGAAAGCGTTTTCGTTTTTGAAACAACGTTCTCTTTCCTATCATCTTCATACTTTACGAGAATTGGTTATCGTTCCATTATCCTCAAGGTAAATTCTAAGCAAGGGTTTTGTTCCGTTCTCGTACTTGTTTTAAACTTCGGCTTCTTTTCTATATTTTATATATATATATATATATATAATATAATATAATATAATATATATATTATATATATATATATATATATATAATATATATAATCATTATTAATATATTATCTTGTTTTTTCTTATTCTGTTCAGGTGGACTTTCCTCTAGTGCATTAGCATTTACTTCCTTGATTATAAAGGCTGGCTTATGAAAAGTTTTGAAAATTTATATATATATATAATATATATATATATATTAAAATATATAATCTATAAATATATATATTATATATTAATCTAATTATTAGGACCAATGCCACGAAGGAAAACTTTTTGTTCGGGGGTGATTGCATATATAATATATATATATCTATTCTTTTTATCTCAATATATTATATTATATAATATTTTTTTTAAAAAATATATATTCGATACTATATATATATATATAAAACTATTTACACGGAATTAACAGATTTTAACGGGCAACTGCAAACATATAACTTGAAGCATCAAAAGAAGATATAAACCTTAGCAATAACTATTTGTCCCACATTTAATTGAATTAATGTTAGTGTCCCAAATAAAACGGCAATTAAAAAGTAAAGCAAAAGAAGACGTTCATGAAAAAATCTGATTATAAAATAAACTTATCGACATCGAATTAACAGGGTTTTTTTTTGTTAGGGACAACTACAAATAAGATACATATTGAACAAGTCCCCAATGCGGCGTGATATCACATTTTAAAAAACAAAAACTCTGTCCAGAACCATAATTAAATCAAAATTACTGTCCTAAATAAATAGCAATAAAAAATATCTCTCATCTCAAAGGAATAAATTTTGGTGACGTGAGGTGGAAAACAAATTGGCGCGGTTACCCGTGTGGTTGACAACTTATGCATATTAGTATGTAAATTAATTCATAGTTAATAATATACTCGGGTATTTTGCGCAAAGATATATTATATACATATACCACATAACATATACATAACATCTTATATCTTAATATAATATATATCTTATATATCTTATATTATATATATATATGTGTTGTGTGTGGTATGTGGGTGTGTGTTGGTCTGTGTATGTACTCTAAAAAACTTAGACGGAGACCTGAACTTATCCCGCAGACAAGAAAAACAAAGGTCAAGCATTAAAAAACTGAATTGCAAAAGGAAGATAAAATCATCAACGCAAACGTAAAACGAATAAAAAATATAAAAGAGAGTTCAAGCAAACTTCGCAAAAAAAAGGGGGGGGTATAATAAAAAGAAAAAAAGAAAGAAAAATGTTTCGTGGAAACTGCCAAATCCAGAATAAACGCGTAGGGGAAAGGAAAAGACCAGAAAGAAAGAGGAGAGAGAGAGAGAGAGAAGGCGAAGAAGGCCGTGTTACCGCGGGCTGGAAAACTTTGCACTGGACGTTATGCTTATTGCTCGTTGAAATGGCTTTAATCAAGACTTTTAGTTATTTTCCCCAGCATGGTGGGCTAGAGACCTCATAATTCGCCGGTAAATTTTCGGAATCTGCATTAAACCGCTTGCATTTTCGCTCACTTCTTCGACTCTCGGCTGCTAGAGATTGAAAAACAAAACATCTCGGAATATCAGGAGATAGAGGAGAGATTTTGCGCTCACTTGCAAGGATAGACGTGAGAAGACGAAGAAGAAGAATTGTAGGAAAAAAGAGAGAGAGAGAGATGGGTAGGTGGAAGAAGAATATGTGAGAAATACGGAACAATAATATAAGAAAAAGTATATATATATATATATATATATATATATATATATATATATATATATATATATATATATATATATATATATATATATATATATATATAAGTAAAGAGAGAGAGAGAGAGAGAGGGTATCCCCCCATGACTCAGGAACTGTCGAGGTAGAAATGAGAGAGAGAGATTTTCCCCAATTTCTCACTGGATAGTACATGGTTGTGGATGTATTTGATATTCTAAAAAAAATTAAATTTACGTAAGTGATGAATGGGTAAAAATGGACTGACGGATAACCAGGAACCTGTCCTAGAGAGAGAGAGAGAGCGAGAGAGAGAGAGAGAGAGAGAGAGAGAGAGAGAGAGAGAGTTTTCTACAATCGGCGATGACGACTTCATTCGCTCAATGGCTCTGGGTGACCCGATGTAATTTGCATCGGGGTCTGAGTTGGCGCATCCATTTAGAATGATTTGCTGAGAGAGAGAGAGAGAGAGAGAGAGTAAAAAGCAGGTATATGCGAGTCCTTCTTCTTACTCCAGAAAGTTTTCCAAGAAAGCGAAAGGCGTGATTTATCCGATGCCCACCTACAAGAACTCTTTAAACATATTTATACCGCTTTCAAATATGCTGGAGCGTCATGTTATGTGTATAATGGTGTGTTTTCGTGTCATGTAAGCAATGTTGATTTTCTTTTACATCTCGCTCGTATATCGTTTTATCAAAAGGGTTGCTAAGGATGGTTTTTCATCCTTTCGAAAAGTTTTGGGGGCCAAAAATTTATAACCGAGTCCAAATTCCTAACACATCTATCAATCTCTGCGATAGCCCGTCGAACTCTGTCTATAAAGACTTTTATTATTTTCTTTATCATTCCCCGTCCTTTCTTTAGCTTATCCACCGTACAATTTCATTATCTTACCTGCCTGCTCCACAAACTATAATTTTATTATAAAAGTTATTTGTTTGTTTATATGGTGTTTTTACGTTGTATGGAACCAGTGGTTATTCAGCAACGGATCAACGGCTTTACGTGACTTCCGAACCACGTCGAGAGTGAACTTCTATCACCAGAAATAAGCATCTCTAACCCTTCAGTGGAATACCCGAGAATCGAACTCGCGGCCACCGAGGTGTCACGTCAACACCATATCGACCACGCCACTGAGGCACTTATGAAAGTTATTGTTCCTTGCTTGCTGGTAACGAATAAAACATAATACAACCATAAAATTGTTACACAACACCCGCCCCCTCCTCGTCAAAAAAAAAAAATTATAATAATTACTTACAAATATTCTCAAATAGCTAAAGAAGAAGAAGAGGAAGAGGAGGGGAGGAGGAGGTGGAGGAGGAGGAGACGACGAGAGGGGGGAAGAAGAAGAAGACGAAGAAGAAGAAGTAGGA
>NC_087204.1:98797440-98799940 GCF_015104395.2 Macrobrachium nipponense
GGAAAGCCTCTAACTCTCTTTTTGACAACTTGCTGGATCCATGTCATCTGGGTAGCCGTTATTTGTGAGTAGCTGTTGAACTCTGTTAATTTCTTCGTTCGTCGCTTTCCACGTCGAACAGTGTGTTAAGGCACGTTTTATGTATGCATTTACCACAGACCGTTATATGCATCAGGGCATTCTCCTCTAGCATTTAAGCATTCCCAGCATCTGTCTTTTTAGTGTATACGGTGGTATTGTATTTGTTGTTTTTCTGGGTCACAAGTACGTCCAAGAAGGGGAGCATTTTTCTCATTACTTTTTTCTACCGTAAAATTCAATGTAGAATTTGCTCGGAGTTTATTCACTAATTCATCTATGTCATTTTCGCCCTTTGTTGTGATAAAGATATCATCAATATATCTCCATAGATTCTGGGTTTTGGGTGGTCTTCAAAAGTGACCTCTTCTGTGTGTGCCATGTATGCGTTTGCAAAAAAGAACCCCAAGGGGGGAACCCATTGCTACGCCGTCCTTTTGCCGATATATTCGCCCCTATGTGAGAGGAATGGGGCTTCCTTTGTACATGCTTCTAGCATCTCTTTTAAGATCTTTTCGGGTATCGGTAATGGTGGTTTTTCAGACCGGTATATCTTGTTCATGATGATTTGTATTGTTTCATCCATGGTACGTTAGTAAATAAACTTTCGACGTCCAGAGATGCTATGTCTTCGTCGGGTGTGGTGTCTTGCAGTAGATCGATGAATTCGTCGATGATTTTAGCGAGAACGTTGAAGGAATGTACGGCGTTATAATTCGTTCAATTTCTTAGCCACTTTATACATGGGGGATGTCATTTGGGATATAATGGGCCGTAATGGGTTTCCTGTTTATGGATCTTGACTGTGCCGTAGCAGTATCCGGGTGCAAAGTCTCCGATGATTTTTGGAAAGTTTACTGTTCTCTGTTCTTTGTTCGCTTTTCTGTTAGTCTCATCATCTTCTTTTTGAGGTCATTTGTCGGGTCTTTTTTTAAGTGGCTGAAACTTATTCGTATCACTTAGTATATACCATTTTGGTGTCGTATTCATCTCTGTTCATTATGACGTACACTGCGGTTTATCTCCTTTGCGTATTATTATGGTTTCGTTTTCCCTCAATTCTTTTGCCGCTTTCTTTAGCTGTGGACTGACTATGCGACTAAAGTAGTTACCACGTGTTCTATTGGCCTCACCAGTAATTCAGCGATGCACTCTTGTTTAAGTTCGATTTTGCGTTCTTCTTTCAGTCGCAGTAGTTTATCGATTAACACTTCTGTATTAATCCTCTTGGATTCAGGGTTGGTGGTTTTCGTATGTAATGGCAGTTCAAGCCTAGATTTAGTAACTGCTTTTGGTGTTCATTTAACTCTATTCCTGATAGGTTAATATACCCGGCTTTTTTCTCTTCGTTTCTCACTGGTCCACCGTTTAATATCAGAAGCTTTTGCTATGCCTTGCACTCTATTTTCGAATGCTTTTCTATTTCTCTTTCCACTTGTTGTTGCACAGCACATTGGGTCTCTGTGGTAGTAGTATTACAAATTCACTCCACTTTGTTGCTCTTTCTTCTTGCAGTTTGGTGATCTTTTCTGCTGATTCTTCCATTCGTCGTCGGAGGCATTTTTCCACCTCGTTCCAACTCGACCGTGCCCGGCCATTATATTTAATACTTCTAGGGCACAATTTTTCACGGATACAACATTCATTGAATAGAATGGCTTTTTCACTGTTTACCAGCTTTTTTGAAATTGATTCATATTTTCTAATTATTTTCTTCACTTCATTGTTCAGGTTACTAATGGACACATAATGGGGTTCTTCCATTTACTCCAGTATTTTTACAAAAACGCGACAGCTGTTTCGTCAACCTATACGTATTGACGTTATCAAGCGTACTGATACAAATATGTTGTTGTTTTTGATTTAGCTGACCTTGTGTCAGCACGGGCTCTTGCTCACAGAGCAGCCCGTAAATACAAATATGAGCCTACATGCGTTTTGTGACGTCATGAGGACGGAAAGGTAGTACAATTGCCAGATACCTAGTTTTAAATATTTACAAAAGACTATAGTGAAACATAAAATAAGACAAATAAATAAATATGTTAACAAATTATATCAAAAGTTGAAAGTAAGTATTATATACAAATTTTACATATATATATTCATTACATATGTTTAATTAACAAAATGTCAGTGTGCGCTCGTGTCCGCGTGTCTTGTCCATGCGGTTGAAGGGCTGCCCTCCTACAGAGGGCAAAGATCGGTCTGCCTCGCGTTGGATGTAAGGTTTGGGCGTTGCGTGGCGATGCTGACGGCTTCTGATATCATAAACGATTGATATCAGAAGCCGTCAGCATCGCCAACGCAACGCCCAAACCTTAACATCCAACGCGAGGCAGACCGATCTTTGCCCTCGTGTAGGAGGGCAGCCCGTTCAACCGCATGGGACAAGACACGCGGACACGAGCGCACACTGACA
>NC_087204.1:98804940-98809940 GCF_015104395.2 Macrobrachium nipponense
TGAAAATAATTGAAGAAGTTCCAAATAAAATCCAAGTGGTCAAGAGACTCATAAAGAAAATATACATAAACCAAACATATTCCGACAAAGAAAATGAATAAGGTGAAATCTTGTGAATATCCTAATTGATGCATTAGGAAAAGAATGCCAAAAAGCATGCAAACTGTGTAAGGTTTGGTATAGCATAGCAATCAATCCACAAAACCTAATCAGAAATGTGCTGCATACAACATTCCGACCCATCCACAGTGTGCTGAGGTAATACAAGATTTGAGAAAAGATGATACAAGAATTTTTTGTTCAACATGTCTATCATGGATAGACAATGTTATTAAATCAAGATTGAATGTACAAATAGTTGAGGATGAAGAAGAAGGAGGAAGAGGAAGAAGAAGAAGAAAAAGAAGAAGAGGAAAACGGAAGAGAAGTAAACAAAAATGAAATGACAGAAAAAAATAAGGAAAACAAAGAACAAGATAAAAGTATGGATGCAGAGATACTCATTGATACTACATATGAGGCAATAAATAAAGCAGCATACCTACGAAGAAATAAATACGATATGACAACAGAAAAGCAAATCCCGAAGAGGCTCTACCCAGATCTATACAATGACGGAAAGAGGAAAAAAAGAAAAAATAGACAAGAAAGACAAAATCTGCAAACCTTTTGAAAAGAGGAATTGCAGATTTGGAGAAAGATGTTACTACAAAACATCCTAAGATATGTCAAAACTATGAAATATGGTGGAAATGTGCATACTTAGATGGATATGGGGATGATTGCAGAGATCTGCATCAAAAAATATAAAAATAAAAACCTAAAAGAAGGAAAAGGATGTAAGTCGACAAAAAATGCAAATATATGCACCCTGTAGCATGAATCATAATCAAATAAATAACCAACCAAGTAATAAAATCCAAAATAAGAAAGAAACAAATAAAGAGAGAAATCAAGAATATCAGGTAAAAGAGAAAAGCAAACCACCAATGAGATATGCAGAGGTGTCAGCAAAAAATTTCAAGCATCAGCTCCGAAAATTCTACTCAAGAGATAATAACTGTATTTATTATGCAAGAGGATATTGCAGAAACGGAGAAAATTGCAGATTCAGACACAAAATGAATAATTATGATGAAGGAAGATCAAATATTATGGAAAAGTTGGATTTTTAATGTCAGAATTTCTGGAAATGAAAAAAAGAACAACATACCAGAACAGGAAAGAGACATGGGAAAATCCTTATTACTACCAGTATTAAATGAAGGAGAAAACACGCAAACCATCATAGTGATGAATGCGCAGGGTTTAGTTACGAGTAAACACAAAAGAAAAATAGAGTACTTAGAAGAACTAACCCAAAATGAAAAGAAAATAGATATAATGAATATAAGTGAAACCTGGTATTCCCAATTGAGACGGAATGATGATCAAATAAAAGGGTTCCAAACTTATAGATCAGATAGAAAAAATAGAAATCAAGGGGGAACCGCAATATATGGGAAAGACAAAAAAAAAAAACAAGGAAAATATATGAGAAATATAGTAACTCAGAATGTGAACTAATAGCGGTAGAATTTGAATCTGAAAAATTGATGAACATAGTAATATAGACCTCCTAACTATCAAAGAGTTTGACTTAATAATTGAAAAATTGGATGATATATGTAGAAATCACAAGGACTGGACTATTCTCCTATCTGGTGACTTCAACTTCCTTTCGTAGAATGGAAAGAACGAATAGGAAGATTGTGGTTGTATTATACATATAAAAAAGAGAGTAATAGTAGTGCAGAAGATAAAAGGCAATTTGAAAAGCTATTAGATATGCTACTAGAATACAAACATTCAACAATAATCACCTGCCAACAAGAAAGGAAAATACTTTAGACCTAGTATTTGTGAACGAGATGAATTATGTTAAAGAAATAATAGTTTATAATGCGAGTATTTCAGACCATAATGTCATAGAATAAAACAGTTCATTCCAAAGCAAGTGAAAATAGAGATAAGCAAGAAATGAAAAAAGTGGGGAAGGATATGGAAAATACAAACTTCTACAGTAAAAATATAAAATGGTCAGAAATTAATGAAGAATTAAAAAAAGATTGGGATACATTTCGTAAGTGATGACATAAGGGTAAATACGGAGATATTATATATATTGGAGAAAATAGTGGGAAAAAATATATACCGAAGAAGAAAAGTAAACATCAGTCATGCATACCAAGAGACAGAAGGATCTTGTTTCCAGAAAATCAGAAAGTGGAAAAAGGTCTTGCAAAAGAAAAAAATGCATGGAAATAAAGTTATAGAACTAAAGAGTAAGATAGCAAAATGCAGAACAAAAGATTATACAACTCAAAAGAAAATGAAAAACGGGACTTGGAAGAAAAAACCCTATTAAATATCAAGCAAAACCCCAAAAACTATTATACTCATATGCGAAGAAGATGAATAAAAGAAGAATAGAAATAGGCCCTCGAGAATTGAAGGGAGATTAACGAATGAAAAAAAAAGGAAATTTGCAACTACTGGCAGAAACGATATAAGAGAGAATTCACCCCTAGAATAGATAATGAAGATAATGATATAGAAGTAAGGGATGAAAATAGTGAATATTTAGCTGACATAGATATTAATGAAGCTGATATTGTGCTGGCAGGCTATTAATGAAATTAAAAATGGAGCTGCTGCAGGGCCTGATGGAACTCCTGCTATTTTGTTAAAGAAAGTAGTTCATTCTATCGCAAAGCCACTTGCAATATTATTAAGACAAAGTGTAGATACAGGCAAGATTTATGATGAGCACAAATTAGCATATATTACCCCTACTTTCAAAAGTGGATCAAGACTAGAGGCAAGTAATTATAGGCCTGTGAGTCTAACATCACATATTATGAAAGTGTATGAAAGGGTAATGAAGAAAAATATTATGAAAACATTTAATAAAAAATAATTTGTTTAATAAAGGACAACTGGTTTCGTACCCGGAAAAAGACACAAAACCCAACTGTTAGTCCACCGTGAGAACATATCAAAAATATGAAAAAGCGGAAATGAAACAGATGTGGTTTATTTAGACTTTGCAAAAGCTTTGATAAAGTAGACCATAATATATTAGCGAAGAAAATTAGAAAACACAATATCGTGGATAAAGTAGGAAGATGGTTAAAAGAATTTTTACACAACAGAAAACAGATAGTTATTGCAAACGACGAGAAATCGGATGAAGCCAAGGTAATATCCGGTGCCCTGCCGCAAGGTCGGTGTTAGCTGCAATACTGTTTGTTATTATGATTGAAGACATAGACAATAATGTTAAGGATTCGGTAGTGAGTAGTTTCGCAGATGACACAAGAATAAGTAGAGAAATTACTTGTGATGAAGATAGGAACGCTCTACAAAGAGACCTTAACAAAGTATATGATTGGGCAGAGGTAAATAGGATGGTATTTAACTCTGATAAATTTGAATCAATAAATTATGGAGACAGAGAAAGAAAGCTATATGCATATAAGGGACCTAATAATGAGACCATCACAAATAAGGAAGCAGTTAAAGACCTTGGTGTGATGATGAATAGGAAACATGTTATGCAATGATCAAATAGCAACTCTGTTGGCAAAATGTAAAGCAAAAATGGGAATGTTGTTACGGCACTTCAAAACAAGAACAGCTGAACACATGATTATGCTTTATAAAACATATGTTCGTAGTCCACTTGAATATTGCAATATGATATGGTACCCACACTATCAAAAGGATATTGCACAATAGAGTGTGTACAAAGGTCCTTTACAGCTAGAATAGAAGAAGTTAAGGACCTAGACTACTGGGAAAGACTACAATTCTTAAAATTATATAGTCTAGAAAGGAGAAGAAGAACGCTACATGATAATTCAGGCCATGGAAACAGATAGAAGGAATAGCAGAAAATATCATGGAACTAAAAATATCAGAAAGAGCAAGCAGAGGTAGACTTAATAGTGCCCAAAAACTATACCAGGAAAAAATAAGGAAAGCACACAGGACATTAATCCACTACGCACCAGCATCGATAATGCAGCGTCTATTCAATGCGTTGCCAGCTCATCTGAGGAATATATCAGGAGTGAGCGTAGATGTGTTTAAGAATAAGCTCGACAAATATCTAAAACTGCATCCCAGACCATCCAAGATTGGAAGATGCAAAATATACCGGAAGATGTACTAGCAACTCTCTGGTAGACATTAGAGGTGCCTCACACTGAGGGACCTGGGGCAACCCGAACAAGATGTAAGGTCTGTAAGGTAAGGTCTGTAAGGTAAGTGATGAAATAGGGAAACGGTGCTGCAGCTCTACATCTATAGTTAGACCCCATCTTGAATATGCAGTACAGTTTTGGTCACCAACACTAAGAAAAGACCATAAATAGATTAGAAGGAGTACAAGCAAGAGCCACAAAGTAATTCCATCATCAGACAAATAGGTTACCGAAGACGAATAGAGAGCCTGGACATATATGGCTTAGAAACACGACGATTGCAAGGACAACTAATAGAAACATTTAAAAATACTGAAAGGCATAACAAAAGTAGACAGTAACCTATTTATATTAAACGAAAACCAGACAAGAAATAATATATGGAAACTAGAAACTGAAGAGATACAACACATCCCATTGTGGGAAACTTCTTTACATACAAGATATGTGACACGTAGAATAAACTGCCACCAGAAGTTGTAAACAGCAACAGTGTGGAAGAGTTTAAAAGAAAGCTAAGCAAAATTATTAGGACACAGTAAAACCTGCTCCATACAGATAAGTGAGCACACGATGTATCTTGGATGGACAACAAGTCTTTGAGACATCCTAATCCTTGTAACTCCTTGTAACTAACTCTCTCTCTCTCTTCTCGTCATTAACGCACTCTGGCTCTCTCTCTCTCTCTCTCTCTCTCTCTCTCTTCTTATCATTGACTTACGCTGGCTGGATCTCTCTCTCTCTGTTATTAAC
>NC_087204.1:98817440-98824940 GCF_015104395.2 Macrobrachium nipponense
AAAAAAAGAATTCTAGCACACGAGGACTGCTTATTCTTAATAAAACACTAGAAAAATAATCTAGATATAAAGAATACATCAATTCTTCTATCAAAGTACAGTCACCATTTAAAAGAAAAATAAAACAAAAATATATTCCAGACTTCGGTACACTCGACGGCAGCTACAACATCAACGAGACCTCAGACAATGAAAAAAAAAAAAATTTAAAAAAGACAAGAACTAAACCGTATCACTCAGGAACACCCGTGTTTTTTTTTTTTTTTTTTTTTTCCCCGGCTCAGAATTAGAAGTCGAAGTTGACAGAGTTTTTCGCATGGGGAATTAGAGTTGTCCATTTGGGAGCTGGGAAGGTTCTTCCCCCACCTTCTTCTCGCCGCCAAACCAGATGGCAGGACTAAGCGGAAGCCTTCGAAAGAACAGCGGATCATACTAAAGTATTCTGTCCCGACAGACAGAAGAATGACATCCGGGAGGACTGGGATTGTAGTAGATGAACATCACCCGTGCATCCGAGTCTAGGCCAAGTCTCTAGACGCTCCTGATTGGTGTTGATAAAGCCAGTCACAGAGCTGGAAACTCTCAAAGTCTCGAGAGAGTTTCACATAGGCGGATGTATGTCCCACCTCTCCCGAGGATACCTTTGAAAGACTTATCCTTCAGGAGAGGTGGAAAACATACATCCTGCCTATGTGAGCTATTCGGAGAAAGACAGAGAGTTTCCCGAAACCCCCTGAGGAGAGGTGAAACATACCTCCTGCCTATATGAGCTCTCTCGAGAGGGACAGAGCTTCCAGCCCAGTGATTTGCTTATAAAACAGCCAATGAGGAGCGTCGCAAGGGACTGGCCTAGAACATCAGATTGCACGGGTGATGTGAATCTACATAGTCGAGTTTATCATTGGATGAGCATGATTACTTTCTTGATCATGCGTGTGTTCCTTATGGTCAATAGACATGTTAGGAGGAGTTTTCGGAACACGAAACTCTTTTAACATTCAATAAACAACTGCACTGACAATACATATCAAACAAAATTCCCGTTAATTAAAAAAAGTACCTGATTAATAAAAGTGCGGACAACATTAATAAAAAAGATGTATAATGGGCCGTCTCAAAGGTGCGAAAGTAATTTTCAACTACAGACTATTAATATTACAGCAAAGCTTTTGGTGCAAACAATGAGGGAAAAGCACGAAAAGGTAATTACCAAAATCATATTCAAATCATATGCATATATATTTACTATTAGGGGTTATAGACATTTAATGATTTGGTGTAGGTTTAACATTATAATAAAATCAAGCCTTCCTTGTGTTTGCACAAATAAATCTAGGGCTGCTTCATTATCATACTAACAGAGCAAACAAATTTTAAAATTATCTTCGTTTCAGAATCCACAGAAATGTTTAATACGTAATAACCAAGTGGCCCCGTGCTAAAATTCCTGCTCAGGGATCTCCGGGGAAGACGAACCAAAACCACCACCAAATTCCAGATAATTCCCCCCAAAAATAGGACATCCCGCTTGAGGGCCAGAGCGAGCTAAATCCTCTTAATGCCCGCGATGCAAAATCAAGTAGAAATGCAAAATGAAAATTACATTCGCCCATTTTGAGCCCGAATTTCCCTCCGCTAACGCGGTTTTAAACGGACCAGATAAAAACTGAAACAGAGGAGGAGGAGGAGGAGGAGGAGACACTTCAGCCCACAGAGGAAAATATACTCACGAGGTAAATTTGCTCCCTCGCCCTCTGTAATAATTTCAGCGAGTCACTCCTCTCTCGGTCGTGCTCCGCCTCGACGAGACCTAAGGTATTATGTACTAGAGTGGAATAAATCAAAAAACCGACAAAACAGGGGGCCGCCACCCTTAGCATTTCGAACAAAGGACAGTCTTCCTCTTCCATCTTCCTCTTCTTCTTCTTTCCCCTTTTCTTTACAGTAGGACGGTCGTCCCCGTTTCAGCGGGACAAATAAGCAATTAGCTCTGGGTGATGTGGGGTCATTAGTGCTGCCATCTTCAGATGGTGCACATAAACTATTCACTGCTGTTGATGCTTGCTGATGATGCTGAGCTGCTGATGATGCTGCTGATGCTGTTGATGCTGCTGCTGCTGCCTCTGCTTCCTCTTGCCTTGCATTTCAACTGCACAGGTCTCGCTTTAATTCACATCCTCAACTGCCTGAAAAAACTTCAGTCCTCTCTGTCTGTCTGTCTGCCTGTCTCTCTCTCAATCTCTCTCTTTCCCTTTCCCTGTTCTTAGCTTTTTCTTGTTTACCTGTTCTGTTGTATGGGTATAAAAACTAAACCATCCCACTAAATAGCGGAAGGCTGAAACGAAAAAATCTCATCAAAGACAAACTCCTGAGTAGAAAGTCTCGTCTTCTTTATAAAACTTCTAATTATTCTGGCCCAAAAATTCATTCATAAAATATCGTAGTTTTCATATACCCCATATTGTACCACTAATCATTCAATCATAAAATCTCTCTTGCTTATGTACTTGACTTACAGTTTCTCCGATAACTCTGACACACTTGACATATAACAGAAATATTTGGCATGCATATCCTTACCCTCCTCTAATCATTATAACTCTTCTTCTGTCAGTTTATCTTATCTGTATTACTTCCTCCATCCAAATTCTAATCACAAGCTCTCCTTAGCATCTGAAGGCATGTTCTGCCTTTATAGTTCTTAAATTATCTATGGAATCTTTCCCCAACCTGACATACCTTACAAACCCTGGTCAGCCACTTAATTCCACTACTACCAGCGTAACGAAGCATCCCCCTATCTCCTGGTACCTTTCTGTTCTTCATAATTCAAATTCCGCTTTTCTCATCGTCGTCAATGAATTCCTGAAACATTCTCGGATTTACAAGGACTTCTTACACTCTCTTCTAATTTTTCCATGGAATGATTCTTGGGAACATTCACTTCAGCTTCATAACATACATTCTATTTAGGAAAGAAGTGGCCATTTGCATCTTCTACCCTAATGTCCAATAGCTCATTAGGGTTTCTTTCTGCATGCGCTTCCTCTAGTACATTTTCTTTCCTCCATAAATTATTTGCTCAAAACCTTTTACCTAAATCTTCAATCCCACCTTCCTTTCTCACTTCGGTTATATTCTTCCTCTTAAATACCTCTAAAAGACTTTTTCTTCTATTCTCTGACTGCATCTCACGCAGTTTCATTTTTCTCTAATAATCCTCTCCTTTCATTATCCAGAAATGAATGTTTTTTTTAATGTTTTTTCTTTCCTATGCGTCCCCCATCTATAACCATTTCATGCTGGAATGTAATACCATATCCCTTTCACTTTCAAAACCTTCTCTCATAAATTTTATGCTTCAATATTGCATACTCCTCCTTTGTGATTCGTGTTGTATACACGTCATGTGTCATTCGTGTTGCATGCTCCTCGTGTATAATTCTAGTTGCATACTCAAGTATCATTCGTGTTGCATACTCCTCACCTATCATTCGTGTTCCATACACATGTATTATCATGTTGCAATCTCACGTATAACTTCCGTGTTGGCATACTCCAATATAATTCGTGTTGCATACTCCTCAACATATCATTCGTGTTGCATACTCATGAATCATTCGTGTTGTAAACTCCTGTATCATTCGTGCTGCAAATCCCTCCTGTACCATTCGTGTTGTATACTCACGCATCAATCGTATATTAACAGGCACAATCATGCCATAGATTTTTTATTTAAACTATAGACTCAATATCCAGTGTAACTGTTGGTAAATGTTTAAATTAAGCTCAGTCTTTTTAATCTTTTAATCCTTTTCAAATTGGCCAAACATGAAATCATTTTACATTTTTCGTAATAAATTAACCTTTGAACTTCACCTCCACAATAGTTCTGAAGAGTTTAAACAACACAGGGGCCCTCTGGAAAATCTTTTAATCTCAACGTCTCTAAAAATGATGGAATTCATATGAGTTAATGTTAATGTCTCCACCCCTGCATACCTTTCCAGAAGCTGAAAATGCAATTAATATGCATTGGGAAATTTGGAATTGACGAATACTGTACGGAACGAAAAGGGATTATCTCCAGCTTTCCTCCCACAATATTTATAACTCCCGTGGAATTTAATTCGGCATTGAAGATTTACAAGTGAGTGAGAGAGAGAGAGAAGAGAGAGAGATGAGAGAGAGAGAGAGAGAGAGGAGAGAGAGAGAGAGAGTACATCATGCAAAAAAGGTTTTCCCATTCAGCTCTTCAGAATTGATTCAAGATCATCGCCTATTATATTTGGCTTAATAACATCTTTCCTTTAATGATGACAAACACTCTCAGGATAAAATTGATTTTTCTTAGTAAAAATAACCACTTATAACAAGTGAAAAATGCGCAGAAGTTTCTTCGGTGCAATCGAGTTTCCTGTAACAGCGTATAATGCTGTATGAGCCACGGCCATGAAACATCTAGCCACAGCGCGGTGGAGGCGTTGTCAGACCCACGATCATGGCTGACTGTAACCTTACAATAGAATAAATACTACTGAGGATAGAGGGCTGCAATTCTGTATTTTTTTATGATTGGAGGGGTGGATGATCAACATACCAATTTGCAGCCCTCTAGCCTCAGTAGATTATAAGATCTGAGGGCGGACAGAAAATGTACGGACGGACAGACAAAAAAAAAAAAACTGTCAACTCAACAGTCTTTTTACTTATTTACTTTTTATTTTTACAGAAAACTAAAAACCCGTCTATAGATCCCAAGTCTTACCGGCCATAGAATTTAATATCAGACGAGGACGACCTCAATCGAGATTCCTCTCAGAGGGATTTTAACGCAAGTCACAAAAAATGGAATAATAAATCGGTCTCATTCTTCTCGATAGTGGAAAGGGGACACACAGATGTAATAAGAGAATGAATACGTTAAGGGAATTAATCTCCCCGCCCTTATAACCGCTGCAACCTGATAGCATAATTAAATTCAACCCAGAATCAACTTTTTTTTTCCCCCGTGTTTATCTTCGCCTTGGAGTGACAAGGAAGTCGGATGGTGGAGGGGGGGGGGGGGTTGGACGGTGGGGGGTTAAGAGGGGTGGGTGGGGATGGGGTTGGAGGGGGGGGGGGATCGATTACCTTCTTTGCCAGCGTTCGCCATCATGCAGTCAGCCAACGTTTAGAATATGAGCAAAAGACATGGAGAAATAAGAAAAAGAAGAAGAAGAAGAAGAAGAAGAAGGAGAGAGAGAGAGAGAGAGAGAGAGAGACGAGAGGAAGGAGAGAGAGAGAGAGAGAGAGCCCAGGAGGTGAAATTTTCAATCGCCTATCTATCGGCATCATGGAGAAAAAAAAAAAAAAAAAAAAAAAAAAAAAAAAAAAAAAAAAAAAAAAAAAAAAAAAAGCGGAATGATAAACCCGTGAGTGACGTCTTTCGGACGAGCATCAAATGCCTCGCAACCAGGAAGCTTATCTCCGTTCGATCGGCGCTGCTTTCAGGGCGCACCGCCCCTTTTCAAACATTCTAATTACTCTTTTACCCCTGACGTCACCCGCTGCCCAGAGGCGGCCTTCTTCGAACACAGAGTCTATTTATATAACTCCGGTTCAGTTCTTGAAGTTGCAAGCAAACTTTCTCTTAATTTTTTAAAATTATTTATAATGATTTCCAGACAATATTTCCTCGCTAAAATACGAATAAGATACATACATACATGCATATATATATAATAATATATATATATATATATATATATATATATATTATATATATATACGTACATATACATAAAAAATAAGTTGCCTCAATAGTAAAATAAAAATCCAAAATTTTAGTGCATTCATAATCTTATTCCATAAACAAAATTTGCTTCAAATAAATACTGTTCCACAAACGAAGAGAAAGAACATTTAATCAATTAAAAAAAACAAAAAAAAATATAATATATACTCTCAACTTACAGCTAATAATGAAGTAAATTATATATTTCCAATTCAATTATATACTATTTTCTTTGATGTCATCTCGTGCAAAGATCAATAATTATAATAGGTAACATTGTCACCCGAGCTCAAGCCTTATACTTAAATTTGATTAATCTCAATTAAGCAAATTATATAAAAATAATAAATAAATAAAATAAATAAACAAATAAATAAACACGCACCTTTCTACCAGTTTAGCCGTCCAAAGCAAAATATAACCAACACTAAGGTAGATTCACATCAACCGTGCATTTGAGTCTAGGCCCGTCCCTTACGACGATACTCATGGCTGTTGATAAGCCCAATCACAGGGCTGGAAAAAACTCTCAGTCTCTCGAGAGAGTTTCACTTGAGCAGGATGTATGTTCCACCTCCTCCTGAAGGATACTTTGAAAGATTATCCCTCAGGAGAGGTAAAACATACATCCTGCCCATGTGAAACTCTCGAGAGAAACTGAGTTTCCAGCCCTGTGATTGGCTTTTCCACAGCCAATCAGGAACGTCGTAAGGAACACGGCCTAGACATCAAATGCACGGTGATGTGAATCACTCTAGTAACATTATTATACCCAAGCAATAAAAATAAACTACTTTCAATTACAATTTAATAATAATATATCAGGCCCATTATACACATTTCTTGTTCAAGTCCAGTGATGATAAACACGGGCGATAATTACCCAAAGGCAGGAATGATCCCGTGCCCTGACCCCACGCTATTTATGAAAAACAATTATGGGAATAATTAACAAGATTAATTTAAAATACCAGTATGTGGATATAGCTTACCTACACTGGCAAAAATTGCGGTAATGCATTTCGCTGCACAATGGCTGGAATAAAAATAAATAAATTAAAAATCATTGGAAAGACAATTGATCGTAATTTCATGAGGTGAAAATTTTATTACATTTCTCTTAATCTATTTCTGGCGAATATTCTTTTGCAGTAAAAAAAAAGGGGGGAGGGGGGGGGGGATTAAAACTCAACTTGTCTTACTGAACTGGTTTATGCGACATTACTTTTTGAAACTTATGCCAATAAAAATCAAATGATTCAGGATTAAAATGAATACAAAATAAGTGTTGCAGTATAAAAACCTACTTCACTCTTACGGAATAGGAATATGTTGATAGATCAGGTTAAGAACACAAAATCAAAGTATATATCGATTGAAAGAGAATATATTTTAGTCTTGTGCTGTGCAAAAAATCTGTATTTAGCCACAATAATTCCACTTTTGACGAAATATCTATTTTTACAGCATGTATAGATTATCTTTTCGACTCTTCACTTTTCCTTTTCATTTCCGTCTTATTCTTTTTACTTTTCTCGGTCATTACTGCAATAAATTAAATCGTGTGATTATTAAAAAAAAAAAAAAAAAAAAGCTCTTGTAAGACATCCTACGTCCATTTTACCAGTGATCAGGAGCACATAAGTAAGTGCTCGAAATATATGGTTGCACGTGTTAAAATAGTGTTTCATGAGCCTTTTATCTTCCTATTATACTGTTGTATT
>NC_087204.1:98829940-98837440 GCF_015104395.2 Macrobrachium nipponense
CTATAATATCGTTCAAATACATATAAGTGCTACTGAGAAATCATAGGATGTTCTCACTTCTATTTCAAACATAAGGCAAATGACAAGTGATACACAGTCGTTAGTCAGTCAGAAAACTGTCAGCTAACGACAAAACTGACAGAATATTGATAGTTCTAAATAACTGAAGGAAATATACGAGTCTACGTATATTGTAAGCGGAGATACCTTTCCCCGTTTCTTTCAAACAAATAATATAAATAACACTCACTTCCTTGTCCAAAACCACTATTCTCTCCCTGCTTCCAATCCTTTTCTCGTCTTCACTTCAGTTATCAATTTCTTCCCTCTATTTCCTCCTTCACTTCGTAAGTCTAATACTACCACACATCGCGTGTGTACTGGTAAAAGCTATGACCACTAAACCTTTATAATAAACTCTTTTGAAACCTTTTCCCTTAATGAGCTCAAACCTTTCTCTCATCCAGTCCAATCTTCTAGATACTACAGTTTCGTATCATCTTCCCAGAACGAAGCAGTAAATATTATCCTGTATTACGTTACCATCCAATTATCATCGGCAACTCCGCTAAGCCAGCTAATTACTTCGTGATCCTAGAAAAGGTAATATTACTGAGAGTTTATTACCATTAAGAATATTTTTATTAAAGCTTTCAAGTAATATGATTACAGACAATATAATATTAAGAATAGTTTTAGCAAAGCTCTCATGGTACATGAAAATTACAGAAATTTAACATTAACAATGTTTGTCTAAGCTTTCAATTTATGTGAAACTTATGGCAATTTAACACTCAGAATATTTTGATTAAAGCTACTGATAATTCAACAATGTTAAGAATAATTTTGTTTTTAAAAATTGAAACTTCCAATGTATATGAAAATCCCCGACAATCTAACATAAGAATATTTTGCTTAAAGCTACTGATATATCATTAAGAGTTTGTTATTAAATCTTCCAAGGTATATGAAAACTTACCGACAATCTAACATCAAGAATAATTCACTTGAAGCTTTCACGTTATATGACGAGGCAGAAAACGAGTTTCTTGAACCCCTAAGAATAAAAATAAGTAAATAAAGAGCCAAAAAAAAAAAAAAAAAAAACATCACCATTCACCTTCTGGGGGTACGAGTCGTTCCACCCTCCACCCTCTTTCATCAACAGCAGTTCTTAAAATCGCCTTTTGAAGGTTTCGAAATGAACCACTATTCAAGTGCCAGCCAGGGAGGGAGGGAGGGGTCTCGTCCTCCGGGAGGTGAGGGGGGGGGGGGGGGGGGGGCTTTCTTCAAAAACCCTCTTTATAAATTTCCCGTCCATTCTTTTCCTTCCCCCCCCCCAACCCCAACCCCATCAAAGGATTTCTGGAAATTAGGTCCGCTTTCATTTCTACTTCGGAATGGTCCTCCTTAACATGACATTTAAAATACAAAGGTTAGGGAAGTATACGTTATCTCACTAACGGGGGTTTGTTTTTTCTCTCTTCCTCTTCTCTCCTTTTTACGCCATACTTTGCTCTTTGATATCAAAAGTTTCTGATAAAGTAGGTGAAAGGACCCACATTTAGTATGAGCGCGTATAGATACGGTCATTTACTTTAAAACTACTTTATAGATATACATCATATACACAGATATACAGATTCATAGCATTCTTGCGTATACACTCATATCCAGTTTCACCGGTTTCTTTGAATACTTACAAATTAGACAAGACAAATAAATACAATATATTGGGACATCACATAGAATTACTCTAGAATGTTAGATATAGTAGAATTGTTTCCTTGGTGACTTTTGTTACTATCATCATATGGTAACTTTGGAACTCACCCCTTGCTTCCATTTTCCTTACCGGAGAGCCCACTCATCTTCTTAAGAGATGGATCTACCAGATATTTTCTGTTGTAAGGAAATCTTTTTCTCCTTCTTGCTATATTTTATTTTAGCGTAAAAGTAAAATAAGGCTGGCTAAATATGGACAATAAGTTTTGTCCATTCTAAATAAAAGATAAAATTTGTTTACTTCGTTATTCATTATTTTTATTTTATAGGTAAAAAAAAAAAATGTGGGCTAAATGTGGACACTAAGTTGTCTATCCATTCGAAATTAAAGATAATTTTTTTTTGTTTTTTTTTTCGCTTTATTTCTATGATTTTATTAACGTAAAAATGTGGGGGCTAAATTGTGGAGAATAAGGTGTCTATGCATTCTAAATATAGGGAAAAAAAAAATTTTAATTCCTTACTTTAATTTTTTGCTTAAAAAGGTGGGTAATATGAAAACTAATCGTCTATGAATCCGGACTTATATAAACACATAACCCTTTATTTCTGCAGTCGGTAAGACCGCGAACATTTCGACAAATCGGGGATGTGGACCCCGGTGCATATTGCTCATTCATACCGCAGTTCAGGCGGGCTATGTCCTAAAAGTTAAGGCGTTCAAGTTAAGGATGTTAAGGATCCTGTCTTTTTGTATGCGTAACTATATATATATATACATATATATATATATATATATATATATATATATATTATATATATATATATATATATTATTATAGTACATATAGTATATACACACATATACTATAGTATATATATATATATATATATATATATATACTTACATACGTGTGTAGCATGGTGTGTGAGATTATTTCTGTATGGCCTTCAGAATATTATTTCATTTTAATCCCCAATGAACATAAGAGGCATATCCCAATTAAAATCCTCAGTAAGATCGATTTGAAATCCCCTGATAAACTCTATGCTAATGAGACAAAACAAACGACTAAAAAAACTAACACCATTAAACGACTGCTGCTGATGACACCAATTGAACGCACCAATGATCTATTGCCGCTTATCAGAGCTTCAATCTTGTCACGTAACCGAGAGTTACAAAGTACTCTGAAATAAAAGTTTCCCACTTGGACCCATTTAAAATGAAAGCAGTGAGAGAGAGAGAGAGAGAGAGAGAGAGAGAGAGAGAGAGAGAGAGAGAGAGAGAGAGAGAGAGGGGGGGGGACGTGGGGTATTGCTGAAACGACAGTATTGAGTATTACTTGAACTGGCAGCCGTGTTCAATCCGTGGAAATAGCTATTGCAAAAAACTGTCATGTCCCTTACTTACGCGGAGGTCTATTTTTTCAAATGTCGACTTTTCCAGATGAAAAACACTTCACGGCTCGTAAACCCCCAGTGAAATGAATCGATGATATGCCAACTCAGCACCCAGGCGGTGAACTCCGAAATTATGTATACTGTTTCTGTGTGTGTGTAATATGTGTATATATACATATATTATATATATCTATATACGTTAATATGCATACAGCCAGGAGAAGGGTGAAATGAAATGACTTGAACCGAGCGCTTTCATGTATTTCTACACCTCATCAGGGTTCAGGTACAAGTGCCAAGAAAACAAATACAGAGTCACAAAAAGACTTCGTGGCAAGACAAATGATGCTAAAAAACAAACAACGCTAACAACTACCAGACAGTTCTAATACCTAAATAGCCTACTGTTTTAAAAAACCAAAAAAAAAAACCCTTCGTTAAAATCTCATCACCTTTGTACAAACCTAGGCTGATATTCAATAAATTATCACAGTCTTGTTTAATTATACATGATTCTATTAAATTTCTTTTCACCAAATCTCTACAAAACATAATTTCCTTTGAGTCTGTCCAGTTAATACCATGATCACTATTATTCATATGCACAAATAATGCATTTGACATATTACCAGTTCTTACATTATATTTGTGCTGTTTTAATCGAACTGCCAATGTCTTTCCACTTTGTCCCACGTAAGTTTTATTACAATTTTTGCACGGAATCTTATAAATACAACCTGTTCCATTTCCAGGTGAATTTCTTATCAGCAAGTTTCTAATAGTCTCTAGCGTTTTGAACACAACATTAATACCTAGTGGTTTGACTTGTCTCGGGATGTTATTAAAGCAAGTATAAAAAGGAAGCACTAAAAGGTTTTGTTTTCGAACTTTTTCAGTTTTGTCAATCCATAAAACGTTTTTCGTGCCTTACAATAGGTGTTTTCAATAAAACTATTTGGGTACCTCAAATTGCCAGCAATTTCACGTATCGTGTCAATTTCATGATCTAAAAATTCGGGGCTGCTGACCCGCAGGGCCCTAAAAATTAAAAAAAACATAGCAGAAAAAAAAAAACAGCAGTCTTAGTTCTAAAAGGATGGTTTAGTGCTTCCTTTTTATACTTGCTTTAATAACATCCCGAGACAAGTCAAACCACTAGGTATTAATGTTGTGGTTCAAAAACTCTAGGAACTATAGAAAAACTGCTGATAAGAAATTCACCTGGAAATGGAACAGGTTGTATTATAAGATTCCGTGCAAAAATTGTAATAAAACTTACGTGGGACAAAGTGGAAAGACATTGGCAGTTCGATTAAAAACAGCACAAATATAATGTAACGAACTGGTAATATGTCAAATGCATTATTTGTGCATATGAATAATAGTGATCATGGTATTAACTGGACAGACTCAAAGGAAACTTATGTTTTGTAGAGATTTGGTGAAAAGAAATTTAATAGAATCATGTATAATTAAACAAGACTGTGATAATTTATTGAATATCAGCCTAGGTTTGTACAAAGTTGATGAGATTTTAACGAAGGGTATTTTAAAACAACAAAAAAAAGTAGGCTATTAGGTATTAGAACTGTCTGGTAGTTGTTAGCGTTGTTTGTTTTTTTAGTTTCATCATTTGTCTTGCCACGAAGTCTTTTTGTGACTCTGTATTTTGTTTTCTTGGCACTTGTACCTGAACCCTGATGAGGTGTAGAAATACATGAAAGCGCTCGGTTCAAGTCATTTCAGTTTCACCCTTCTCCTGGCTGTATGCATATATGATCATCACACGTCTACAGTGATTTGTTGCAATACGTTAATATGTATACGTGTATATATATATATATATATATATATATATATATATATATATATATATCTATATATATATATATATGCATTCATTTTATTTAAAAACACAAACCCACATACGGTATATATACATTATATTATATATATATATTATATCTATATTATTATATATATATCTCTTATTATATTATATATATATATCTAATAACACATATTATAATGTGTAATGATAATTCTATATCATTTTATGCATATATATATATATAGATTGTATATATATACACAATATATTACATACATTTGAAGAAATGCAACTGTCTTCAACTCCATGTCCATTGTGCTGAGGTACAGAGATACTCTGGTTGAACAGAAAATTTATCAATTCAATAGTACGAATTTTATGAATAAGAACACAAAGGGGGGGGGAAAGGAAAAAAAAAGTCTTGATTCTTATTAAATTACTGCTAAACAATAATTTATCTTTAAAAATCACTATTCAAATCAGTGTGCACTAGTATCGTGCGGTGAACCATTCATGGAAGTTGACGAATTTATTAGCCAGACTTTCATTGTAAATTTTTTTCTTACAAATCGAGGGGAATCATTACAACCAAAAATGCAGTAAATGCTGCATTTCCCATTTCAAAATGGGATTCATGAACAGCAAAAGATCTGGAACAACAATAGCTGCATATATGGGGAAATCATACACTTTCAGCTGTTTGGGTATCTGTCTCAATCCACGAACTCATTGCCCTTAATTGTATACATAAGAATCAATCCTGCGATCAACGACCTGCCATATCAACGGATCCACGGACAGTATATTATATATATATATATATATATATATATATATATATATATATATATATATATATATGTGTGTGTGTGTGTGTGTGTGTAATATTATATATATATATTTGTATAATATATATATATATATATATACATATATATAATATATATATATATGTATGTATGTTATATATATTTATATATATATATATATATATATATATATATATTTTTTTTTGTATGGTGTTTTTTACGTTGCATGGAACTAGTGGTTATTCAGCAACGGGACCAACGGCTTTACGTGACTTCCAGAACCACGTCGAGAGTGAACTTCTATCACCAGAAATACACATCTCTGACTCCTCAGTTGGAATACCCGAGAATCGAACTCACGACCACCGAGATGGTATTTTTTTCCAAGAACTGTGTATAAACATGCACAGTACACACCTACCAATACTAATATTAACCCCCCCCAAAATTTTAATAAGGCAAGAAGTACTGTCCCCTCAGGATCAGGATACCTTATACCTAGCTCCCGTCAGATCCAGGTATCCTTCATCTTTTATTATTTTTTTTTCTTACCATCCAATCTCATGTTGGATCATTGGATATTGCCTTTGATCCGCGAGTTTCCAAAATGAACCCGATTTCGCCCGGGCGTTTACACGTATATGTTTACCGATCACTCATTAAGCAAGGGATACAGGCCTCCTCGCCCCCTTTGAAGACACCGCCTTGGAAGGCTGACAGCATTTTATTATTATTTTCTTTTTTAATATGGAACACGGGGGATGGGGTGGAGTGAGGGGGAGGGGGGCGATGTCACTTTACAGTGCATCTTGAAAGTGTCTTCATAAGCAGTGAAGTCGATGGGGAAAGCGGAATTGGTGTAATATGGAGTAATGGTGAAAATTTTGGAAGTTGTATGGCGCTTTTTTGGGGGGCAAAGGGGTAGATTACATAGCAGTAGATTTACATTTGCTTGTACAGATGACTTTGAAAAAAGCCTTCCAAGTAAGGTTTTCATTTGTTCAAGTTCCAAAAGAACCTAACTAAAGGAATACTAAGCAGTGTTCTTATCCTAAAAACATTTGAATGGTCATATTTACAAAGAAAACAAACGCCAATTCCAAAAGTATAAAATTGTCCTATTCCCAGTTCCTACCAAGCGATTTGCAAATGTTACCAGAAATGGACAGCAAGTTTTCATCATCTAGTATTAGTCAAGTTATGATGACTTAGATTTATTAATGATATATACGAGTATATATATATATATGTGTGTGTGTGTGTGTGTGTGTGTGTGTGTGTGTGTGTGTGTGTGTGTGTGTATGTATATAATTATATATAAACAGGAGTTAAATTTGAGTAATTCTTTATTCATTTGTTTTATATATATCATTCATAAATAAGTCATCGTGTATATATATATATATATATATATATAGTATATATATATATACATATATATATACATACATACACGTATATATGTGTGTGTGTACAGCACGCTAACTACTTGCATGTATATGTACGTACGCACACACCAAGTCGTTAGCATGAAAGAGGACGTTAACATGCTATCTTCCACCCAGCAGTTTCATTCCACTTGAGACAAAATGCAAATCAGATTTTCAATTAAACGCAATTCTTCATTTCAAATTGCTCTAACAGAGAACTGAAGAGGCACTGGTGTCTAGTCGCACGATCGGTTCAAACTAAATGAATAAAAATAAAAAACACTGAGCAATAATCTCTAGA
>NC_087204.1:98844940-98848476 GCF_015104395.2 Macrobrachium nipponense
TAAAGTGATTCTCTGCTGTTTTCCATAATGTGATTCTTCGCTGTTTTCAATAACGTGGATCGTTGCTGTTTTCCATAACGGGATTCTTTGGTGTTTTCAATAAAGTGATTCTCCGCTGTTTTCAGTAATGTGATTCTTTGCTGTTTTGAATAGTGATTCTTTGCTGTTTTTAATATTGGGATTCTTCGCTGTTTTCAATAATGTAATTCTTTGGTGTTTTCAATAAAGTGATTCTTTGGTGTTTTCAATAAAGTGATTCTTTGGTGTTTTCAATAAAGTGATTCTTTGGTGTTTTCAATAAAGTGATTCCCTTCTGTTTCCAATAAAGTGATTCTCCGCTGTTTTCAGTATTGTGATTCTTTGCTGTTTTCAATAATGTGATTCTTTGTTGTTTTCAATAATGTGATTCTTTGTTGTGTTCAATAACGTGATTCTTTGTTGTTTTCTATAATGAGATTCTTCGCTGTTTTCAATATTGCGATTGCTGTTTTCATCATTGTGATTGTCTACTATTTTCAATAATGTGATTCTTCGCGGTTTTCAATAATGTGATTCTTTGGTGTTTTCAATTATGTGATTATTTACTGCTTTCAATGATGTGATTATTTTCGTGATCATCATCGTATAAGAGATGCAATAATGATGGTGAATACAACTGATGTTACCATTTTGTAAGCTACATTTCGAAAATAAGCTTCAGAATAAAATTTATTAATTAAAAATTTTCAGTTGATCTTAACTATAAATTTGGACCTACTGTCAAATATGACTTTTGAATATGACTACAAATAACCAAACGGTGCTGACTCACTCCTTAATTTTAACCTTGAAATCATACACTAACCTTCAACTATGACCTTGAAAATTATTCTTCTGAATAAAAAAAAAAAAGCAGGGCGCTAAAATGTTAGTAAAATGCTAAAATATTGGATACAAAAGAAAATAACCCTAAATGTTAATCATCTTAATTGAAATATGACATCACTCTTTAATCATGAAAATATAATCCTTTTTGAATGACATGGCATGGTACCTTAAAAAAGGGTGGGTCAACGACCAAAATATCTTGGGTAAATAATCATAAACACTAAGAATATACGCCTACAGTTGATCTCTGACCTTGAACACTAGGTCACGGACGAAAATATCGAAGGCAAATAATCAGAACTCAAATTTCATTTATTTAGAGAAAACGATATATTGACAAAGAAAATTTTGTTTTCTAAATTGACTTAACACCTAGAAAAATAGGTCAAATTTCACTTTCAAATTAACCTAGAAAAAAAGGCAAGGTCAAGGTAAAAAAAATATATATATATATATATATATATATATATATATATATATATATATATATATATATATATATATATATATAAAAATTTACCAGCTGACCTAGTTCCACCGAAACAAAAGTAAATGTAATTTGACCTTTCAACTGACATGACCTCTAAATAGCATGGTTTATAAGGTATAAATAAAAGATCTCTGGCTTTATGATATTCAAACTGACTTGTGACCATTAAGAAAACAGACGAGGTGACACCAATAAACACTGAATAATAACAAAAATAACAATACCATTCGACATAGTAAAATGAGATTTTAATGTCTTTACTATGAGTCCTCAACTAAATAATCTTTTATATCAAGTCCTAATCAAATGAACAACAAAAAGGAATACCACCGCAATATCTTATTTATAATTGTCAAACACAAATAAAACTTACTAATTCTACATCACATCAGTAAGAAAGTCTTCACGATTTCATGTATCTACCCGTGGCATGCACCAAAGCAATATTCAAATCAGAGAGAGAGAGAGAGAGAGGAGAGCGAGAGAGAGAGAGAGAGAGAGAGAGAACAAAATAGTCCCATTGCCTCCATTCCAGCAGAACCTGAAATCACTTCCTTCCAGTTCATAATGAAAAGGCTTATGGTACTGAATATAGCTTAGGCCACATAATTAGGTCCAACGTTATACACACGTCATTTACTAAGAGAGGAGAAGGGATTCTTTGGGTAATTTTAATTTTCAAGGAGAGAGAGAGAGAGAGTAGAGAGAGAGAGAGAGAGAGAGAGAGAGAGAGAGAGAGTGGGGGGGGGGGGGGGCGGTGAAGAAAGGGAGGGCATGAAGGCAGAAAAAAGATTGTTTCATTTTGCTAAGAGAAAATACAAAAACAAACAACAGAGAGAGAGAGAGAGAGAGAGAGAGAGAGAGAGTTCATAGAAGAAGGCAAGTAATCAGAAAAAATATACCATTTTTACATTTCAGAAAATTACAAAACTACATAAAAGTAAATACGAGAGAGAGAGAGAGAGATTTTTCTCCACCTTCGGGAAAATGTCAAACGAAAAAAAAAGCAATCGCAATTTTTTTTTTTCCCCCTAAACGAAAAGGCTTGTGAGCAGAAAATTTCCCGCCAGAATATAAAATTCTTTTTAAGGCAAAACCGCCCGACTCGCAAAATTTCTTTTGTAAACGCTCCTCCTCATACGTCTTTTTTTCACCCTACGTTTTTCCTCCTCTACGTCTATTCCTTCTCCTACTTTTTTTTTCCCCCCCCTTCTACGTCTTTCCTTACCTCATAAGTTTTTCCTTCCCGTACGTTTTTTTCGTCACCCTCGTGTTTCCTCGCCTACGTCTTTTCCTCACCCTAGGTCTTTTTCTCCCCATAAGTTTTTCCTCCTTCCTACGTCTTTTCCTCCCCCTGCGTCTTTTCCTCCCCCTAACGTCTTTTATCCTCCCTCTACGTTTTTCCTCCTCCTACGTCTTTTGCTCCTGTCATTTCATCTCAATACGATTTTTTGCCCTCACGTCCTTTCCTCCCCTTACGATTTTTCATCATCCCAAGTCTTTTCCTCCCATACGATATTTTGTCTCTCCCTATGTCTTTGCCTCATCATACATTTTTTCCTCCCCATAAGAATTTTCCTACTCCTGCGTCTTTTCCTCCCCCTAAAATCTTTTCCTCCAAGTACGTCTTTTCCTCCCCCTAATTCTTTTCCTCCAAGTACGTCTTTTCCTCCTCCAACGTCTTCGTCTTATTTACGTATGGCGTGTTACTTTAATTAAAGCGTTGTGCATTTTGTGTATTCAAAGGCACTCGTCAAGAAAAAAAAAAAGTTAAATATTCATACAATAATTACCTTGCAGATTATCTCTCTCCGAGCCATTTTATCACAAGTACTTAACTATGAGAGTACTCTCTCTTCTCTCTCGTTAACTTTTATATAATTTTACAATTTACAAAAAACCAAATTAAGAAATGGTGTACCCTTTCTTCTTGCTTCGTCCCCGATCCTTCAATGAATCGGGCCTCTCTCTCTCTCTCTCTCTCTCTCTCTTCTCTCTCTCTCCCTCCCCGAGGTCGTTACTTTAGGCATTTTTTGTGCAAAATCAACCTACCTTTTGTCTGGTATTGTACCCTCCTTTGTTCCGGCCCACATCTTCTCTCTCTCCTCTCCTCTCTCTCTCTATCTCTCTCTCTCTCTCTCTCTCTCCCACACTTATCGACGGCTGCTTTCTCCAAATC
>NC_087204.1:98851476-98856476 GCF_015104395.2 Macrobrachium nipponense
AAATGAGTTAAAAGTGTCCCTCGTTATTTGCGGACGCTCTCTCTCTCATTTCCACCCCAACACAAATTAGAACGAAAATCACCGAGAACGTGGACAGACATAATATTTGAGACTACAGTCGGTGGAATAGGTGTGTGTGTGTGTGTGTGTGTGTGTGTGTTTATGTGCACGTATATATAAGCGTCTGCGTCACCAAGGAAATTGATTTATAAAAATAGTATTTTTTCTATAGGCCTTTAGACCCAGTTTCTAATTACATCCGCCTGATGGTTTTCTTTGATCATCAAAAGGCAACATATTGTTGAAGAAATTGACGGCTTGGCGGCGCCGTCTGGGACGGGCGGTGTAATAGAGTTGTCTTGTTTTCAGTCGCATTTTTATTTATTTTTTTATAATTTCGTTTTAAACAGTTCTACTTATTCCTCCTCCTCCTTCCTCCTCCTCCTCCTCCTCCTCCTCCTTCGTCTTCCAGTGATTGTCTTGACTTTATTTTTGTTAACGATTTCATAGATTTAATTATCGTGTTTTGAGGACCAACTGCGATAAGGAAACATTCGAAAAAATTTCGGGGACGATAAGATTGGGTCTTCGTTATTGCAAGTTTAAAGACGTTTGCTTTTTTTTTTTTTTTTTTTTTTTTTTTTTTTATTTATTTTTTTTATCTATGTCTTCGTGATTCTGATCTTGTTGCTGTGTATGTGTTTGTCTTGTTCTTGTATACGGTGTAGGATGCTGTTGTTTGCATTAATTATTATGTAAACATTATTCCTGTCTTATTTTTTCGTCGCCAGTTTTCGTTACTCTGTTAATTTTAATTAACTGCTCCAGGAAGTAACGTCACCAGCTCTATAATAAAAATATAATATATATTATATAATATATATTATATATATATAATAATATAAATTATAATATATATATATTTTATATTATTTTAGATATATTTATATAATATTTATATTTTATATATATATTTAATATATATATAGATATTTATAACATATTATATATTATATATATTATATATATTAATATATATTAAAAAAAAATATATACGGCAAAAATTAACAACCAAAAAGGGGCCACAACAACAAAAATACGTGTATGTGTTTTTTTTTATTTTTTTTGCGTGTATGTGATACCCGTACAGATAATAGCACTTATACTTATGCGAACGGTGTTTTGAGAGAGAGAGAGAGAGAGAGAGAGAGAGAGAGAGAGAGAGAGAGAGAGAGAGAGTGCATAATGCTGATTTTTGTTATAGAAAGGGATCTATATTCCTCGCCCTTTATGCTTCATCGGATTTATGGCAAGAATGAGGAACACAGAAGTGAAAAAATATTATTTGTGATAAACATCTTACTTATATCATGACTATCATTATCATTAATTAAATAAGCCAAAAATAGTAATTCGATAAATTAACGAAGAGATTTAGTTGTCTAGAAGAATGAGAACTAAAACAGCGAGGCGACGGTTGGCAATATCAGCGCCAGCATCCTAGAGACGAGATGTTAAGTCTCTCGATAACCGCAAAGGTCATAATTGACCGGAGTGGAAGCCCTGCTTGAACCTTAAGGACGGGCACCAACCTCCGTATTTCCCTCCTATTTATCCTAAGCTACCGCCTGACATTAATTGGGAGATAAGAGTAACATCCCCCCTTTTTTCAGGATTACAAGATTGGGAGGATGATGTTGTTTATGGACGCACAAATGAGGGGAGGGGGTGGAGGGGAGAGCCGGGAGAGGGTAGATTGGCAGGGAAGAGAAGGAGGTGGAGGATGGAAAAGGGGAAATGGGAAGAGAGTGAGAGACGACGTGGACGCACAAATGAAGGGGAGGGGAAGGGGAGGAGAGAGGGGAACTTGGCAGAGGAAGAGGGAATTAAGAAATGGAGGATGGAAAAGGGGAAATGGGGAGAGACGAGGTGGACGTATAAATAAATGGAAGGGGAATAGGAGAGGGAAAATTGGCAGAGGAAGAAGAAATTAAGAAATGGAGGATGGGAAATGGGAGGAGACAGTGAGAGACGACGTGGATGCACAAATGAAGGGAAGAGGAAGAGGGAAAGAAGCAAGTGGGTGATGAAAAAGGGGAAATGAGAAGAAACAATGAGAGACGACGAAGAGTATAGGCGATGATCTGACACCTCGTGTTAGGGGTGGGTGGTCATAATTTTGGGTGTTGTTGATTAGGCGAAGGGATTGTTGGAGGGTGGTGGGCGGGAAAGGATTGTTGTTGGGGGTGGGGGTGAGGTGGTTGAGGCCTAGATGACACTCGGGTACCGTCTTTATGATTGATTGAAAGTTACGTTAGATCCAATTATTTTTGATGCATGGAGCTGTGCGAATGAGGTCGGTATATTTACTTGTTCATAGTGCATGTACGTTTCAAACATGCATAAGAATGAACACGCACGCGCACCTACACACACATACGCATATATATATATGTGTGCATGTCTGTTGTCCGTTGGTACGTAGTATGGTGTAGTACAACATCACTTCCCGTACTAGGGAAACAATCGGAAATGATACAATTAATCGCAAGGCTACGTAAATGTGTTTTATCCTTATATTTGGTTGAATATCCACCGTTTAATCGTGAAATTGTACATAAAAAACATATGTTGGTAGTATATATACTTGCAAATTATGGGGACTGGGGAGGTAGGATGAAACCCATTATAAACCATCTTAGGGGTCCCCACTATCACCCTGTCCAGTTTCATGCCCGTCGGCCCAGCCGTTTGGCCATTATAGTAAGATATATATATATATATATATATATATATATATATATATATATATATATATATGTTGTTGAAACACGTGCAAAAACTTTTCTTTGTTATCATAATAAAATCCACAAACTTCTTAGTCTAAAGCTTAGAATGTAAAATGATAAGGGAAAGTTAAACATATAAAGGAACTTGATATACGGGCGAAGAAAAATGATTGTACAACCCGTCGTTAGTCAACAAACGCATGGAAAGCGTATCAAGTTAACTCGATTATATATATCAACAACGAAGAGGCAAACATTTAAACATTCCAATTTCACTAATAAGGAGTTAACAAAACGAGTTAAAACGGAGTTAATAAGGATATAAAGAATCTATAAAGCCATAGGACTTTATTAGCAAACTTAATTATGACGGTTCCCAATAAGAATAAAGAAAAGTTATAAAGTTAAGACACTTGGTAAACTTTAAACGGCCCTTGAATAATAAACTCTCTCTCTCTCTCTCTCTCTCTCTCTCTCTCTCTCTCTCTCTCTCTCTCTCTCTCTCTCAAGTCTATAAACTTCTTGAACCAGAGCGTCGATGTCGACTCCATCTTCTTCCTCTTCATGTTGAGGTTTAACTCGGTAGCTGTGAATGTTGGAAAGTCTTCAACTCGAGTTTTTAATGTCCTCTGGAATTTTTTTTTTTTTTTTTTTTTTTTGCGGTTTTTTTCTTTCGAGCGCGTACGCTTTGTGGTTAGTTTCTTTTATTTCCAGCATAGCTGGTGCTTGCTTTCGTGTGTGTATGTATGTGTGTGTGTGTGTGTGTGTATATATATATATAATATATAATAATATATATATATAATATATAATATATTATATATTATTATATATAATATATATTATAATCACTCCTACCACGGTTGAAAAATATGAGACGGTGTGTAGATCTCGACCTATTTCGACCTGCTAAAGGGATTATAATATTTTATATATATGTAAGCAGACTCATATTGTTCCCTTACGGAAACAGTTTTTGAGGGTATTTTTTGAAAATTCTGACACAATTTGTTTGTTTTTCCAATGTATGCAGCTAACTTTGGGCTCCCAAGTTCGTTTGCCCAGATTTATCGTCCACTCTCATCCTTTGCAATTTTTTTATTTTTTTGGCGTCCGCTGTTGGTCGTCCCTTATTGTGTCCGAGTGATCGATGATCAATCGCTCGAAGCCTATATTAACAAATTTGACAATGCCTTACCTGCTGGCCTAAACATTATTGCACCAGGTGATATATGGATTCGATGCCCGGTTGATGTCTGAGTGTGTAATATGATATATTATATTATATATAATATATTAATATCATATATATATATATATAATATATATATATATATCCACAATGACCTCTTAATTCTTGAATTCTTT
Organism: Macrobrachium nipponense; assembly: GCF_015104395.2. Classification (NCBI taxonomy): domain Eukaryota; kingdom Metazoa; phylum Arthropoda; class Malacostraca; order Decapoda; family Palaemonidae; genus Macrobrachium; species Macrobrachium nipponense. Next base: position 98,855,634 of record NC_087204.1, read on the forward strand.
GCTCATTTTTTGGATACGCTGTCAGTGCAAAGCCTGAAGATCCAAGTTCCAAGAAATTTGAAGAAGAAATTTGTGAAGTCCGGTCCTGGGAAACGAACTCAGGTCCAATAATCACAAAGAGGTCACGTTGCCGACCTCGAGTCGAAAGATCTCGTAGCACACTCCATTGTTTCACTTTCCTCCGTGGCTTTTTCACACACACACACACATATATATAATATATATATATATATATATATATATATATATCATATATATATGTGTGTGTGTGTGTGTGTGTGTGTGTGTGTGTGTGTGTGTGTATGTATATACACACACGCACACGTACTATTTCCTTTTCCCTTGACTCCCTGCTTGCTCGAGTAGATAGATTCTTAGACTTGGCTGATGCTGACCACTACCAGATTCATTAAAACCAGTTTCTCTTTTCTCAGACAAGAAAACAGCATGTTGATGGTCTTGCAATCACACCCGTTGTGAAAATGTAATACATTACATTAGCGCGGTAGAGGCCCACGCATACTTACGTAAAAATATTCTCAGTAAATTCACACGTACCTACACCTCACTTGTTGGACGAGTCGATAACTCACTGAAGTCCTGATTTCTCCTCTGCCCGCTGGGCGCTGGTTCGAATCCAGGAGAGGACGAAATTATTACCAACTAAAAAAATTCCCTTTCCTTAACTTCCCTGTGTGGGAAAAGGACTAAAAATATCTACGTCTGCAACTTAGCATCCTGTTTCCAGCACATTACCTGCAAATCAACCTAATGCTTTATATTCCGTGGCTACTTTCTTTTCGTATTTCTCGCGAATGGAATTTGGTTTTGGTCGTCTTCCAA
>NC_087204.1:98858976-98863976 GCF_015104395.2 Macrobrachium nipponense
ATATATATATATATATAGTATATATATATATATATAGTTACTTAGTAAATGTCACCTAAAAGAAATCCCCTTTTTAAGATTTTGCACTGACTCACAAACTTACATTATCCCCCTCTAAATATTCCGAGGTCAGCGCGGGAATCGAATTCCTACCGAGGTAGGAATCCTGTCCTGAGATTACCAAATCGCGGGGATACTCCTCCAATCCATTTCCAGACCCCACTTACTATTCATGAATCTCATATAATCTATCATTAAAGTATAATAAACACATTACATCATACTACATTATAAATAATTAATTATATATATATAATATATTAATATATATTATAAATATTAAATGGATAATATAACAACACATACATATATACATATGTCTTACCCGAATAAAGTGTGTATAATGTTTGGTCTTGTATGCATATAAACATGTATATATATATAATATATATAATATATATATATAATATTATATTATATATTATTATATATATATATATTAAATTGGGAACCATGTTGGATATGGGACATATTATATAAAGGTATTATCTTCAGTAATGACATAACATTCTTGAATAATAGTTATATAAGAGGAAAATCATTATTGTTCATGAATCTACGGTACCTTTTATATAATCTTTTTTCAGACTTTGGCATTCGCTCAAACCCCCCACCCCCTCCCACCCACATTATAATTAGGGGCTGAGTGACCCCAAAAGTTATTGTTTCACTGACCTCTAAAGTGTAGAAGTAAATTCAATTTTCCTGTTGGTTTTTTGCCTATGTAAGTCAGTTAAAAGCAGATCAGTCACCTTGTCTGAAGTGTGGCTCGTTAAATCTCGCCATAAAAAAACTCGTAAAAGAGAAGATCCGACGAACAAGTTTGAAAGATTCAGCGATTGAGGGAACAGGCTTCGGGTTCCATGTTATAAGCCGTTGGTCCCGATTTTGAAAGTGTTCTCTTCTTTGTTTTATACGATGTTTGGGAGAGAGAATGTTGTAGTTTTGTACAGGTAAGTGTTAAGCACAGGTAAGTGATCATTTGGCACAGGTACGTGTTAATTTGGCACAGGCAATTGATAATTTGGCTTAGGTAAGTGTTAAATCTGACACAGACAAGCATAAATTTAGCACAGGAAAGTGTTAATTTAGCACATAAAAGTGTCAGTTTAGGACAGATAAGTGTTAATTTAGCGCTGGAAACTGATAATTTGGTACAGATAATTGTTAATTTAACACAGGTAAGGGTTAATATGGCACAGGTAAGTGATAATTTTGCACAGGTTAGTGATACCTTAGGACAGATAAGTGCCAGTTGAACATAGATGAGTGTTAATTTGGCACAGGTAAGCATTGCTTAGATTTAAATCTCATACCTATTGTAGCCAAAAGAAAGTTAAAATGTCGTACCGAATCCCAAGCCAAGTTAAAGGTTATTATTCATCAATGTGACCGCCTTCAATGTTGGTAAAGGTAAGTGTTTAATTTGTCACATTTTAAGTGTCCAGATTCGGTGACAGGTAGGTGATAATTGATCTAAGAATAGCGAAAGCTTCAGTTCCACGAAATGAATTTTTCGTGTTCTCTCTCTGATAGAGAGAATTAACAATAAAACGAAACAAATGCATTTCCCATGGCTTTGGAACGGGAGCTCCGTGGTATCACACTGGGGAGGGGGGGGGGTGTCTCGTGGCACGATCGCCCCGTCATGTATTAAAGTAATGGAAAGTGCTTATCCCCGATGTTAGAGGAAATTGGGTATCTAAAGCTGATAAATGCTTTAGGCCCACTGCGGCGCAAAAAAGGGACGTTTTCAAAATTGGACTAGAATCATACTGGGTTCTCGAAATGCCCAGGGCGAATTTGGTTTTAGTATAAAGGCAAGGCAATGAAGAAGAGAATACTTACTGTGACGTCATGTTTTGGTGGAGACGTCCATATTTCGGCGTGATGCCGGTTTTTTTTGATTTGATTAGAAATTGACATATCCTGTGAGCTTGCTGTCTGAATTTGTTATAATCTAGTATAAATTGCATTTCTCTACTAACACTCGAGAAAGGGAGTCCCAACTCTGTAGCCGGCTCATGTACTCTGTTAATTACTCATCGGAAGACAAAGTTTAGGGCACCCACCCCCCCTATAAAGTCTTTTTTTTTTCTCTCCTCTCTTTTTTTAAGCGTATACTAGTTCAGTCGGAGTTGTCCCCGTTTTCCCCGTTTCCCGATGAAATCTTTTTCTCTTTTTTTTTTTTTTTGTTTTTTTTTTTTTTTTTTTTTTTATATAGGTTTTACCTTAATAAATCATTGAAGCCTATAAGGGATACAAAAAGAAACTTATTTTTAGAATTGGAGGATTCAAATTCACACAAAATAGAGATGATTTGTTTTATACTCTTACACTACAAGCACACGCACAACGAGCACACAGAAACACACACAAAATAAAATATACACCAAACGCCCGTTGTATGTATATTATATAGATAACATATATATATAAATATTATATATATAGTATATATCATATATATATATATATTATGTGTTGTGGGTGTGTGTGTGTGATGAATGTATAACAAACAATTCGTCGTATCAAAGACTTATGTTGGAAGGGTAGTTGCCAGTACCAAATCAAAATGGAAAATGGTTATAGTCCGATGATAGAGATATCGTAGTCCCATGCTGAACATTTGTAAGTAATTGTAAGGTTACTCCGTATGTGTGTGTGTGTGGGTAGTGTGGCGTGTGGTGTGTGTGGAGAAGAGAGGAGAGAAGAAGGAAGAGAGAGGAGAAGAGAGAGAGAGAGAGAGCGAGAGATAGAGAGAAACTGCTCTTGCTGCTTTCAAGTAATTAGAAACTATAGCGATTTCATTTATTTACCGACTCCAATAGCTAAGACCATACATTATCCCACCCCCTGCAGAAGGGGAAATAAAGTATACTGAAATCTACAAGGTACCCTTATGAAAAGGAAAGAAACGTGTATTTTCCTACAAAATCGGATGAATCCATTACCATATATTAAAATTGAAACGAGTTGAATTTCAATGAAATTGGAACGACAGAAGATGACTTTCACCAAGCTTGAGAATGAAAGAGATGTTAAATTAGACGCACTTATTAAAGCTGTAACTACAAAGCCTTAGACGCCCTTATTATTAAAGCTGTTACAGAACGCTTCTTCCTTACCCAACAATCATAATGAAAAGATATTCGGCTTTGAAGATTGTTAACACACGTATTTAGAAAGGTATTACAGAAACGCTGTTCGTAATGAAACTTTCCTAATTATTTAATCAGGAAAAGAATAATGCGGCTTATTTTAATAATATGGAACACCTTTAAAGGTTTAAGGTTTTATATACATATATATAGATATTATATTATATATATCGTATATATATATACTATTTATATAATATACATATTTATCTAGATATACTTATTAATTAATTTATGAGAAACCGGCTAAGGGCGGTAATATACTAAGTGTCTGTTTCTCGCTACAAAATTAATCGATCACCCTCGGAAGGGCATCATGTACCATCCGGGTACGTAAATTCCAATCACATTCGCACCTTCACATTACCATCATCAACTTCAACATTGCCCTCTCCCCCACCCCCCCTTCCCACCGCCCTAAAAAACCCCCAACCCTCATCCCTCCCCCATTACCACCTCCCCTGCCTCAAAATGTCCGGAACCGGCCTGCTTTAAAAAATTCGACTTGTTCATTACCAGGAGGGAGGGAAGGAGAAAAAAAAATAAACATTTAACCTTGTTATTTGGCATAGTAGAGAAGAGAGAAGAGAGAGAGAGGAGAGAGAGAGGGAGACCTTTTAATGTTTTCAGTGGCGTTTAATGCACCTGTTGTAATAAAGAAAGATTATAGATAGAATTATTTATCCTATTTTATTAATAAAATTTATCCATTATGCAACTGTCGTTGCGTTAGCGGTTGATATTTATGCAACTTGATTTTTGGATTTTTGAATTTTGTTGATCATTTATTTTTCTTTTATTTTTTATTTTGTTTTTCACAATAGCGCAATACCAGAACGCACCTGACGGGGGCTCTCAATCTCTGCTCTCCTTTCCCTCTCTCTCTCTCTCTCCTCTCTCTCTCGCCTTCCTTTGGATTTACCTAGCTTTCAAGATAAGCAATGGAGGGCAACGCTCAGATTCTAGAGCGTTTAAGCTTTTTCCGTAGACTAAGTAGTTTTTATTACAGTTATTTGTAAGATCTTATGACAGAATTTCCATTTTGCGTGTTAAGGAAAGTGCGATCTTGCTTAATTCGTTTTATTTACATTAATTGCCCCTTTGATTTGAAGAAATGGTGTGGTGTGTGTGTGTTGTATATATATATATATATTAGATATATAATATTTACATGGTATATGTTTATGTTAATTAATTAGTAAGATGATGATATATTATTATATATATAATAATATGTTAATAAAGAATTATATTAATAATATGGTATATGGTGTTGGTGTTTGTCTTGTAATGTAAAAAAAGATGTAACAAAGTTACAGAGTTCAATAAGGCTAGCAATCAAATGTCCTTAACTGTAGCTTTGATTAACAGTTAAAAGGCGTTGGCTACATTTTGATGCATGTCCACATCACAGTTACGTTACACTTCCACGTATGTACACGCGTTGACGCATGATGAAAAATCTCCACGGATATACGCGCACGAACGCATGCCTACACAGTGACACGCATATCAATCTAATCCGGTAATTCTGTGGGATATCGGTAAACAAATCCTCTTCCATTTCATGCCTGTCATTGGTACGGGAAAGCCGTCTTGTCAACAGATTTGACCAGCGGCCAAACACCGTTGGGCGCGTTATAGGTTAGCCCTACAAACATCGGGAATGCGTATCTACGCCGTAATCCGGTTATAAATCTACGAGGGCTTTCACCCAATCATACTGTTTGGGTAGCACTCGCCCAAAGCGTTTTCAAGTCGTGTTAGCAGTGCGAGAGG
>NC_087204.1:98868976-98908976 GCF_015104395.2 Macrobrachium nipponense
CGGATCAGATTATTGATTCTCCCTCTTTCCTCACTACTCAGTTTTCGTTTCGCCAAGGAGAATAAGAGGAGTCAAACATATTATTGACAACAGTCGAATTTCTTCATGGTGTAATAAATTGGTATTCTTTGGAACGTTTTCCATATGATTTTTTTTCTCTCTCGTTTTGTGTGTGTGCGTGTGCGTGTGCGTGTGCGTGTGCGTGTGCGTGTGTGTGTGTGTATCTTAATGGAGAGTGTTGGAGTATTCATCCACAGCTGTTTGTAATCGTAATCGTACATTTTAATATTCTGTCAATACAGTTTTTAATAGTGCTTGTGCTGACAGAGGCGTTCGATTTAACATCGAATTAGAAATCAGGTGAGAGACTAAAGCAACTAATTGCATGTTGATCAATCGGCGTGGTCGGTATCGTGTTGGCGTGCCACTTCGGTGGCCGCGAGTTCTGTTCTCGAGCATTCCATTGAGGAGTGAGAGATGTGTATTTCTGGTGATAGAAGTTCACTCTCGACGTGGTTCGGAAGTCACATAAAGCCGTTGGTCCCGTTGGTGAATAATCCACTGGTTCCATGCAACGTAAAAACACCACACAAACAAACAATCAATCGTCCCTTGGCTATAAATCAGACATAAAGCAAACTTCCTTGTTTAGGCTTCAGAATGTAATACTTACTAAGTGGATAGAATTGGCAGTCATCTTTAGTATTGAAGCAAATAGGCTTCACTTACTCAGTCCGTTGATGTAATCAGCAGACCACGTAGCTTTGGCGTCAACCTAGTAAGATCATGATATATATAACGATAGTACTGCGTGTAAATGATTTTCTTTTTCTTTGGTCATATAAGGTCATCCACCGTCCTAATTTTCCTAGTTACCAGACCATGAGATTTCTCTACTGGCGTCTGTGTTCTTAGGCCTTGTTTGCTTGCAATATGAGCAGTCTCATTTATCGCATTTAAAGATTATAAGGTTTCTGTTTTTGCCGTCTTAGATTATTCTGAGATCATAATGCGTAGTGTGCGTCTAAGAAATGGAGGATGACGTGTTCTCTATAACACAAGCTCTTTTCATCCCATATATTTTGCTCTTGTAAGTTCTTTTTTTTTTATTAAGTTCTTTTCGTCTGCCGTTTATAAGTGACCTTTAAACCTTTATACTTCATTTTATGGATGTCAGCAACCAGTTTATTTTGCACTATTAAGAGAAAAATAATTATACTTTTTTTTTTTTTTTTTTTTTTTTTTTTTTTTTTTTTAGCTGACGGTAAATATCTCCATCCGATACCATAGGAGCTAATTGCGATTGGCTGGTGATGCTGCTCATCATCCAACGTTGGCTATAATGATATTGGCTGTTGATATTTACGGTTACCAAAAAAAAAAAAAAATAAAATAAAATAAAATAAAAGAATAAAAACCTATAAACAACCGTTGGATCATTGGTGTGCTATTCTGCTTTACTTTGTAGCCCGTGAAATATAGAACCAGTTTGAAGCAAAGACTTTAGGAAAAGCAAAATGATAACAGGAATATTTTAGCGAAATGACTATATATATATATAATAAATAATAATGAATTAGCCTGAGCGAATCAGGGCACAACACATCCCTCCCCTCCGCAGAAAATACATTTCGATAGGATAATTCTCTCATTCCAATGTCAGCTCCTCCCCTTAGGCCAATTTCATCTATCTCCCTAATTACTCCCTCTCATCCCTCATTTTTCCCTAATCCCAGGTGGACCTCGATTTTCCGTGAAAACGAAAAAAAAAAATGTTAGAAACAAATGCGCCCGATTTTTTGTTTCTGCTTTGGTCAAATAGCCTCCCAGTCCACATAAATTCGGATAAATTGAATTGATGGCAGGTAACAACTGGTTTTCAAATACGTGGTAAAAACAAAAAGATAAAAAGGGAGTTCTGTTGGCTTAGTACAAAACTATAAACGTGGTTGATGCGTTGGTGAGTGAATTTGTATTAATCAGTATAGCATTACCATTACAATTTTAGTCAAATGAAGAGACAACGAGAGAAGTCGAAAGTCAAGTCGAAAGCGAAAAGCTAAATGAAGTTCGGGGAGAATTAATCGTGTAATGTTGATATACGGGGTCTGATCAGCGAATATTTAATTCGACTTTTCAATTAATTTCGAGGGGAGGGATTGATAAGCCTCAAAAATGCTTAGAACGCCAACTGAAGTGAAAATACTTGACGGCAGGTAGCGTCTGATACAGAGAACGAATTTATACAGCAATTTCAAAGTTATTTTCATGTGGACAACTGGATGACACTGTTCAGGTTAGTTATGCTTTATTGTAAGTCAAAAAATCCGCTCGGGTGTACGTTTTCATCGTATAATTACTGCGCTGTCGGAGTGGTTTATATTGTTTTAGTAAACACACATGAAAACAGGTTCTTGCCATAGTACCGAGGGTTTTAATATTTTCACTGAGAAATGCTATATGATCGTTTTAAATAGATTATTATATAATATATATATATATATATATAATATATATATATATATATATATATATATATATATATGTGTGTGTGTGTGTGTGTGTGTGTAGTGGTGTGTTGTGTGTGTGTGTTTGTGTTTGTGTTTGGCAGACAAGCACATGCATTGACAGGAAAGGATAAGAATACTAGATTTTCCATTAAGCTAGAATAAAAAAACGAGTTATAGAAAAATATCATTATAATTCCATATCGGAAATGTACACATATTTATCCACTTTGATCCATCAGACTCTTTCCTTTTGCTGTCATTTATAATCCAGGGACACCAAAACTCCAGTAGTTTAAATCTTAAGATTTTCGGTTATTATTATATATATATATATTTTTCCTTTTATATATATATATTTTTCCTCTTTTATACATCTCACCCCAAAGAGAGAAAAAGAGATGGTTCTCACACCTCCTCCTCATCGTCCCCTTCACACTCACACCTCCCTCACCCCCCCTCCCCCCTTTTCACAAGCACACGTACACGTACACACACACACACACACAAACACCTTGAAAGACAGCCCACACTGATAGGGGCGGTAATATTGGCTCTTTCGTTCTTTCCCCCCCGTTTGCTTTTTCTTCCCATTCACCTGATGACGAGCCTCTTCAGGTATTTTTAATTTAGATAAAAGGGAAGGGAAGATTTTTAATGTGCCGCCTATCCCCTTCATTAAGGACCGACCTGTTTTGAGGGGGCGGGGAGGGTCAGGGGGGGAGGGAAAGACGTCAGCGCTCTTTTATTTCATGTATGGGACGGGATAGGTTTAAGGAAAGGAGGAAAAATGAAATTTTATCCTTCCCCACCCCACCCCACCCCATCCCTTCCTCCTGACACGTCTGAGGGGGTTGGGGTAGTGTAGGAAGGGGGGGGGGACTGAAAATCTACTTAATTTACGGGCCTGAGAGAGAAGGGTTGCTTTTGGGAGAATGAAAATGGAGATATTTTTCCCCGGGAAGATACACGTCTCAAGTGATAATGTTATTTCTTGCCAAAGCCTATTAAGTACCCTCTGATGCCGTAGACACGCGATGTGGTGGGGGTCCCCGGGAGGGAGGACTTGATTGGGGGTAAAACTATTCGGGGAATTCGGGAGAGATTTTGTCAGGTAACGACGTGCGATAAAAGGTCATCTAGGGATCAAGGGGTTTTTGCCCCCTCTCCCCCCAACCCCAACCCCAACCCCCCCCGTCTCTCTCTCTCTCTCTCTCTCTCTCTCTCTCTCTCTCTCTCTCTCTCTCTCTCTGGAAAAATTACGGATGATTTTATTTTTCTCCTATCATTAAGGATTCTGATTACCAGCTGTTAATTAAAAGCCCACCCTATACACACTGCATACTTTAACTGGACTATAGTGAATTAATCTGAAGTTGGAACTACAAAAATAGAGAATCATTTGAAGCGTAATCTGCTTCTACCGAAAGGGAGGGGAATCTTATACGGTTAATTCCATTGCATATGCTTCCATGCATAGAGTTTGCAATTAACCTGGCATTCCTGACAATACATACGTACACTAATATAATATATATATATATATATATATAATATATATATATATTTAATATATAATATATATAATATATATATATATATTTATTTATAATATATATATTATAATTATATATATATATTATATATATATATATATATATATAGATATATATATATATATATATATATATATATATATATTACTCATTTACACACGTGAAATGAAACAAAGTGGGATATATTTGTTTATATTTCATTTTGCATTGACATTTTTGTACTTCATTGATTTATGCTTGTTCGTATCCATGTAACAGAGATCAGCCGATGTAAAGAGATATCAAATGAAATTGGTGTGAATAGATTTCCTTCGTATAGTGATGATATATTTTTCTTTTACTTACGTCCACATAATACGATTTGGGAAATACGGACGCAAAGAAGAGAATTCTGTCATGTAATCAAATGGATAACGGAATTTAATTCAGTGCAGGATGGAATTAATGCCCATACGATTGTAATATCTATGCCATTCATAGATTATTCATTTATAATTTACGTATTTATGAATATAGTAAAGTTGAAAATGAACAATAGGCGTGTTATTAAATATTTATAAAATAAGGACATTGTTCATTTTTACCTATTCTTCTTTCATAAATATGTTAATTTCGAGTTACAAATTCTATACACATCTTTTGGGGATTGTGAAGCTTTGTACTTTAGATCAGTTACCAGTCTGTGGGTGTAACTGGTGTTAAGGATACCTAACCTTCAGTTAAATGAAGATGCAAGTATTGGATTATGATAAAGTAGCTTCATTTCTATGTGATTCTCGTAGTGTATTATCTGTTTTAGTAACCAAGGTTATATTGTGAGAAATTAAAAAAACAAATTCAATATACCGTAGATTGGAGCTGATACCCATCTGAGTGTGATAAGTATATGAGGTATTATTACAGCTTTTTCTAAATAAATTATATAATATTATATATTATTATAATATACTTGATATATAATATATAATTAATGGTATATAATTATATATATCCTATTATTATAAGATATATATACTTATATACTATAATTTATATATAATATGTGTTATAATATATAATGTGTATATATTATATAAGTTATATATGTATATATATATATATATATATATATATATATATATATATATATATATATATATATATATATATATATATATCCCGGTGTTCAGTCGTTCCTTGTAATAAAAATCCTGTTAAATATAGATAAGAGATTATTGAATATATAGTGGATTGGAACAATACCCATATGATGATTTATACTCTACTATTTTTGGCATTTTTATTAACAACATGCTCATATAGTGTGTATTTTTATTATTTATATTATCTATTTCTCCGGTGGTCAGTCTTTCCTAGCAGTCAAAAGTTTTATGTTGATGAGAAGATAAAAACAATATATGTACTGTATATTGGAATTCATGCCCATCTGAATGGAACATCTATGCTATTTGTGAATTTTTTATTAATCCTATTCTTTTATAATCTATTTTTTTATTCATATGGGTTACCCGGCGTTCAGTCTTACCTGGTAATTAAAGATTTATTGATTAGAAGGTAAAAAAATTAATGTACGTATATTGGAAGTGATATCCAACCGAATATGAGATCTATGCTAATTATGGCATTTTGATTAACCTTATTCTTATATAGTTTATTTACATTATATGATATATATATATATATATTATATATATATATATATATTATATTTCTTATTTAAATATGTATGTTATATATATATATATATATATATATATATATATATATATATATATATATATATATATATATATATATATATATCACACATTATACACATATATATATACATATATATATTTCCCAGGTGGTCAGTCTCTCTCAGCAATAAAAGTTGTACGACGAAAAGATAAAAAAGAATTAAACACTCCACAGAATGGAACGGAAACCCACCTGAATGTGATATATACGCTATTTATGGAATTCTAATGAATCTCATTCTTATATAATGTATTTTTACTTTTCGTGTATTCGATAAAATATGTTGATTTTGCCTCCACACAGAACTATTCACAAAACACGCTCGTAAATGATTCCTTTCAATCAGTCATAGCCGAGGATTTTATTCAGAAAAAAAAAAAAAAAAAAATCCGCTGCTTTTGCAAATGACATCAGGGCTTGAAAAATATTTTCGATTTTTTTTAACATGACACCGAAATAGATAAATGAATAATTGTTTTTTCATAGCCGTTCATTTTTCTTTTTCACCAGTGTGTGTTTTTTTTATGTGGGTGTTTGTCTGAGTTTTCGTGCTCCCTTTAATCATATTTTAATATTTTTTCAAGAGTTTTTGAAAACTTTTTGCTGGAATTTTTACTGCGTGATGAATAGATTGCGGATGGCACGTAACATAACAATTTTATTGTGTTTTGTTATCGTTCTTTATCTTATTCTTTAAGATATTTTCACTCAATATCAACGACTAAGGTTACTTTCGATCAGTTTGAACAGAAGCTGCCAGATTTAACCTAATATTCGAAATCCGAGATATTATCAATTTTGGCTGAACAATAGTCATTTGATTATTCGTATGTGCTATGCGTTACCTAAAAACTAATATATATATATATATATATATTATATATATATATAATATATATATATATTATATATATAATATATATATATATATTATATATATATATCATATATATAGATATATCTATATATTATATATATAGATATATATATATATATATATATTATAGATATATATATATATATATATATATATATCTATAGATATATAATCTATAGATATATATTTATAGATATTATATATTATATAATATACATAATATATAAATATTATATAGTATATAGATATATATTATACTATATTATCTACACACACACATATAAAATAATTTTTTTTTTCAATACTAAACTCCCAGCAAGTACACCGCTGCTGTTCTTTTAACAAAAGAATCGTCATTTTTTTCTTCGAATTAAATTACTGAAAGAGAAAGCAAAGAGAAATATTTGAGGATACCTTCCCTCAATAAGTTAGTAATTTTCTCTTCGAATTAAATTACTGAAAGAGAAAGCAAAGAGAAATATTTGAGGATACCTTCCCTCAATATGTTAGTAAATTTTCTCTTTCGGGGGGGGGAATTATAAAGAAAGAAAGACAAGAAAGAAAATTTGATGAAATTCCTTCCCCAAATATCTTCGTTTAATTTTTCTTCTTCCAATTAAAATTACTTGAAAGAGAAAGCATAGAGAAATTTAGAGGATTCCTTCCCTTCAATTTAATTAAATTCGAATATTAGAGGATTCCTTCCCTCAATATATTCGTAATTTTCTCTTCGAATTTAATTACCGAAAGAGAAAGCAAAGAGAATTATTAGAGGAGTCCTTCCCTCAATATCTTCGTGATTTTCTCTTCTAATTAAATTACTGAAAGAGAAAGCAAAGAGAAATATTCATGGATTCCTTCCCCCAATATCTTCGTAAATTTCTCTTCGAATCAAAGTACCGAAAGAGAAAGCAAAAAGAGAAATATTCGAGGAGTTCTTTCCTCAGTATGATCGTAAATTTCTCTTCGAATTAAATTACTGAAAGAGAAAGCAAAGAGAAATATTTAAGGATTCCTTCCTCAGTATGTTCATTATTGACTCTTTAGTTTAAAGAGGGTAGGAGAGGGTATTGACTCCACCTCTGGCTCTGGGTATTCCCTTATGAAATGACATGCCGGGGAATTGTGTGGGGGTGGGGGTTGTATACTAAGGGGGGCATACTTGAGTGTCACCAGCTAATAGAATTCCAGCCTAATGACTCTGCTGGGGCGAACTGTGCCGCCCAGATGTTCCTTAGAGTAGCTTTTTCCATCGCAATAAGGCTGATTTTCAACCATCTGGAACAGTGTAATCCTCCTTCATATCTCTCTCTCCCTCCCTCTCTCTCTCAGACAGCACATGGGATTTACACCTATCTCTCGCCTCCTTCTCCTCTCTCTCTCTCTCTCTCTCTCTCTCTCTCTCTCTCTCTCTGTAAAATGAATATAACGCAAAATATCTCTCATTTTGCAAAGATAGGATCCAGGAAAGAAACTCTCTCTCTCTCTCTCTCCTCTCTCTCCTCAGACACAAACGGCACCACATGGGATTTACCGCGCGACGTAACCCCAAGGTCTGCCTCCCTCAATATTGTTAATCCTCCGGTGTATTACCGCTGTATTTTTCTCTGCCTTATCAGTTCGATGCAGCTGTTGGAGTCCCGGAATGACTACAGCTTGCTTAAGGTAGCTATCTAGCTCCAGGACTCCTGTTGGCTTATTATTGTTCCAGCTGTTGTTGGAGGGAAGGGGAGGGAGGGAGGGCGACCTGTGTGTGGTTTTGGTCTTTTAATTATGTCTATGAACATGAGCGTTCTGCTTGATTTTTTTTTTTTTCTATTTTTTTGTGAGCTTCGTTTTTTATGGAGTTTGATTTTTCGCTTACTCGGGGAGTAAGCCTACAGACTACTTTATTTTTTATGTTGTCGTTATGCGTGGGGGTTAGGAAAGCCCCATGGAAAAGCCTAATAAAGATACAGGAATTTTAGGATAGGATATTTATGATTTATTTATTAGAATGAAAATGTAAAAAATAATGTGCATGTTAAATATGACAGAATTATTATTTCTAATAGAATATAGCGTATTTATTTTAATTTTAGTTGGTAAAACAGTGCTCTAGTCGACCGTAGATTTTTTGCACGCGGCCCCGAGTAACCTGGAGGTCGGATTACGCCTTGTTAATGTGAAAAGGTCTTCGTTTGTTTAAAATTAAGACTACTAGTTGGTAGTGGCCTTTTAGCCACGTTGGACAACCATATGAAATAAATAAATAAACGGAAAAACAGTTAAATAATAATTACAACCTGAGATAAGTTATACGAAGGAATACATGACTACTTTGTCATTGACATTTGGTATGAAAAGATTTGATATTTAAAGAAGTGAGGGAAAGGAAGTAGAAATGCGCAAAAGAAGCACGAATATAAACTGGGGTAAAGATGAAATATGGCAATTTTAAAAATTGTAACCAGGAAACTGTTGCTGGCACTGACGTGAATCTTCTGGGCTTATGTGAATTAACTCTCTCTCTCTCTCTCTCTCTCTCTCTCTCTCTCTCTAATTATAATAATATAATATTATATATATATATATATTATATAGATATATTATATATTATATAATAATTATCACATCACCGTGATTCATGTAAATTATTCGAGGCTTACAAAATGTCGATTAAATATTCAAATTCGCTACCTACCCCTCGGAAATTAATATATTTTTCATTTATATGTAAACCGAAAGGGGAAATTTTTTTTCTTTAAGTTGATAATAAGGAACGTCAACTGACGTTACCTCATTTTCTACTCTCGCGCGCTGGGCGGTGGTTCGAACCCACGAGAGGACGAAATTATTATCAACTAAAAATTCCCCTTCGGTTTACATACTACATGAATAATATATTCATTCCGAGGTAGAGTGAATTAGATATTAAAGGGCATTTGTAGCTCAAATAAAATACATTAATACATATATATATATATATATATATATATATATATATATATATATATATATATATATATATACATATGTATAGTTTCCTCTAAAAATGCTCTTAACATTGTATCTGATTATCATTGCCTTGTTTTCAGAACTGCTGATGGAGAATTGTACAACTTTCACCTGAGTAATGTATGATAATGCTTAACTCTCGTACTTAATACTCACCGCTGGAATTCTCTTTGTTGAGGCACTGATTCGCCTTACCTGAAGAAAAAAGAAAAAATATTACATATTTTAGTACCTTGCATAGAAAGCTTGATAATGCAGGTTTTTTTTATTCATAATATCTCTATTGAAAACAAGTTATAAGATGGAATACATCATTACACTTTGCCATTAAATTTGGTCTAAAGAGGTTTGGTATTTTAAAAATTGAGTCTTGAAATGGGGTATGAAAAAGTTCCATATTTTAAGAAGTGAGATTTGTTGGCGTAAGGGAAAGGAAGTATTTGTTTATGAGTAAAACAAGAATTAAAATAAACCGAAATGGTGAAAGAAAATGGCAATTTTTAATTAGAAGTATGAACCGGAAAAAAAGTGTTGCTGGAACTGATGCGAATCTTTTTGTGCTTATGTGAATTCTCTGAAATGGTTGACGGAAATATTACTTCTCTTCCTCTCTCTCTCTCTCTCTCTCTCTCTCTCTCTCTCTCTCTCTCTCTCTCTCTCTCTCTCTCTCTCAGGGTATACTTCGACTTTTGTAACACAGGAGATCCGGAATATGATTCTATAGCTGTCTTGTTCATCAGCTCGAAAAGTGTCGGATGTGAAATGAATTAAAATAATCTGTTACTGAATTATAGACGTTGCATCATCTAGAAATAATAATATCGCCGTAACTTTTACTCTGAATAATGTTCTCATTTCGCAAACCGTGATAATTTCCCAGTGTCCCATTAAAGGAAGAATGTTTCTTCACTCCATTTTTTTTTTTTTGCCCTCTTGAGCGAAGATATACAAGGAGGAGGAGGTAGGAGGAGAGGAGGAGGGAGAATCGATGATGACATCTTTGGAATGCCCGCAAACGATAAAAAAAAGAGAGAGCGAGAGAGAATATTCGACTCCGAGAAAGAATGAACCGATCATTTTTTTTTTTTTTTTTTTTTTTGTCTCCTTTATTTTGAGACAAAATCTATTGCTGAGCATCACGGAAAGGCAAAAATGCTAGGCACGTGGCTCTCGGCCTCCGGGAGAGTCTCATTTGATAGGAATCTATCCCGTTCGATTCCCGGGAATGTCTCTCCGGTATTGCAAAACTGAGAAAAATATTTAAGGAGATTAGTTGAATCCGGACGTTTACTCTCTGGGTATTGCAAGCAGCGGCGATATGTTTCTTCGGATGTTCTTATTGCGACCTACAGTTGGTAAGGTATGTGTGTTTTGTGGGGGGAAGGGGTACTGGTCCCCCCAACCCCACCTCCCCCTCCCCCAAAAAAGCAAACAAATGAGCAGCGATAGATATTGTTAAAAGGAGGAAATTCGCTTCGTTTCCTTTTTCTTTCGCATTTTTTCCTTTTTTTTTCACCTTCAAGACTTCTGACCAATATTGGTTGTCTTTATTTAGTGGCATTGTTGGTGAGAGAGAGAGAGAGAGAGAGAGAGAGAGAGAGAGGGTGGAAAAGGAAAAAAAAAAAAAAAAAAAAAAAAAAAAAAAAAAAAAAAAAAAAAAAAAAAAAAAATTCTTGCATTGCCGTCTGCGGTATTTTCTGGTGGGTGGAGACATTGTCGCAGTTTCTAGTGTGTGTGTGTGTGTGTGTGTGTACAGTTACCGATGACGGCGTTTTCAGTTGAGTGATCGCATTGTTGTTCTTAGGTGTTTTGAGTGGTTGGGTGCTGTACCGTTGTTCTACGTTGTGCTTCACCGCGGGTGTGGGCGTATTGTTGTTTGGTTGACTCGACGCCTTCATTGTTTTGGTGGGGTTGCGTGCTGAGTAAACCCCCCCCCCCCCCCCCCAAAAAAAAAAAAAAAAAACCCCCCCCCCCCAAACTTCTCTCTCTCTCTCTCTCTCTCTCTCTCTTCTCTCTCTCTCTCTCTCTTGTTGCCATTAATCATATTTAGAGGCGGATGGCTGAATTTATGTTCCATTACGGCTTTCGAGTTTAATGACGTAAGCTCTGAGGTAACTGGTGAACAAATTACCATTGTGTGGCTGTGTGCTTGTGTGTGTGTGTGTGTGTGTTTTTTCATTGGTGATGAATGAGTGAATTGATGACACCGCTTTAAAATGCCCTTTGATGTTAGATTATTCATGTGGCTGGATGTAGTGTCGTTGTTTCTTTTGAGTTTTTTTTTTTTATTGCTGTTGCTTTGCTATGGAGTATGCACGAATTTGTATGTTTGTTTGTTTGTTTGGTTTTTTATTATGTGGGTTTATGCGTGGTTGGTGACCTTGGATAGTGGATAAGGGGTGTTAGACTGCAGTGACCTTGTTGAGTTTTAGTTGGAATAAGAATCTTCTTGACGGTGACTTTTGAAAGGTAACTTGCTAGGATGTGTTACCTTTCGTGATCGTTCCTGATGGAATTCATATAATGTTTAGTAGATTCATTGGTGAATTTTTCCTTGAAAATAAATGAGGAAATAAAAAATAACGTTCTGCTAGACTTTCCCAGTGAGGTCAGTAATCTCATAGCCTTTCGACTTTGAGTTAAAAAAAAGTATTTGAACTTTTTTTTTTTTTCTACTAGATTTTCCTAATAAAATTAGTAATCTAATTTTTTTATTGCAATTTTTCGTGTTTTTGTATTTGTATGTTTGTTATTTTCCCCACAATTTTATTTCTGATTGTTTTCTAATCGGTTTTTATTGAGTCATACCAACATATAAATTCTGCTAATTAAAGAACCCCATAGGAAATTTGTCCTTAGTTATTAATCCCGACACATATTGTATACCCTCAGCAGAAATGATTTCAGAAGCTCATAAACGCGAATGTTTATTTATATGTCCAAAGTCTCTTTCTCAGTCTGCATGACAAACATTTGGCCGACAAACAACCCCCTCCCCCACCCCAACCCCCAATCCGCTTTTGTTGACATATCGAAATGGGAAGGAGGCATAAGACGCGAGGATCTGTTTGAGGTGTTCCTCAATGCCTCGAGACTGAGGTTGAGACGTATCGAGATCGAGAGCGACAATGCGACTGAGGTCTAGACCGAGACCGAGGTCAAGACCGAGAAAGAGACCGAAATCGAGACCGAGATTGAGGTCGGCAGGGACCGAGATCAAGACCTCGGGTATTTTAAATGCAACCCGACATCAAATACATTCTCGGTTTAATCAAGTAACTCTACTAATTGTTAACTTGTGTATTGTTAGTTGTGGGTTGGGAGGTATAAGGGTGTGGGGGCTGGGGGCTTGGCCGGAATTCGCCGAGTAAACCGCGGTTAGTGAAGCCTGTAGAGTAGGCGATAAGGAGGTGAGGAGGGGGTGAGAGGAGGAGGAGCATTAGGAGGAGGTAGATGGGAGGATGATATAGAAAGGAAAAAGAAACCTTTGTTGGATAGAATAAGGAATTTGATTGCTAAGAGTGATTTCAAAGATAAGGCGGAAGGGAAAGGTAGTTGGGAATGGATCAATATATAGTAAGGGTAATAGGGAAGTTGAAGAGAGAGAGAGAGAGAGAGAGAGAGAGAGAAGAGAGAGAGAGAGAGATGGAAAGGATTAAGGAGGGCAGGTGGACTACAAGAGCATATGAATTTGTTAATGCCCAAACGAGGGGAGAAGGAGGAACAAGAAGATTACTGAGGAGGAAGTTGTGGAAGAGGATAATGTAAAGGATAAAGAGGGAATAATGAAGAATAAGAACAACAGTCTCCCGAAGGCCGAGGGGAAGTAATGAAGAATACGAAGGACTATAATCGTGTGTATATATCCTTCACAGACTAAGAGACTAGTGCGCTTCCCCGACATGAACTGAAACTAGTAAACCTTTTCTGCCCCTTTCCCTCTACTTCACTAACCTTTCCCTCCACTACCCTCTCCTCCCCTTCCCTCCACTTCCCTTCCCTTCTCTCGCCTTTCCCTCCACTTCCCTTCCCTTCCCTTCCCTCCCCTCCCCTCCTCTCCCTTTGTCTCCCCTTCCCTCCGCAACTCTCCCCTTGTCTCCCCTTCCCTCCCCTCCATTTCCCTCCCCTTCCCTCTCACTTTCCCTCCATTTCCCTCCACTTCCCTCCCCTTTCCCTCCACTTCCCTCTCCCTTTCCCTCCTCTCCCCTCCACATCCCTCCCCCTTCCCTCCTTCTGCGGCAGTCAGAAGTGGCCGCGACGATAATGATTCGTGTGAAGGGAGTTAATTGGCATTTGAAATCAATCACCCTGCCTGACGTCGCGAAGTAAGTAGAGTGACATCCACGTGATGTGAGTTGATTAGATGGAGTGTGTGTACTGCTGGAGGAGGAGGGGGAGGAGGAGGAGGAGGTGACGCGAGAAAGAGTGAGAGAGTGAGGGCCGGGCAATGTCAACTTGATGGATTCAAATTGCCGTCGCATGACAGATGGTAATTGCTGGTAATTGCTCCCTAATGCGAAGGATTGCTTTCCTGGCTGCTGCTTGAGCCGTAGCGACTTCCGCAGCCGAGTGTTTGCGCAAGCATCGAACTCGAGTTGGGTCGTACTTGGCACTGCGTGTGTCTGTGTGTGATTGAAGTGTTGGAATTAGCTATCAGGAACAGCTATGTTGACGCATTATGAAAGGATATTATCCAGATTCCGTTGGGGTTGCGGGGGATTGATTGTGGCGGCGTTAGTGCCATCACTGCATTTCAAGTGGTGCACTGTAGGCGTTACTCAAGTTTCTTTTCGGTCCCTGTCTGCAACCTCTTTTAATTATTTAACTGTAACTCCATTCATATTCTCGTTCTTCCATCTTGATTTTCGAAGCCCTGTAACAATTGTTTCATAGTGCAACTGCTTTGAGGTTTTCCTCCTGTTACACTTCTCAAACCTTCTCACTGTCAATTTCTGTTTCGGCGCTGCAGTTCATCGTCTTGGAGAGAGCCAGAATTATTGTTTACTTTTGTTTTGTATTTATTTGAAATCAATTTTTAGAGTTTGATAAAGAAAATATCTGTCTCATGACTGGTATAAAATGAACCGGAATATAAGAACATGTATATATGATTGATGCAGAAGTCAATTCCGTGGTAAAAAGTCAGTAATAAAGAACAGTCTTCAAAACTATAGATATTAACAAGTGACTGCTGGAAACATACGAAGTGTTTATAAGTTTCCCGCTCAACACTGTCAGAACAATGAATAAAATTTAAGCTGTAGTGGTAAATGTGTATGAGCTCATGTTATGATGTAATGTATTTAATTATGTATGATATAGAATATATGTTTATATATGTCGGTATATACATACATACATACATACATACATACTTATACTTACTTCTCAGAGACCAATGAAACCAACCGGTATTAATAGAATATTAACGTTTTATATATTTCGTGATTGAGTTATTCATATAAACTTTACGTCACATTTATGTCAAAATATAATTTATTTTCAGAAGGATTCCGCTTTCAATATTTCCTGCGATACACGTGAAAAGATCAAAATTCTCTCTCTCTCTCTCTCTCTCTCTCTCTCTCTCTCTCTCTCTCTCTCTCTCTCTTTCTAAAATGCATAGATGGAATCGTAAATTCCCATTTTTGGAAACTTGTATGTAGGAAATCATGATAACAAATTTTTTGGGGAAATGTATGAAAATTTTTTAATTTTTTATTTTTTTATTTTGGTCTTTTCGAGAAACGCGCAAAAACTCTTATCATTTCATCATTCAGAAACGTACAAACACACAACAAAAAATAATGCTATTAACTCAATCTTATCGAGGAATATCTTATTCGGGTCACTCTTTTCTGTCATAGAAGTAAATACGTTCAACGGTATACTTTTTTTTTCGAGACTAGGCTTTACCTGGTAACCGGTTTTAAAAAACTTTCCTGGTGGTTTCGTACGTGAGAGAGAGAGAGAGAGAGAGAGAGAGAGAGAGAGAGAGAGAGAGAGAGAGAGAGAGAGAGATAAAGAAAATTAAGTGTCGAAGTATTGAAGATTGTAAACTTTTGTAACATAGTCAAAATGTGCACTGCATACAATAATTATATAATACTATATATATATATATATATATATATATATATATATATATATATATATATATATATATATATTATATGAATCATATCCAATCCGGAATTAGTATAAAATGTCCTTTCATATCTAATTCGGTCTACCTCGTAATTAATGCATTTTCATATGTTAATCGAAGGGGAATTTTTTGTTGGTTCCATGGTTCACGCTTGTGAGCTGACGAATTTCTTATCGACTAAAAAATTCCTTTTCTGTTAACATATATGAAAATGTATTAGTTCCGAGGTAGAGCGAATTGGATATAAAAGGACATTTATAGCTCGATATAGTATATGTACAGTTGGACACAGGTTTCCCTGGTACACCTTCTTGAGGGACTTCGAAAAATTATATGGTAACAGTGTTTACTGAGGGGGATGGGGGGAGGACTCTTCCTCTCTTAGCAAGAGTTCCACCAATAAGCTCTGGAATTCTTTCAGTGGGAGGAGTCATTAGGTATGGTTGGAGAAACACACACACACACGGAGTAAAAAAAAAAAAAAAAAGAAATCTGAGCAGGGTATATCGCTGTAACTAAGATTACTGTCTCACTTTTAATATAAGTTTGTTTATTAAGATTCCATTTAACTTTCGTCTAAGTCGTTATCTTACCACCGTGTCTGTTATTATATATCGGTCATATTCATTACGCAATACTTAAAATTGATCAAAATTTTAGAGTTATATTGGTATTGGAGAGAATCACGAACATCATAACAGGATATTTTAACCTTATCACGTAAGCCAAGTTTATAGTATCGGAGGCAGTGCGTTTCCTACCAATAATATAATACGAAGCTATACAGAGAAAAGCAACAGCACATCATTGAACATACCCAAACACTCAGTGAACGTGTTGAAAGTGTCCGACACCTTAGCTCCTCTCTCTCTCTATCTCTCTCTCTCACTCTCTCTCTCTCTCTCTCTCTCTCTCTCTCTCATATTAGCTACTTTAAAGTGACATGTCATCTAGAAATACCACTGCGCTAAGTATTCAGTGTTGATATGTCATTAACACCCTTTAATCTTGACTAATCTTATATATGCATATATATTTTTTCGGGGAGCGGGGGGAGTGGTGTCGGGGGGATAGAGTTCTTGTTGTTAAGCCGTCTTACAGGTTTTGGAATTCTAAAATGTAATTCAAACTGACAAGCTTCTTGCTTTTGCTGTACCGATGTCCTCAGCCTGGCTTTGCTACAACTGAAATGGGTGGGGCTAGGGGTGAGGTGGGCCTGTTGCGACCCCGATGAGTGGACGAAGTACTAGATATGCTCGTGGATAGAGTGTATGTTTTCTTGTTTATCTTTAATGCCTGCGTGTTTTTAGTGTTTATCCTAATATTATATAGTACTGTAGATTTTCTGAATACAACATTTACAAGAAGAAGGATTGGGTTAAACTCACTCTCTCTTGTAAATACATTAGAATGAAAAAGAGAGAGAGAGAGAGAGAGAGAGAGAGAGAGAGAGAGAGAGAGAGAGACTAGACGTTACTGAGGAATCAAAATGAAACTACTAGGGACAGAGCAAATTCCACAACGTGTAATGGAAAGTGAAGAAGGACTCCCAAACTTGGTGCAAACTTTTAACCATTCCCATATGGTAAACTTAATTCGTTTGCCAATGATAAACAATTGTTGATATTCAGAGGTTTCATGTATTCATGGTTGAGTTTGTATTCCCTCTTGAATATACTGTAGAGGTTATTCCCTACACGCCGTTCATTACAATAATTATTACATGATATAGATAAACATATCTACTTGGCTTATATTTTCTAATATATTGATTGTGATACATGTTTCAATGTCATACGGACAGAAATTCCTTTCGCTCTTATCATCATTCTTGTGAGGATAAGAGACAGACGTCTCTATTGTTAAA
Source organism: Macrobrachium nipponense (assembly GCF_015104395.2). Lineage (NCBI taxonomy): Eukaryota > Metazoa > Arthropoda > Malacostraca > Decapoda > Palaemonidae > Macrobrachium > Macrobrachium nipponense. The sequence continues at coordinate 98,886,669 of NC_087204.1, forward strand.
CAGCCCCTTCAGTCATTTACCTTTCCATTGTGGAAAGAGCTATTTGGAGAAATGAGTTTTGATCTATTGTCCTAGGGTTCTCTTTTTAGATAATTTTTTAAGAAAAAATCAGGATAGCGAAATTCCCTTTAGATTATGAACTCCTTTAAAATATCAAATTCACCTTTCTAATAAATAAATTATAATAACCATGACCTGGAGCTAAACGATATGCATAGGTCTGTTTACGATTTTTTTTTACATCATACGACATGGAAGTTCAGCGGAAGCCATGGGGTAATCCCAATATACACACTAAATTTTTACATTTATTTTTAATATTAGTGAGAAGTCCAGCCACCTTCCTTCTAGATCACCTCTTGCAATCTGTTAGGCATAGAAGATTCGTGGTTTCTGACGATCTGTGGTTGGTTGTGGAAGAGTTTCCATTGTGTTCCCAGAGGTTCATAAGTTGATCTGGTCTCCTCTTCCCTCTCAGGCTCCCAACATTTTACCAAATTAGCCTAAATATTTTTAGTGAGGTTCATGTCTGTATCCTTACTTGGCCAGTCAAGCAACTGCAGATCCTCTCGACCTTGAAACCATTCCTGGACTATTCTGGCCGTATGGATGGGGCAGCGGTCGTGAATGAAAATGACTGGAGCAGGTGGGGAGGAATAATTCCGCTGTTGAAGTGAAAGAAGTTAGAAATCCTGAAGAATTTCAATGTATTTTTTACCAGTGAGCCTCCACTCAATCCTGGTGATATCATCCATATAATGTAAGAAGATCCAGCCCCACACGTTTACTGTGACATGCCCATTCCTGGTCACCTCGTAAATTTCTTCTGTAGTATCTGAAAGGAAAAAATCTAATTTTTAACAATTCACGCTTTGCTTTTCGTAATAAGAAAATAATTCTATATCGTTTGGGGAAATAAAATGCTAAGTAACAACCCTTGCAATAAGTTAAGAATGTTTATTCATCTGCAAAAATTAATACTTATAATAGCATTAACTTTGATCTGCAACAGTCCGTTATGATATATTCTTTAATTCAGTAAACAGGCTGTACTCTATATTATAAGTTTGCCTACGTGATTATTCATAACATTAATAATGTATTCGCTTAATGCCTGAAAGCTGGCCATAGTAGAACTAATGGGGGGTTTTCAATGAAGAATTTTTATTTTCACACTTCTCGTGGCAATATAATTCAATTAGAGGAAAATACATGGTTATTGACAAAATTATTATCTTTTGATTATAATATTACCCTTGCTTATAATTATTATAGTCTGACTGTTAATAATGATTTTAGAAACTCACCTTATATTACTCAGTCTTCAGTTATGTATTCTGCCGTGACTTCTGCTAGTAAAAGACCTTTCGTCACTGCATACGACTCGAGACCAAAATTCCATATCCTCCCCCACAAACCGTTGAACGAAGGCAAGCCTATCAGCACGATGCCGAGAAATTCCTTCTTGGCAAGAATTCTATGAGGTATTCCTGCCTCATGCAGACGTCTTCGCACCATCATAGCCTAAACATTTAATCCCAGACGTTCACAAATAGCAATAGTATTGGTAAAAGGATCTTCTTAGGCTGCTCGTCGAATGTCGTCGTTATCCTCAAGGGTGGTCATTCGTGGTGGAGGTCTTCGAACTGAAATACGTAATTAACATGCAGATACCTAGATAATCAAGATTAATTATAGCCTGTTTTTACTTATGGGAACGCTATTTGGTATTCTGGGAAGTAAAGAGAAAGAATCACTATTAGAGTTCAATAGGACCAAGGCAACTGTAATTTAGGTTTCATAATTTCATGGGCTTATAAGGTTTATAGTTTAAAAAATAAATAAATAAATGAAATAAATAAATGCTATCCAAAGTCGGTCAATTTCCCAGTCTAAGCTTGCCTCCTTTATTTACTGTTGTAGGGGAGATATCAAGACGCTGTGCAACAGCACCTATTGAAAGCCCACTTTCTCGTAGGGCGACGATCTGCGCCCGGAGACACAAACAATATGTTGCTGTTCATTTGGAGACTATAACGAATACTACTAGCAGAGGACAGAAGCCCTATCAAAATTTATACACCACCTCAGTCTAGCCATGATTGGGTGACAAACTTGTTAGCGTGTAATAGCAGTGATATCGTTATCACCGAACAAAGTGATATATTAAATCACACGATTACTGGGACTGATTGATTGATTGGCTGTTACTGGCATTGCAACATCTCAGGTCATTACTGTCATTGTTAATTGTCTGTTTGAAACACTGTTTACTAAAGGTGGTGCTGTTCCTCTCTTAACGTGAGTTCTACTAATCAGCTTTCGAGCTGTTTTAGTGTATAAGAGGTTGGAGGAGGCAAACTTGTAATAAGTATTAATCCTCATAGATGAATAAACATTATCCTAATGCAGGGGTTGTTACTTAGCATTACATTTCCCCAAACGATATATCATTATTTTCCCTTTTACGGAAAGCAATGCGTAAATTGTAAAAAAAATTAGATTGTTTTCCTTCAGATACCACCAAGGAAACATCTACTAAGTGGCCAGTAGTGGCTTGTAACCATAAACGTGTGGGCCTGGATTTCCTTACATGGTATATGTGATATCACCAAGACTGAAGGGTTTCACCAGTGAAAAATACGTTAAAATTCTTTAGGATTTCTTCCTCCCTTCACTTCATCAGCGGAATTATCCCTTTCCACCTAGTCCCGTCATTTTCATTCATGACGGCTGCCAGAATAGTCCAGGAATGGTTTCAAGGTCGAGAGGATTTGAATTGGTTGCCTGGCCAAATAAGGGTGCAGAACCACATAGATCCCGAGAAAGGTAAAGTCCATTTATTAAAGATTGAACAATTCACAGGTGCCCCGAGAGAAGCCGAAGTGTAGTGGAAAAATCACTGAATTTCTAATCAGTTTTCTCCCCTGTATGCATAATTTTTTTTTTTTTTTTTTTTTTTTTTTCCATTATTTTTATGTTCATCTATTTCGTATGAAGTAGCTACTGTCGCATATCTTATGTAATATAAGCTGGTTAGGGGTAATTACGTTTGCTTTATGTCTATTACAATTAGAATCATAATTACCTGACCTGTTATCGAATTACAATTACAACTTCAATAATACTGAAATACAAAACTTAAATATTGGAAAAAATTTTCACAAAACTTTTTGCACAAAAAAGGAGTAAATGGAATACAAATTTTTTTTTTTAGAATTGGTAGCTGGCTTGTTAAGATTCTCCCTTAATAATATAATAAATAAATTGGGTAGCGACTCAAAACATCTCTCTGTTGCATTTGGTTAAGATGAATTTACGAAAAGTAAGAGGGCTGCTCTAGGATAACAATTTCAAATAAAGTACTTTATTATTTGAACTTTTCAGTTACAATTACAATTACCATTAAGTATAAACAAAAAACAACCGCAATTACTGTTAACTTCAAAACGTATAATTAAAAACATTTCAGATATAAGGTAATGTTTATTTGTAATTGGTAAAGCTCTCTTACTGTGGGTTTCACAGACAGTGCAGTCAAGTTTTTGGTCAATAACACTGTAATGAAGACTGGTATCAGTACGAGATTTTCCTATAATTTTTCGGTATAATCAAGGCTTTAACTCAAATGAATGTCCGGTAAAAATGCTCAATTTTTATTTGTAACACATAGAGCAACTGTAACTAGTTACCTATTCAAACCAATCTGTAGGCAATTGGCGGCTCTCTCTTTGCTAAAAAAAAAAAAAAAAGTTGAAAAGTTGCGTGACAAACGGATTTCTGCTACCAAGCCGACAGTTATGTTCCTAGGCGGCCATCTCTTCTTCACCTTCGTAATACAAGCATATGGCTGAGTCCAAATGAAGATTGCGAAGGAGGTAACCAAACACAAGTATAACAGTAGCTTTACCATCAATCACAGTATCTATCGTTCTGCTACTCCACCATACATGCAGATATCTCTCACTCTAATAATTATAATCATTTACTCCTTACCCAAGTCAATAGTCACTAAAGAAAGAAAAACCAATTTGACCTCAAGATGAAAATAGTAATAGCTACTACTAAGGCTGCTGCTGCTGATGCTAAGAATAATAGTAAGAAAACTGGTTATTATTATTAATAATTAATTATTATTGTTCCCTTGTTTTTTGCACATTTTTTCCGTATCTGAACTATACCGTACCGTACTTTGGTAAAATTGTCGTTGCGTAATTCCGTACCGTACACATATGCTAAATATCAACCGTGCCGTACCGTACCGTAATGCCAGCCTTGCTGGCAGGTAAGAACCGAGTGAAACGTTAGATATAAACAATATTGTAAATTATTATTATTAGATTAGATAGATGGAAAGATAAAAAAAAAATCGTACAAAATATACTTAAACTGAAGTAACATTCAAAAAGAGAGAGAGAGAGAGAGAGAGAGAGAGAGAGAGAGAGAGAGAGGAGAGAGGGGGGAGGAGAGGTGAGGGAAGGAATAGGAAGGGGGTGGAAATGGGGGTGGAGGGAGAGGGTAGGCGAATTTTTTTTATACTGTTGTGTCATATCCATTTCTGGCTAATCGAGCCTTTTGCCTCTTCGTACAGGACAAGTGTCTATTCTTTATAATTTGTGATTCATGATACTCTTATAAATTACGGTACTGGTGTAGTACACTATAGCAAAATCTCGTACGTATACGAATCTTAGTTACAGAGAAATAGGTTAGAGAATTCGCGAATACTTTTACCGAGCTCATTTTACGAAGCAGTGCTCAACGAGTATTCAGTTCTCAATGTAATTATTAACGGGAACAATAATTATATGAGCATATTATATTTAACAGTAGTATCTTTATTTCATACCATGGTGATTATGATCCCTATTGGCTAATCCTACAATCAAGGAACGATATAATGATATATGAATCATGGTATTGTTTTACTCGACTCGAAACAGTCTGAATCCCAACGGAGGTGAGGTCGTCAGCAGGATTTTTAAATGGGTTAGACTTCATAACCACTCACATTGAATCGAAGGGACACAAATCTGGCGCTGCAAGGACGAATTGTCACTTTATGCGACAATAGCTTCTCGATACGAGCCATTGAACGTGATGTTGGTGTGTCCCCCACCAGGGTACAGTCGTGGATAAGAAGGTGGAAGGAGAGTGGGAACTTGAACGACTTGCGTAAGTTGTTAATGCTGAATGATTGGTGGATATGTTACATTGTTCATGGTTATATAATCTTGCTTATTTGATATGAAAGTTTCTTTCTTAAATGTATTTCTTCTCGCTATTATAATTTTGGTTAGACTACAGATATCCACAGCCATTCCAACACCACAGTAATATTTCAGGTGCACCTCCATAATTCCACACCGGTGGGTGGTTGGCCCTTGCCGACCAACAAAGTTAGATAGCTCGATTTGAGTGTCTCGGTAAAATTAATTGCCTATAATAAGAGAATTTATTTTATTTTTTGTGCCCACCCCGTCACAGTCATTGTGTGTCTTTGATAGCTATAGTTTATTTATTAAATGTCATTTCAGTGATGGCTCTTAGGTAATGATTTACAGCTTTAATAAACCACGCCAACCAAATTGAGAATATTATGGATATATGTAATCTCGTTCTATTTGATATGCTTTTGAAACCAAAAAATATACAGCCATGTTTACTAAATTATGATCAATCCATCGAGTACAAAATTCGAAGAATCTAGAATTGATTGCGATGTTATATAAATTATAAGTTAAACATTTAAGATAATATGTTCTCTTAGCTAGGCCAGGTGGTCCACGGAAAACCACCCCAGCTGAGGATGACGCCATTATCAGGGCCGCTCGAGAGCAACCCTTAACCAACGCTGAGGCCATTCATGAAGACCTTGGATTAGAAGTGTCATCGATGACAGTACGACGCAGACTCCACGCTGCTGGGATTCATCACAGAACTCCAGCAACGAAGGAGCTCTTGACGGAGCAACATAAGGCGGGAAGGCTTGATTTTGCCCAACGTCATGCTGATAAGGGTTTGGACTTTTGGTGCAGGGTCATCTTTACTAACGAGAAGTGCTTCTCGTCCACATCGCATGGGAAGCTGCATTGTTGGCGAACAAATAGAACTCGGTATGATAAGGAAAATCGTTACTTGCATCAATTATCAATTGCATTCTTCTTTATATTAATTATTAATCTTCAGATTTTGTTCCACGGAAGTGGACTGTCAAAATATACAAATGGAGTAACATAGATAAGAGTGCTATTTCTGAGATAAATATTAGGTAAGGGACAGTGGCATCATTTGCTCTTTTTCCTCAAATGTAATATATTAAATAAATAATTACACAATAGAATTCTTTCAGCGTTGTTCATCACTGAGAATTTAAATTCTCCAAAGGTATATATATATATATATATATATATATATATATATATATATATATATATATATGTGTGTGATTTATATTATACACCCCCATTTTTTTCTCTCGTTCAGATATGAATCCCGTAACATCGTTGAGGTGGTTCGATCTGGCCATGTCACCTGCAACGTATGGGGCTGGGTGTGTCTGCATGGTATGGGTGATATGTTCCGTATCGAGGGACGATTTACAGCAGCTAAGTATGTTGAGCTACTGCAAACCACCTTCTTGCCTTCGTTACGAGAGAGGAATTTTCCCTTCCCACCAGGGCCCATCCTGTTCACACTGCTCAAGTTGTTCAAGAGTGGTTTGCCAGACAGGATAACCTGCTTCTTCTTGAATGGCCGAGCAAAGGAGCAGATATGAATGTGATTGAACACGTGTGGGCCCAGATGGTGAACACATGGAAAATGGAACATGAGAGAACAACACAGCAACTCATGGCTCACATCAACTCTCAGTGGAAAATTTGTAGACGAGACCGCAGCAAATTTTCAATCTTGTTCATTCGATGCCCGACAGATTGAGGGAAGTGACAGAGAGAGGGTGGATGGTCAAGGTATTAGATTGTATAATATAAATGTTATATTTTTTGTAATAGGACCTAAAATGTTCTCATTTTGTTCTCACTAGTTATTTGAATATATGTTTTAATAAACATAATTCACAACAAGTTTTATTATAACCATGATATTCTTGATATAATGTTTGAAGTATCTGCAAAAAAAAATGGCATAATGCCTCCATACAATATTGAGAGTATTGCAGTAAACTTTCCTTACTCCGGCCCCACATGTTTTTGATGTCTTCCTAAACACCGTTTCTTGTTAACAGCATTGAATTATAGAACTGAATGACTCGCTGAGCACTGTTATCATACAGTGAGGTCAGTAACAGTATTGGCAAATTGCCTCAAGGCCCGTCCACACAGCCGAGCTTTGCTCTACGAACTTTGTTCGATGTGACGTCAGAAGCGGAGAAAATGCGGCAAAGTTCTGACTTTTCCCGCTGTTTCTCCGCTTCTGACGTCACATCGGACAAAGTTCGTCGACCAAAGCTCGACCGTGTGGACGGGGCCTTACCTGTATACTTTGTTCTCTGTGGTGTAGCCGATACAGATGTGATACTTCGCCACTTATTTTCGCTTATTAGCTTCTTGAAGTCTACTAAAATAGTTTCCATTATTTGAAATGTAATGCTTTATGTCCTACTGATATTTTCAATGTATCTTTGGTGTAAAACCTAAGTTATATGAACAAGAGTAAAAATGTGGCATATTTTTTGGCCGTCGTTGACGTTTCTGAGTATAGGGGTCATATGCTCTGTGAGACATTTTAAAAGGTAACTGTCAATTTAGTAGATGATACTCTCTTTATGTCAGCCACTGTAAGGAAAGCCCAAATGACTTCACCTATCACCTGAGGTCAACGAAATATATAGTCTATGATATATCAGTGCATACATAATTTTAGAAAAAACAACAGTTAACCCTTAAAATGTCAACCACGTCATATGACGTGTTGCAGAAGTCGTCCCACACATGTTGTTTACGTCATGTGACGTTCTTAAGTTTTTAATTTTGTGCGCCTTCATAGCATATTGTATTGATATTGGTTCTGTACTTCTTAGTGCCTTATTAGAGGTCTTGCTGGCCGTTTGCACTGCTCGTCTTCCATTTGTATGAACTGCGCGGGGGAGGAGAGGTAAGGGTGGCCTAGGAGGTTGTCAGAAACGTCAAACCAGCTAATCCTGTGTGGCAAAGGATTAGTGGCGATAATTTTTTGCCGCACACCTTCGATTTTGATGATAGTATATCAGGAATAAAGTTTTTTTATTCTAATTTTAATAATTCGAAAATGGAACTGACTGTAGAGAGATCCAATCGTTAATTTCATGTTATGAAATGGGGTAATATATCAAGCAAACACTCAAGTGAACAAGAGTTTCTGACATTACAGTATCAGAGAGGAGAAATTTCTTTGCTTTGGTTATGATTAAGGGTATTGTCAGGAAGGGCAATCTTCGATATTATTGAGTCACTGATCCTCTCCTGAATACACTAATGACATATCAGATCTGCATACTGAGCGCAGGGGTTTTTCTTATCACTAAGTTAGCTAGTATAGCTGAGAGAGAGAGAGATATAAGTTAGCTAGTATAAGAGAGAGAGGAGAGAGAGAGAGAGAGAGGAAACGCACTGCAACCAATGCTGTAAACTTGGCTTACGTGATAAGGTTAAAATATCCTGTTATGATGTTCGTGATTTTCGGCAATACCAATATAACTTTAAAATGTTGATCAATTTTAAGTATTGTGTAATGAATATGACCGATATATGCTAATAGACACGGTTGTAAGATAACGTCTTGGCCGAAAGTTAAATGGAACCTTAATAAACTATCTTATATTACAAGTGAGACAACAATCTTCATTACAACGATATAAACTGCTCAGATTATTTTTACTCCGTGCGTGTGTGTGTGTGACTTTCTCTCCAACCATTCCTAATAACTCCGCCCACCAAACGAACTCCAGAACTTATTGGTGGAACTCTTGTTAGCAGAGAAGGGGTTCTCCCCCACCCCCTATCTCCCTCAGTAAACACTGTTACCATGTAATTTTTTCGTAAGTCTTCCGCAAGAAACGGTGGTAAAACCAGGGAAACCTGTGTCCAACTGTAAACCATATATATACATATATATATATATATATATATATATATATATATATATAATATATATATATATATATACACTATAATGTGTATATTTATAATATCTGTATGTGTTCTTTATATTTATGTAGAATCAGTTATTTCGAAAAATAGAAGTTTGGATTTTATTAGCGACGACTTTTTGAAGTTTCTTTTAATTCAATCCTTTATGCATATTTTGTGTACATGCAGTTCGTCATTTTATTGATTAATAACTTCTTTTTTTTCGTTTCTGGTGTGTTTCTTATTAACTAACAGAAACCTTGTCACGATTTTAAAACCTTATCCTTTTGGAACGCCAAGATGACCTATTTGGCCGAGTGCCTGGTACACCGTAATTTTTTTTTCTTTTTTTATTGTTATCGTACATTCCGTCAGCCAAACAATTTTGCCTAAGGTTCGCGGGTGGGGTTGGGCGGGAGGGGGGGTGGTGGGGATAGGATAAAAAAGACAGACAAACACGAGAGAGCAACCTTCTTTTTTAACGCCATCTTACGCCAGAAGGGGATTAATAAATCACGCATGGGTGAAAGAGGATGAGACAGTGAAATTTCCCTGTGCTAAACGGATGACGATATGATGGAAGCTTAAACGTGATATGTTGGCCCTGCTCTTTCTTGCCAAAATCGTGATGATGATGATGATGATGACATAAGCTTCCTATTTTTTGCGAGAGAGAGAGAGAGAGAGAGAAGAGAGAAAGAGAGAGAGATTTGAGCGATAATAAGCCTTAGTAAGGTACGACCGGCATGACTTTTATTAGGAATTATTACGGCGTTTATGAAAAAAAAAGAATAGGCTTCTCTCGGTCCATGGATGATTAAATTACACCATTCTTTCTTCGACCGTAAAAAAAAGGGGGGGGGGGGGCTAACATTAACATTCATAATTCTGAATCTGCTCTCTCTCTCTCTCTCTCTCTCTCTCTCTCTCTCTCTCTCTCTCAAGTCTTTGCTTTCAGTTTGTTGGAACTTATATAAACTTATATATAGCATAACGTTTTATATATTTCGTGATTGAGTTATTCATATAAACTTACATATAAACAATGCACATTTGTTCGGACATATTTATTGCATTGGTAACCTTTTACTGTTTTTTTCATCCGAGTTCTTTGTGGATTTGTTTTGCACCTATCGTCATCAATTAATCTTTCGCGTCTTCTTAATGCTTACAGTATTTCTCTTATGTGTTGCTGTTTTCATTAATTGTTCAAGTTTATCGTGGCAATGTGTACCGTAAAATGAGGTCGTTCTTTGCCATGGTAGTTTTTAAAGAATATCTTTTGCAGTTTCTTGCTATGTCTTAATTTTTGAAGAATATTTTGTGCTGTTTCTTGTTATGTATATTGTTTTTAAAGAATATCTTTTGCAGTTTCTTGCTATGTCTTAATTTTTGAAGAATATTTTGTGCTGTTTCTTGTTATGTATTGGTTTTTAAAGAATATTTTGTGCGGTTTCTTGCTTTGTCTTAATTTTTAAAGAATATTTTGTGCTGCTCCTTCTTTTGTCTTAATTTTTAAAGAATATTTTGTACTGTGTCTTGCTATGTATTAGTTTTTAAAGGATATTTTCTACTAGTTTTTAAAGGATATTTTGTGCTACTTTTTGATATGTCGCAATTTTTAAAGAATATTTCTTGCTATGTCTTAATTTTTAAAGAATATTTTGTGCTGTTTCTTGCTATGTCTATTTCTAAAGAATATTTTGTGCCATTTCTTGCTATGTATTAGTTTTGTGAAGAATAATTTGTGCTATTTCTTGCTATGTCTTAATATTTAAAGAATATTTTGTGCTGTTTCTTGCTATGTATTATTTTTTTAAAGAATATTTTGTGCTATTTCTTGCTATGTCTTAATATTTAAAGAATATTTTGTGCTGTTTCTTGCTATGACTTAGTTTTAAGGAATATTTTATCGCATCCTTCTTGCCATATCTTAGAGTTTCAAGAATATATTATCTGTTTTTTCTTGCCATATCTTAGTTTTAAGACATTTTTAAATATTTTTAAATATTTTTTTATGTCTTTTTCATCGTCTGGCGTTTGAAATTATGATTCATCAGTATTTTGACAGTTTCTCATCATGGGGTGCATATTTGTACCTCCCGCCGATGAAACAGACTTTGATTATCCTTAGTTATTTTAGTGTTAATGATTTTACTGCGTAAAGATGGCAAGGGTTTTTGACTACCAGGTGTTACGACACTTATTAATGAGCTTTGGGTAATAGCTGCATGCCTGTTAACGTACATCAGGTGATAAAACACGTTTTAACGACCTTTGGATTATAGCTCACGTGTTATCCCGGATGCTGCCTGTACTTGGGGAAAATGTTTGAAGAATGGAATTTTGAAATACAAAAAATATTTTAGTTGTTTTTTTTGGGGGGAGGGGGTTAATCCCGGTCGCCTAGATCTCGTAGGCGGAAGGGTAATTTGTCGATGCACCTTCAATTCAGTAAGTAGTGTATACAATAACTTTTCATGTTGAATTACAATCTTTTGGTTCACAAGAATTTTACTTATTTTTTATATTTCATTTATTTATTTATTTATTTAGTTATTTATTTATTTATTTATTTATTTATTTATTCATTCGTTTATTTATTTATTGTAAAGAGAGATACGTAAGCGTTCTTTCAGAGCCAGAGACGGGGATGGTACTTGTACTTTAGCATTACTGCTACAACTTATTTCGTTAAACTGTAATACTGCTATAAATAGTTTTTTTTCATAGGCATTGCGTCTATAACTTGCTCTCTTAAGCTATTCATAACTATCATAAGTTATTTTTTAACGAACTGATAGTGTCTTTACACGAATATTATATCCAGCACATGTTTTGCTTTGTAGGCATTATATTTCTCTCTCTCTCTCTCTCTCCTCTCTCTCTCTCGTCTCTCTCTCTCTCTCTCTCTCTCTCTCTCTATATATATATATATAATATATATATATATATATATATATATATAAATAAATATATTATATATATATATATATATTTTATATATATAAAATTTTCACTGGTAAACAATGGTAGGCTCTATTCCGTACGTCAGTTATTGTGACAAATGAGTTTATTAGGAAATATATCCTTTCTGCCTTACAGAAAGTAATTAAGAACATCAACTCGTAAGGGATCCCTGTCGTAATATTTCTAAATAAGTGTATAAGTAAATACTTCCTTAACAGCTTGTGGAAAAGTAATAAAAGGAGTTGAAGTCGTCAGGGATTACAGTCGTGTTATTTCAGTAATACCATAATATTTTATCCGGCGTCATACCCCACCAGTAAATGAAACGTTTCTGTTTTGTTTTGCGGGCGAGGCGCAGATGGTTCCAAACGGTCATTGCCGAAACTTTTTCGCTCTAATTACGAAAACATCATAAAAAAGTCAAACGAATAATTATGACCGCCCGTTTTTCACCTCATTGTTACCGTGTGACCAGGCAGAGTTTCACAATTAGCGATGTGGAATCTGATTTGCTTTTTTATTATAGATCATATATTAAGTATTGTGTATATAACAGGAAATCCCGAATTTTGTTTGAAAATTATGGCCCCCCCCCCCCCCCGCCGCTCTCTCTCTCTCTCTCTCTCTCGCGTCTCCCTCTCCTCTCCTCTTCTCTCTCTCTCTCTCTCTTTAGTAAATGATAAGGACTTTTTTTCTCTCTCCCTCTCTTTAGTAAATGATAAAGAAATTTTATCCCTTTTTCTTTCTTTAGTAAATGCTAGGAAATTTCTCTCTCTCTCTCTCTCTCTCTCTCTCTCTCTCTCTCTCTCTCTCTCTCTCTCCAGAGAACCTTATCTCTGAGCAGCCCTTATAATAATATCCTCTCCGTCTTCCTGCTCTTCCAGCTCCTCCTCCTCCTCCTCCTCCTCCTCCTCCAACCAGCCGTAACTTTCTCCGGTTTGCCTCCAACTTTTAAAAATCAGCCATATTGGGAAGCCCACTCGACAGATTTATAAGAATTCCTGTATACGATTATGAGCATTCTTTTGTTATTGTTGCTGTTGAGGTTGACAACAGACCCCTCTCGTCTCTCTCTCTCTCTCTCTCTCTCTCTCTCTCTCTCTCACAGTTTTACTTTCTGTGTTTTCTTCTCAGTTCTTTCATCTTGCTTATTTTCGTCTGTCTGTTTGTCTCAAGCACAGAATCCTTTGTTAATCTTTATTTATGTTTGTAAAACAACAGCAGAATTATTATTTTTAAGCTTTTACTTTTTTTTATTACCTCGAATTCTGCTTTAGTCTCCGCAATCCCCCCCCACTACGGCAACCCCCCCCCCCCCCCCCCCCCCCCCCACTATGCCTGACCATCTGCCAATATCTCTCGCATCCCCGCCCCTTCCTACCTACTCCAATGCCCTGTTTACCGATACCAATACCTCTCATTCTTTCCTTTCCCACCCCCCTTCCCCCGTTCCCCTTCCCTACATAACGGCCTCCCACTCGAAGGCTCTTTCTTCTTCTTCGTCTTCTTCTTCTTCTTCTACTGCCTTTTCTCTCTCTCTCTCTCTCTCTTTTCTTCTCGGGTAACTCGCAGATAGGGTTTACGGGATTCACAATATCTGGGGTGACTTTTAAAGAGCTATCTATCGAGGCAAGGGATTCGTTCATGTGACCTTTTCTCTCGCTCCAAATGGCCCCCCACCCCCCTCTCCCCTCAACAATTCGGGGAACCGCTGTTGCTACTTGATATGGACCCGTCGCCTGGGCTATAGATGCTGTTCGGATGCCAACTGAGGGGGAGGTCGTCTATATAATATATTTTTGTTTTCTTGGGAATTTTTGGATTATTGTTTTTCTTTTTCTTGGAGTTTTTCGTTCTTTTTTTTTCTTTTTTTCCCGTGCTTTTCTTCGGGTCTTCGTTCAGACGTTTTTTCATAATCTATAATTTTTTTTATAATTATAATTAATGATTTTATAATTATAATTATTTTATAATTATGCTATAATTGTAATAATTTCATAATTATAATTGTTTTATAATTATAATGTTATAATTGTAATAATTTCAGAATCATAATTATTTCATAATTATAATTATTTTATAGTTATAATTATTTTACTTTCACTAGATTAACTTTGTGAATGTTATAGTGTCTTGATGCCGTTATTTCTGTTATGATTTATGAATGAAAACTTCCACTTCGAGTCTCATATATATTAGATACATTATCTTTCTTTTTAATGGTTTGGTCTACTTCTGTACTTAGGAAAACTTGAGGGTTTATTTGATTTATTTTATCTAGGTAAGTTATTTTAATGCTTTTACACGGAAACGAGGCTTCAAGTTGAGGGGTGTAACTTATTTGAGTGATATCGCAACTTGCAAGATTGAACGATACATTTTTTCTTGGTATTAGTGGAGAAATGAAATGTGAATAATTTAAACATAATTACATTCAAGTCCCACTTCCATATATCAGTCGGCATCGTTATGCTATAGTATATTTTTATATATAAAATGTACATCTATACACAATAGAACCTATATAAATATTATAATATATATATATATATATATATATATATATATATATATATATGTATATATGTGTATATATTATATATTTATATATATATATAATATATATATATATATATATATATATATTATATATATATATGTGTGTGTGTGTGTGTGTGTGTGTGTGTGTATATGTGTGTATATATTATATATATATATATATATATATATATATATATATATATATATATATATATATATATATTGTGTGCGTGTATGTGTGTTTGTTTGTATGTAATATGTGTATTTGTAAAAATATATAATACGAGCATTTTCTTGTGTTCTCTAAATGTATTTACGTACATTTTATTATTACTATACAACAAGAAATACATTGCCAAAACTTCGCTACCATTCACTTGTTGCCAAACCCCATCCCCCACAAGCACTCACCTCTGATAACTTATCAGTGCACAATTTCTTTTTGTGGGGGAGGCGATGTGATGCTCTTTTCGCCCTTCCTTCTCTCCGAGGGACGGAGAGAAGCTCCTAGACTCCTTCAGGTACCTCTTAACTCTCCTCAAATAGGATTAAGCGCGTCAGGTATTAAAGGTTTCTTTTCCTCATTTTTCTCTCTTTACGGGATTTCATCCCTTTGCCGCTACAAAGCGCCTGCTTTATTAGGGCCCAGATTAAGCTTGATTGCCCCCCTCCCCCCCTTACGCGCCTTGACGCGCTTGCGCACTGGCTTTCACTTTTTTATTTTATTTATTTTTTTTTTTTTTGCACGCGGTGGGGCGTGGGTAATATACAAACAGGCGCGGTCATACATACATACATACATACACGGGTATGGTATGTACATATATGTGTGTGTTCTTGTGTGTGTGCACGTCACGCATTCCTGTACGAGGAGTTTTTCTGCACAGGTTCTCATCCTTGATTCAGGAGGTAATACATGACTACTGTGGCAGTAGTTGTTTGTTTTTCTATGGAGCCCTTCCTTGTTTTGGGAAATGGATTATATATTATTATATATATATATATATATATATATATAATATATATATGATATATATATATATATATATATATATATATATATATATATATGTAGAGAGAGAGAGAGAGAGAGAGAGAGAGAGAGAGAGAAAGAGATAGATATATACACCATATAAGCATATACATAATATACGCTGTAAGTTTTATGCCCACTAAGTTCATCCTTATTCAGCATTTGCAGTACCGTTGAGACAATAACCACTGAATAATTCTTGTGTGTGTGCGTGCGTGCGCGTGTGTTTGTGAGCCTGAGGGTATTGCTCACTCAACGGTTTCTAACTCATTTGTTTGCAGTTATTTTATACCAGTGTATATTTGTATATCGGATTCAAAAGCAATTTGTTCTCAAAGATCATCGGGTAGCTCTCCTTCATTGGCTAAAAGCTCTCTCTCTCTCTCTCTCTCTCTCTCTCTCTCTCTCTCTCTCTCTCTCTCTCTGTTCCTACCCAAGAAAGGAGTATGAAGAGTTGTAACCTTGCAATCTTTCAGTATCTGGAAATTTAACGCCAATGTATCTTCGATGTATAGCTCTATATTTAAAACAAACATTCGAGCACCTAGCCTTCCAAATTGTACTATCCTGCATCTGCATATGCCGTTTCTATGTGCACCTTCCGTAGCCGCTGCTCCTCTGGGCAGAGGCAGGCCACCAGACATGCTGAGAAGGCATGAATATGTAAGATCACAGCCTCGGCTTACACCTCCTAACCTCTCTCTCTCTCTCTCTCTCTCTCTCTCTCTCTCTCTCTCGTGAACCCTCTCTACTACCTCCTCCCCGTGGTGGTGTGTCAGGGGATGAATGAATTGCTCATATTAATTCATAGGATGGCTTGATCAATAGGGAATGGGTATTTCAGTGAAGTCTCTCCTGCTTGTTTGGGTAGTACGCTCTGTAGCTAATCAAATGTTAGTGTTTTGTCTCTGCAGGTGTTGGTCTTTGTACATGCTTAGGACGTATTTTAGGTTTCCCGTAAAAATAAAGCTGCTGAGATGGTTTTGTCCGTCCGTCCGTACTTTTCCTGTCCGCCCTAAGATCTTAAAAACAACGCAGGCTAGAGGGCTATAAATTGTTATGTTTATCATCCACCCTCCAATTATCTAACATGCTAAACTGCAGCCCTGTAGCCTCGGTACTTTGCGTTTTATTTAAGGTTAAAATTAGCCATAATCGTGCGTCTGGCAACGATATTGGATAAGCTAGCACCAGACCGTCCTTACAGACCTTACAGACCTTACATCTGTTCGGGTTGCCCCAGGTCCCTCAGTGTGAGGCACCTCTAATGTCTACCAGAGAGTTGCTAGTACATCTTCCGGTATATTTTGCATCTTCCAATCTTGGATGGTCTGGGATGCAGTTTTAGATATTTGTCGAGCTTATTCTTAAACACATCTACGCTCACTCCTGATATATTCCTCAGATGAGCTGGCAACGCATTGAATAGACGCTGCATTATCGATGCTGGTGCGTAGTGGATTAATGTCCTGTGTGCTTTCCTTATTTTTCCTGGTATAGTTTTGGGCACTATTAACTACCTCTGCTTGCTCTTTCTGATATTTTTAGTTCCATGATATTTTCTGCTATTCCTTCTATCTGTTTTTCCATGCCTGAATTATCATGTAGCGTTCTCTTCTCCTTTCTAGATATATAATTTTAAGAATTGTAGTCTTTCCCAGTAGTCTAGGTCCTTAACTTCTTCTATTCTAGCTGTAAAGGACCTTTGTACACTCTCTATTTGTGCAATATCCTTTTGATAGTGTGGGTACCATATCATATTGAAATATTCAAGTGGACTACGAACATATGTTTTATAAAGCATAATCATGTGTTCAGCTTTTCTTGTTTTGAAGTGCCGTAACAACATTCCCATTTTTGCTTTACATTTTGCCAACAGAGTTGCTATTTGATCATTGCATAACATGGTTCCTATTCATCATCACACCAAGGTCTTTAACTGCTTCCTTATTTGTGATGGTCTCATTATTAGGTCCCATATATGCATATAGCTTTCTTCTCTGTCTCCATAATTTATTGATTCAAATTTATCAGAGTTAAATACCATCCTATTTACCTCTGCCCAATCATATACTTTGTTAAGGTCTCTTTGTAGAGCGTTCCTATCTTCACACAAGTAATTTCTCTACTTATTCTTGTCAGTCTGCGAAACTACTCACTACCGAATCCTTCACATTATTGTCTATGTCTTCAATCATATAACAAACAGTATTGCAGCTAACACCGTACCTTGCGGCACACCGGATATTACCTTGACTTCATCCGATTCTCGTCGTTTGCAATAACTATCTGTTTTCTGTTGTGTAAAAAATTCTTTTAACTCATCTTCTTACTTTATCCACGTATATTGTGTTTTCTAATTTTCTTCGCTAATATATTATGGTCTACTTTATCAAAAGCTTTTGCAAAGTCTAAATAAAACCACATCTGTTTCATTTCCGCTTTTCATATTTTTGAATATGTTCTCATGGTGGACTAACAGTTGGGTTTGTGTACTTTTTCCGGGTACGAAACCATGTGTGCCTTATTAAACAAATTATTTTTTATTAAATGTTTCATAATATTTTCTTCATTACCCTTTCATACACTTTCATAATATGTGATGTAGACTCACAGGCCTATAATTACTTGCCTCTAGTCTTGATCCACTTTTGAAAGTAGGGGTAATATATGCTAATTTGTGCTCATCATAAATCTTGCCTGTATCTACACTTTGTCTTAATAATATTGCAAGTGGCTTTGCGATAGAATGAACTACTTTCTTTAACAAAATAGCAGGAATTGTCCATCAGGCCCTGCAGCAGCTCCATTTTTAATTTCATTAATAGCCTGCACAATATCAGCTTCATTAATATCTATGTCATCTAAATATTAACTATTTTCATCCCTTACTTCTATATCATTATCTTCATTATCTATTCTAGGGTGAATTCTCTCTTATATCGTTCTGCCAGTATGTTGCAAATTTCCTTTTTTTCATTCGTTAATCTCCCTTCAATTCTCAGAGGGACCTATTTCTATTCTTCTTTTATTCATCTCTTCGCATATGAGTATAATAGCTTGGGGGTTTTGCTTGATATTTAATAGGGTTTTTTTTTCTTCCAAGTCCCGTTTTTCATTTTCTTTTGATTGTATAATCTTTTGTTCTGCATTTTCTATCTTACTTTTTAGTTCTATAACTTTCCATGCATTTTTTTCTTTTGCAAGACCTTTTTTCCACTTTCTGATTTTCTGGAACAAGATCCTTCTGTCTCTTGGTATGCATGAATAAGTGTTTACTTTTCTTCTTCGGTATATATATTTTTCCACTATTTTCTCCAATATTTTATATAATATCTCCGTATTTACCCTTATGTCATCACTTACGAAAATGTATCCCAATCTTTGTTTAATTCTTCATTAATTTCTGACCATTTATATTTTTACTGTAGAAGTTGTATTTTCCATATCCTTCCCACTTTTTCATTTCTTGCTTATCTCTATTTTCACTTGCTTTGGAATGAAGCTGTTAATTCTATGACATTATGGTCTGAAATAAATTCGCATTATAAACTATTATTTCTTTAACATAATTCATCTCGTTCACAAATACTAGGTCTAAAGTATTTCCTTTCTTGTTGGCAGGTGATTTATTTGTTGAATGTTGTATTCTAGTAGCATATCTAATAGCTTTTCAAATTGCCTCTTATCTTCTGCACTACTATTACTCTCTTTTTTATATGTATAAGTACACACAATCTCCTATTCGTTCTTTCCATTCTACGAAAGGAAAGTTGAAGTCACCAGATAGGAGAATAGTCCAGTCCTTGTGATTTCTACATATCATCCATCCAATTTTTCAATTATTAAGTCAAACTCTTTAGTATTAGGAGGTCTATATATTACTATGTTCATCAATTTTTCAGATTCAAATTCTACCGCTATTAGTTCACATTCTGAGTTACTATATTTCTCATATATTTTTCCTTGTTTTTTGTCTTTCCCATATATTGCGGTTCCTCCTTGATTCCTATTTTTTCTATCTATCTATAAGTTTGGAACCCTTTTATTTGATCATCCTTCCCATCTCTGGAATACGCAGGTTTCACTTATATTCATTATATCTATTTTCTTTCATTTTGGGTTAGTTTCTTCTAAGTACTCTATTTTTCTTTTTGAGGTTACTCGTAACTAAACCCTGCGCATTCATCACTATGATGGTTTGCGTGTTTTCTCCTTCATTTAATACTGGTAGTAATAAGGATTTTCCCCATGTCTCTTTCCTGTTTCTGGTATGTTGTTCTTTTTTTCATTTCCAGAAATTCTGACATTAAAAAATCCAACTTTTTCCATAATATTTGATCTTCCTTCATCATAATTATTCATTTTGTGTCTGAATCTGCAATTTTCTCCGTTTCTGCAATATCCTCTTGCATAATAAATACAGTTATTATCTCTTGAGTAGAATTTCGGAGCTGATGCTTTGAAATTTTTTGCTGACACCTCTGCATATCTCATTGGTGGTTTGCTTTTCTCTTTTACCTGATATTCTTGATTTCTCTCTTTATTTGTTTCTTTCTTATTTTGGATTTTATTACTTGGTTGGTTATTTATTTGATTATGATTCATGGCTACAGGGTGCATATATTTGCATTTTTTGTCGAACTTACATCCTTTTCCTTCTTTTAGGTTTTTACATATTTTTTGATGCAGATCTCTGCAATCATCCCCATATCCATCTAAGTATGCACATTTACCATATATTTCATAGTTTTGACATATCTTAGGATGTTTGTAGTAACATCTTTCTCCAAATCTGCAATTCCCTCTTTTCAAAGGTTGCAGATTTTGTCTTTCTTGTCTATATTTTCCTCTTTCCCGTCATTGTATAGATCTGGGTAGAGCCTCTTCGGGATTTGTTCTTTTCTGTTGTCATATCGTAATTTATTTCTTCGTAGGTATGCTGCTTTATTGCCTCATATGTAGTATCAATGAGTATCTCTGCATCCATACTTTTATCTTGTTCTTTTGTTTTTCCTTATTTTTTTCTGTCATTTCATTTTTGTTTACTTCTCTTCCGTTTTCCTCCTTCTTCTTTTCTTCTTCTTCTTCCTCTTTCCTCTTCTTCTTCATCCTCAACTATTTGTACATTCAATCTTGATTTAATAACATTGTCTATCCCATGATAGACATGTTGAACAAAAAATTCTTGTATCTTTTCTCAAATCTTGTATTACCTCAGCACACATGTGGATGGGTCGGAATGTTGCATGCAGCACATTTTCTGATTAGGTTTTGGTGGATTGACTATGCTATACCAAACCTTACACAGTTTGCATGCTTTTCGGCATTCTTTTTTCTTTTCCTAATGCATCAATTAGGATATTCACAAGATTCACCTTATTCATTTTCTTTGTCGGAATATGTTGGTTTATGTATATTTTTGTTTCTTTATGAGTCTCTTGACCACTTGGATTTTATTTGGAACTTCTTCCATTATTTTCAAGATATTTTCATTAGATTTGTTCCAGTTGAAGATTATATCTTCTAATATATCTATGAATGCTTTTTGTGGATCTTTTTGGTTAGGACTGTTTTGCTGATTTCATAGATGAGAATGCCAGTTCCCTTCCTGCTACCTCATCGTATTGCGAATCTGCTAGACACGCCAAATTAACGCCACCTCTTCCCGCAGTTGGAACTTACTGCCATCTTGTTCTGATTTAGTATATACACTTGATAAACTAACTTAGAAGACGCTTTATCCTACTATTTTCACACTAATCTTATCACCGATAGTTCACGAACACTTCTAGATATTTCTCAAATTCTAGTCGTATGTTTAAACTTGTGATATCTGTTGATTAATCTGACTTCACGCGGGTACGACTCACCAAGCAAGATGGCTACTTACGAGAAGGTTAGTTTCATGGGCACGGCTCATACAGTATTACTGAGACAACCGAAAGATAGAAACTATTTTTCGGTGGCCTGTACAGAAACTCGATTGCGCCGAAGAAACTAAGGCATGTTTTTGTTTTTTTACTTATGAGGTGATCTTAAATTTATTAATTTATGAGACAGATATGGTTCTATTATTGTCAGCTGAATAATTGTAAAGCTTATTAGATGATATATTGATGCGCTAATGCGTGTATATTTATTTTATTATATCCGTCTTGCTCTGTGGCCTTTCATTGCTGGTTATTTCTAGGCTCACAAGAAATTGAACTCATAGTTTTATAGTTTCACACATCGTTTCTCCGTTGACTTTTGCATTGGATTATGAACGTGGTAGTTGGAGATGTGGTGGGTCGTGGCTTTTAAGAGCCAGCCGTTATTAGAGGAAATGGCACGTAATTTAATTCAACTCACTCACGTTCTTATATATATATATATTTATATATATATATATATATATATATATATATATATATAATATATATATATATATATATATATATATATATATGTGTGTGTGTGTGTGTGTGTGTGTATTTATGTATGTATGTATTGAATTGAATTGATCCTACATTCCAATTGCAAGCCATATACATTAGATAAATACATATATACATTTCTTTACCAAGGACTTTACAGAGAATATTGCATAAATAGTCATACCTTTATAAAGTACAATTTCACATTTATTAAAAA
>NC_087204.1:98918976-98928976 GCF_015104395.2 Macrobrachium nipponense
ACATTTTTTGTTCGCCGCGAGTTCGATTCTCGGGCGCTCCACTGAGGGGTTAGAGATGTGTATTTCTGGTGATAGAAGTTCACTCTCGATGTGGTTCGGAAGTCACGTAAAGCCGTTGGTCCCGTTGCTGAATAACCACTGGTTCCATGCAACGTTAAAACACCATACAAACAAACAAACAGTACAAACAAATAAGCAACATTTTTAGAGAGTTATGACATATATAACTAAAATGTGAAAAGGTGATATTTATTTTTACGTAGCAGCAAGCAGGAATATAAGAACCGTGTTAAAGAAATATCGACAAACTTTCTGCAGATTTCATGCGCTCCGGAAAATCCGAATTGCAATTGACAGCAGGAGAATCCAGACTGACAAACTCTGAGCACTGAGATCATTTCAATACGCTGGGGAAATGAAGAGTGCAGATGGAGGAAAAAACTTTACAGATTTAGAGTTCTTTATTGTAGTTGGCTGGGGGAAATGAGAGACGAGAATGAAAGAGTCCCAGTATGCAGATTCTGGCATTTCCATCCCGACACGCTGCACAAATGAGTGAGAATCGTCATGGAAAAGAGTGTGTGCAGATTGCATAAATTTGAAAATCTTTAATGTAATGTTTGAATATTCATTAGAGGCAGTGAAAGAAGAATATTAAAGTTTCTTTGTTAAAGTTAGTCAGAGAAGGTAAAACAGTTCATGTAATGTAGAGGCAGCGAAAAAGGAATTTACAGAAATCCAGAGAACATAGAACTGTCATCAAGAAAAATATATAGCTTAGTTTTTTAAAATGTTTACTGAAGATGAGGTATTAAGGCTGTAAGATATCTGCCACGGCACGTCAGAGGATTAAAATATTGAAATGTAATAAAAAAAATACTCTATATAAGTGGCGCCATTGAAACCAAATACTAAAACAAAAGATCCCAGTCATTTTGAAGAACTTTCCCACAAAACCACTTAGTAACTGACGTATGATATTGCGTCTTAATTATCTGTGTGTGATTGATCAGTAACAACAGTAATTAGGTATCAATGTCCAATTGGTAAATAATTTATTAATGATTTTGTATGTTGCATTTCCTCTTGAGTTGAAAACTGAAGTTAACTGTAATTGATGCAATGACTCGTTTCAATTTGCATAGACGTTTTTGACAAGTTAAATGCATTGGCTAGCGAATTACACTGAATATTGAATTACATTGAGAGGTTTACTGGTAACAGAAAGAATTTTGTAAACCAACATGAATTTCCAGCCAGAGTTATTTAAATATGAGTTATATTGTTGGACAATGAGACCCGTTTGAGGCAAGGAAATTAACGAACGTAAGCATTAGCGAGAGATACTGGGAAAATTGCAGTTTACCACGCAGAATTGTCCAACTGAAAGCTCGATTAAATTAAATTCCATCTACAAAATCTCCATTTTTGTATATTCCAGAATCCAAAAACTGGAAATACCCCCAGAACCGCTTTCGATTCTGGTTTCATTTCTCTCTCTCTCCAAAAGACTTGGGGAGCCAAGTCAACCTGACGTACCCGCCGTAGAGTATGCGTCTAATCGGCTTTTAACAGCTGCAACCTTACCTTATAGAATTTCATGAAAGCGCCTCCAGGTGTGTGTGTGTGATTGTGTGTCTGTCTGTCTGTCTCTATACCGTCAGCACCACACGCAGCTGTTACAAATGCAGATACTATGGAAATTTCCCTTTCGGTTACATACGGAGGGTGTCAAGTGATTTACGTACAGGTATGCGGACATCCCGGCCCCCCCCCCCCCCCCCACCCCCCCCCCCCTTTGTAGAGGTTTAGGGGTGAAGGCTATACGCCGGGCTACAGTATTTTGGCTGTATTGGAGCGAGGGAAAGAATGTATGTATAGACTGCATTTATTTGAAATGTATGGTGGGCAATGTTTCATGCGAGAAAGGTCCAACTTTTTCTTACTGAATCGATTATTGCACATATATATATATAAATATATATATATATATATATATATATATATATATATATATATATATATATATATATATATTATATATATATATACACATGTATGTTATGCATATAATACGTATAATGTACGTGCGATTATATATATATATATATAACAATTGCGTTTCCGTGTTAGCATTGATGAATAATCATCATAGATGAATATAAAGATAAATATATAAAAAGCAAGTGCATAAATAGATACATTAATATGTTTTCCTTGATGCACGGTGTTATTACACGATAATTCACGTATTACCTTCATATGAAGTAGATATTTCTTTATTTCTTTTCCATTTCCTCCTTTATTATATGCTGAGTGACGGGAGGACGTTCCCAGTGATCGTATTTAACCCATTATCTCTCCCGAGGACTTTGGTCGACATTTTCAATTTTCAGCAACGAGATAAGGCGACTCGCCCATGAATCTCGTTCTCTTTGTGTAAATCATCTTTTGAGATCTTTTTTGTTTTACGTGGACATGCACAAATGGGTATTTTACAGACGCACATATACAAACACACACATTATATATATATATATAAATATATATTATATATATATATATATAATATATATAATATGTCATGATACTATTATTATCTATATATATATATATATATATATATATATATATATATATATATATATATTTATATATATATTCTGCTGGTCACTTTTTACGACGTTATATAAATACATATTTTTCATAGCCACGGTGATATCTTGAATTCCTGATTTCCATCACTGTACCCTGAACCTATTGTCCGTGGGTTCGAAGCGCTACAATTCTTTTTTCAGTCCTCTACCTGCACTCATAGTAATGAGTGTACTACCCAAAAAGCGTTCAGGAAGAGAGAGGGTATGAGGTCATTGTATCTATAAAAAATACACGTATAAAATGTATTTATATACAAAACTAACTTTTATATGTAAGTCTTTAATGTATATTAGTTTTCATATTATATTCTTGTCTTTCTTATACACTTATATAGGCACGTATGTATATATACTTACTTACCAGTATAAAAACGTCCACATAGACATACGCTACTGCGTTCAATTCAAAGCAGGGTTGGCAATGATTAAATCAAACTGATTTTATCAAGTGATTGAATTATTGATTTTTTCATTTAAAAAAATAATTTTTTTTTATTTGAAATCAACCAAATTGAAAAATATGGTTTGCAGGTTAATATAAACTTAAGCATAACTGTGCTGCATCTATTTATTTTGATATAAAAAAATTGCAAGCCCGTTCTTTATGCCACTATTTGAATCCTAAAAGATAAATCAATAGTAATTCTGTCATCAAATACAATTTGAGGAAACAAAGGATTGAAAAAACATTTAAATAAAAAAACAAATAAATGAAAAATAAAATAAATAAAAAATAAAATAAATCACTGATTTTTTTTATTCTTTTATTTTAAAAAATTAAAAAAAATCACCAACCCTGATTCAGAGATTGCCTTATAATCGAAATAGTGATAGAATGACCGAATCCATTGTTTCAACTGCGTATATACGCCCGCCCCTTCTTATTAGGCCAAATTAATATACGGCGGAATTAGGGCGCCTACCCCGCCCCCCAATGGATTTCATGGTGATATGATTAGATGTAAATGCATGCATGTGAACGAGTCTCCCCTGCCCCCGGTTTAAAGTTGCAAGTGCTCCCCTCCACACACACACAACCCCCCCCCACATGATTTTATGAAGTATTTTAATGAGTTGCTCACTGTTTAAGCCAGGCCACGCTTATATTTACATGTATACATGTGTGTCTGTATGTATGTCTATCAATCTGTCGATCTTCCTCTATATATTCATATATGTGTAGATATATAGTATATATATATATATATATATATATATATATATATATATATATACATATATATATATATATATATATATATATATATATATATTATATATAAAGTGAATTACGAAGATTAGTTATGCAACATTCAAGTAGAAGCATAAATACCGTGATCATTTTTTATAAATGAAAGAAAAATCAAGTATTCTGCTAATTATGTCAGAAAGATGGTTTGTAATTGTAGTCACAAAAATAATTTTCCCAGAAAACGAAAACAGGAGCAACAATGAATCGCAATAGTCGGTAATCTTCCGCAACAACGAAATTTATTAATAAATACCTCTAATGACGGCCAAAATTCCCAGCAATTATTGACAAATGCTAATTCTCTGTGATATATTATTTTACAGCTGTGGCTCTCTCCCAACTCCCATATAATTCACGTTGTAAATGAAGAACCCGCCCTCTAATGATTCCGATTCGTTTTTATCGAAATAAATGAATGAAGGGGTGGGGGGGGGGTGAGAATTTAGTAAAAGTACAATAGGGGATGGGGAGGGGTGCAGTGGGGTGGAGAGAGGGCTACTGTAGGGCGCCCTCTTCATGACGTATAAATTAAATCAAATCCCTTTCGAAGGCCGACATTAATGCAATGCGCGGGAATTTGCATAGCGGCTTCATTTCACATTGTCGTGGCTGTGGGTGTATGTATTTTAATGTGGTGTAAATTCGGTTGTTCGGTGCTCATGTATGTCAGTGTAGTAGTATGTGGTTTGATGTATGTTGGTTATATATATATATATATATATATATATATATATATATATATATATATATATCATATATATATATATACATATATACACACGCAGAACATATCTATATATGTATGTATATGTTTATTGGCAATATTAAAATAACCGAAACGCACTAAGCTTTACCTGACGCGAACTAATGTGGAGTTTCATGAATGTAACTTCGTTTCGTTGTCCCTAGATTTAGGTAACCAGGACCACTCTCTCAAATACATGACATTCATGCTTAGGTAGTTTACGATACCTGAAGCCTGAAACTCAATTGTCGGCTAAAGAGTGTATGATTGAACGTGCATGACATGACCAACTAAATTTTGTGGTCGTTAGCATAAATTTTTTTCATCTAAGGATTCCCACTCTTGTGGAAATTACGTTTAATTACACTGTGCTTCGAAAAGCAGGTAAATTGGTAAATTCTATCAAACATGTGGAAGCTTTCGTCACGAAAATTATTGCAGTACATCTTTATATAATGTGTACACTCTTGCACACTGAACTAAACACGTGTAAAGCACATACTCTCCCAAATTGCCAGTTACGAACTGATGGTAAAAGTAGATTAAATTTTTTCATGTGAAACTGTTGGAACTAATTCTTTTAAAGTCAGGTCTAGGAGAAGTTAGACAAGCCGATTGTATCCACCTATATCGTTTCCTATTGACTTGTTCTTGTAGAATAAAATAATTAATTTTATTTCACATCGTAGTTCATTCTTGGTTTACTAAGAATCTGTACTCGAAATGGAAGGTGACTTGACGGAAGACTTGGAATAAGATGACAAAAGACTTGAAGAAAAGGAATTACTGGAAAAACGTTTTTCATAATTGCGAAAAGCTGGATAGACTTACTGAAAGTTATTCGAACACCCGCCCACCACCTTTTTGAATTGCAAAACATAGAATGTAAACAAACTCTCTCTCTCTCTCTCTCTCTCTCTCTCTCTCTCTCTCTCTCTCTCTCTCTCTCTCTCTCTCTTATAGAGGATAAAAGCGCTACATCTCCCTCCCATCTATTTTGTAGAGAACGAAGAAAATTCTCTCTCTCTCTCTCTCTGATGTACATGTCCCCCCCCCCCTCCCCGTCTAAAAATGAATGACAGCCATTAAAAGCCAGGCGGACTGACAAACGAACCGGGAGCAAAGCTTAATAAGATTATCCAATTTGCCGAAGGTGAAAGTATTCCATCTCTGTCTTGTCACCGGTTTATTAGTTTTGCCTCTTCCCTGCATTCTCTCTGTACCTGTTATTTTTTGTTTTCGTTATTTTTTCTAAAAATGTATCCCATTCCATGTCGTTCCAGGATTAGGGGCGTTTTCCTGAAACCCCTCAGGTTCTTTGTCTTGGCTCATGAATTAATATGAATATCTTCCCATTGCTGGGCCGGGTATTGAAGGAAATCTATGAACCCTTCCCCTCCCCTCCCCTCCCCTCCTCCCCTCCCCTCCTGGACTCCAACAACTTCCCTCCCCCTTGTACCAACCCTCTCCCACTTTCTGTCTCTTTCCCCTATTTTGTCCTTTGACAATTTACATTTTTACTTTCTCTAAAACTTTTTTTCATTTCCTTATTTGGCAGGGGGGAAAAATATTACCCTCGACGACACGTGGAAAATTCTCTCTCTCTCTCTCTCTCTCTCTCTCTCTCTCTCTCTCTCTCTCTCTCTCGTTGTCTATTGTTATATTTTACACACTTCAGTATTAGTGACCAAAGCGTCCACGTTTCCCAAATCCTTTAAATATAATATATTATATATATATATATATAT
Organism: Macrobrachium nipponense; assembly: GCF_015104395.2. Classification (NCBI taxonomy): domain Eukaryota; kingdom Metazoa; phylum Arthropoda; class Malacostraca; order Decapoda; family Palaemonidae; genus Macrobrachium; species Macrobrachium nipponense. The sequence continues at coordinate 98,925,379 of NC_087204.1, forward strand.
ATATATATATATATATATATATATATATATATATATTATATTATGGCAGGTACATAATTAACCTTAACCTTTAGGAGGGGCCAGAGGCACAATGGAACCTAGATCATTTTATATCATCCAAACAATCTCGCTATCTTGTTCTTTCTTTCTTTCGAGCTGCCAATCCTCCCTCGGCAACCGCTTCTAGAAATGTGGGCAAGAATCTTGAAAAAAAAAACAATAAAGAAAACAAATTGGAATAAGAAGCTGTAAGAAAATAAAAAAGGAATTATTAGAAAAAGTAAAAAAAAAGAGCGTAGATTAATTCAACGAAGCAGTTAAAGAAAATAGAATGTAAGAGAAATAGAAGAGATCAGGGGTCATGAAAACATGACTCCTGATGCTGATGGTAATTGAAGAAGCTAGGAAAGTGAAAAATAAATTATTAGAATAAACATAAATCATCGGTGATTGGAATAAATAAAAACCTAAAAGATGACAAGGAATATTTAGCCAAAAAAACCGGACTTTGGCAAATGAATTCACTTACCGGGTGGCGATACAAAAAGAAAAAAAAACAACTGCCAAATAGCCTGAAATTATTTGATGTTATTTTGTCATTCCCTCCCCAGAGTCTGACGGAACGTAATTTATTAAAACCGAATGAAGCGTGTAACTGAATATTATTTACTTTATCCTTTTTTTTTTTTTTTAAAGAACGTCCGTTTACTTTTGCATCAGATTTCGTTTTCTATTTTTTTCAATCGAGGAACAAAAGAGAAAAAGATAAGGAGGAAATTTGCGTTTGTCCGATTTACTTTTGTTAATTTGTTTTTGAATTGTAGTGAGTTCGAAATTCTGTTATTTCTTTTATGTCGGCATTTTAGTGATCCATGAATCTGTGTTGAATGGTAAGAAAAGTGAAGAGTTTGTAAATTATATAGTAATTACATAAAGATTAGGAGTCCAGCTCATAATTGTGAATTATTTTTTTTATGTAATTACGACGTGGCTATTGATGCACCAGTTATTTTCTTGATAATTGATGCCGTAATCATTAGCGTTCTTCATTTATCATTATTCATTGTAATTACAACGATTACCTCAAATTGGGGACTGTGAAAAGACAAGCGATATAGCTTCCAAATTATTCTTTCTTATTAGTGCAATATGTTTACCTCTCTCTCTCTCTCTCTCTCTCTCTCTCTCTCTCTCTCTCTCTCTCTCTCTCTCAATACTTCCACCTCTTACTTTCTCCTTACCCCCTTTAAACATCGATTCCCTTACTTCTTCAGCGTTCCCTTTCATAATCCCTCATTTTGTAGGATTAAAAATAATTGCACTCAACCCGTATTATTTCCTGTTGGCATGACAACATATTTGTAGTCCTATTTTGTATAATTTGACTCCTCCTCCTCCTCCTCCTCCTCCTCCTCCTCCTCATTATCATTATCATCGTCATCACCATCTCACTGTTATTAATTCTCATTACACCGAGTAACACAGTGTCAATCTCTTTTAGTATTTTTATTGTAAGCGTGTGGTGTTATTTCCAGAACACTCCCTGGTTTTCTTTAATGAACAGCAAATGAAATTCCAGAAATTCCAACCAGAGTAGAGAGAGAGAGAGAGAGAGAGAGAGAGAGAGAGAGAGAGAGAGAGAGAGAGTTTCCTTGCCCCCAGGGGTCGCAAAGTATGACAGCTCTCCCTTTGAAATACACATCATTGCGCAGGCGCACGGCCTCTCATTCTACTTACTAGGATCTTTGATGTCTTCGTGTTTGGGAGTTCTTAGTAAATAAAAAAAAAGTAAGAAAAACTAAGTCTCAACCCTTTTCGCCGTAATGTATTTTCGTTTCTGATTTTACTGCATTCCACGATTCAGCTATTAAAACTACTATTTTTTTTTTAGTTATCTGTTATTAGGCTTGAAGATTATTATTAACAGTAATAATGGTCACTTCTTTGACTTTAGGTAGTCACTTTAGGGAATGAAAACAGGAAAAGAAAAACCTTAGAGTTTGGGATAATTTTCCCATTCAGGGACGAGTCATTCCTTATTGCATATTTGGGATGTTTCTTAAATGAATGTATATTTTAACATTTCGAAAGTGACCGTATATGTATTTATGCATGCATATTTGTTTTTATTCACATATGTGCACATATATTCGTGGCACATTCTTTAAAACCAAGAGAATAATTAATTAAATTTCATTTATTCCAGTCTCCAGTACCTAATTATTTACGAATTTATTTATTGCATGTGTCCTCTGTGGTAACAACAATCTGTAGAGTAATGAAGGTCTAATATCTCCTCGCAATATTTTTCCCGAGTAATGTATTCCGTAAGAGAGAGTAAATTGTCTGGTTTTGTGCGCGAGGCTCTTTGGCAAGGAAATATATTGCTCCAGCCAGTCATATAAATTTAATTACGTATGAAGAAGACACGGGGCGGCGGTGTCTGACTCGGGCTTCGGGAGAGGCGGCAGGTATACAATATCTGTCAAATTACTTTGCATTACTTCCACAGTACATTTTTAATTTCGCCCCCAAAGTCTCGCGTGGGACTTTGCCAGCAATTCCTCCACTTACTGCGGCGTCTGATTTCGTCAGCTATTTTTCCACATTAGTGGCGCAGAAGATTGTGCCACTTCCCCTTTACTGTGATCATTCTTTCTGAATTCCTCTTTAAACTTTTCATTATTCTTTATCCGTTTCTTCTCCGCTGTTTCTTAAACATAGATGAAGAAGGAAGATTGGGCTAATTTTCATCTGTTGCCCCTTATATCTCTGCTTTTATATTTATTCCTTAGCTTTACAGCTCTGTCATGTGATGGAATTTTCTTTTACCGATCATGTTTTCATTGATTTTTAAAGTTGTTCCTTAATATGTAATTTGAATTCGATAGAGATGTTAGAAGGGTGGTGATAGAAAGTGAAATGTGGTTAAGTATTACCGTAGAGTTCGTGACGATTCTCTTTTCTTCAAATCTATCAAACTGTCTTCTGATTTATTGAGATCTAGTCGATCGCTTCGCTTTGCAATGCTCAGATCATTAGAATCCCTGAAAATACGTAGAAAAATTTGTAATGTTTTCATTGGAATTTGTTTATGCTGGAAAGGATATCTATATTAAGCAGTAGAAGTCATCATACATAAGGTAAAAGTAATTCCTCTCGTGCTGCATGGGTGAGGTACATCCTCTGATATATATATAGTATATATATATATATATATATATATATATATATACTATATATATATATATATATATTATATATATATATATATATATATTATATATATATATATATAATATAAGGTTAGTTTTTATATGTTCTGCTCCGACGTTTGAATGGTTTAAATAAGTCTTTGCCAAACGTTTTCATTTTTCAGTTCACTTTTGAAATATTGATTCCAATATTTTTTACAGTTCTCTTATACTTTTGATTAGAACGCTGTTTATTTTGTACTTATTTCTGTGAAATCAGTTAAGTTGAACAATGAAGAGAGAAGCTCAAATTATGAGGAAGAAAAGGGCATACGAAGACGGAAAACCCTACGGATTTATAAACCCACATTTCATTTTCACCTTCAGAGGAAACTGCACCTTGG
>NC_087204.1:98938976-98943976 GCF_015104395.2 Macrobrachium nipponense
TGGCTCAAAAACAAAAAACTTCAAGGCCCTACACCCACGAATAGCAAGATAACAACTCCAGCATTGTATCTCGAACTCACAGCACCCAAATGGATGACCACAGGAAGAACATCCTTAGTACAAAAAGACAAGAGTAAGGGAAATATAGCCCGTAACTACAGGCCTATCACCTGCCTACCAATAATGTGGAAGTTACTAACAGGTATCATCATGAAAGGCTATACAAACTACCTAGAGGAGACAAAACACCATCCCCCACCAACAGAAAGGCTGCAGAAGAAAGGAAGTGTAGGGGGTGGGCACAAAAAGACCGCTCCTGATAGACAAAATGGTAATGAAGAACAGTAGGAGAAGGAAAAACCAACCTAAGCATGGCATGGATAGACTATAAGAAAGCCTTCGACATGATACCACACACATGGCTAATAGAATGCCTGAAAATATATGGGGCAGAGGAAATACCATCAGCTTCCTCAAAAATACAATGCGCATCTGGAATTCAATACTTACAAGCTCTGGAATAAGACTAGCAGAGGTTAATATCAGGAGAGGGATCTTCCAGGGCGACTCACTGTCCCCACTACTCTTCGTAGTAGCCATGATTCCCATGACAAAAGTACTACAGAAGATGGATGCCGGGTACCACTCAAGAAAAGAGGCAACAGAATCAACCATCTGATGTTCATGGACGACATCAAGCTGTATGGTAAGAGCATCAAGGAAATAGATACCCTAATCCAGACTGTAAGGATTGTATCTGGGGACATCAGGATGGAGTTTGGAATAGAAAAATGCGCCTTAGTGAACATACAAAAAGGCAAAGTAACGAGAACTGAAGGGATAAGCTACCAGATGGAGCAACATCAAACACATAGATGAGACAGGATACAAATACCTGGGAATAATGGAAGGAGGAGATATAAAACACCAAGAGATAAGGACACGATCAGGAAAGAATATATGCAGTAGACCTCAAGGCGATACTCAAGTCAAAACTCAACGCCGGAAATATGATAAAAGCTATAAACACATGGGCAGTGCCAGTAATCAGATACAGCGCAGGAATAGTGGAATGGACGAAGGCAGAACTCCGCAGCATAGATCAGAAACCAGGAAACAAATGCACAATACACAAAGCACTACACCCAAGAGCAAATACGGACAGACTATACATAACACGAAAGGAAGGAGGGAGAGGACTACTAAGTATAGAGGACTGCGTCAACATCGAAAACAGAGCACTGCGGGAATATCTGAAAACCAGTGAAGACGAGTGGCTAAGAGTGCATGAAGAAGGACTAATAAAAGCAGACGAAGACCAAGAAATATACAGAGACAGGAGAAAGACAGAAAGAACAAGGACTGGCACAACAAACCAATGCATGGACAATACATGAGACAGACTAAAGAACTAGCCAGCGATGACAATTGCAATGGCTACAGAGGGGAGAGCTAAAGAAGGAAACTGAAGGAATGATAACAGCGGCACAAGATCAGGCCCTAAGAACCAGATATGTTCAAGTACGATAGACGGAATAACATCTCTCCCATATGTAGAAGTGCAATACGAAAAGTGAAACAATAAACAAATCACATAGCAAGTGAATGCCCGGCACTTGCACAGTAACCAGTACAAAAGAGGCATGATTCAGTAGCAAAGCCCTCCACTGGAGCCTGTGCAAGAAACATCAGCTACCTTGCAGTAATAGTGGTACGAGCACCAACCTGAAGGAGTGATAGAAAACGATCAGGCAAAGATCCTCTGGGACTATGGTATCAGAACGGATAGGGTGATACGTGCAAACAGACCAGACGTGACGTTGATTGACAAGGTCAAGAAGAAAGTATCACTCATTGATGTCGCAATACCATGGGACACCAGAGTTGAAGAGAAGGAGGGAAAAATTGATAAGTATCAAGATCTGAAAATAGAAATAAGAAGGATATGGGATATGCCAGTGGAAATCGTACCCATAATCATAGGAGTCACTAGGCACGATCCCAAAGATCCCTGAAAAGGAATCTAGAAAACTAGAGGCTGAAGTAGCTCCAGGACTCATGCAGAAGAGTGTGATCCTAGAAACGGCACACATAGTAAGAAGAGTGATGGACTCCTAAGGAGGCAGGATGCAACCCAAGGAACCCCACACTATAAATACCACCCAGTCGAATTGGAGGACTGTGATAGAGCAACAAAAAAAAACAATAATAATAATATGTTTTATTAAAAGTGATTGCTGCCTCAGCTGCATTAATTTTATACAGGTTCTTCTCTATTTCTCTAATTATTGCTTTCTCGTTGTTGCTTAACTGGTGAGCAACGCACCGAAGGTTGACATATCTCAATTAGGTAAAACGATTGGATTTTATTGGTAAAAAATTTCAGTTGGGGTAGTCAACTGAAATGTTTTACCAATAAAATCCAATCGTTTTGACCTAATTGAGATATGTCAACCTTCGGTGCGTTTTTGTTGCTCTCCAGTTTAAGCAACAATGAAGAAAGCAATAATTATAAAAAATGGAGAAGAACCTGTATAAAATTAATGCAGCTGAGGCAGCAATCACTTTTAATAAAACATGTTTTAAAAGAGGTTTACTTCCAGCATACAATAATAATAATAATAATAATAATAATAATAATAATAATAATAATAATAATAATAATAATAATAATAATATCCTTTGTTTCAATTCACAGCCATGTACATATACTTTTTAAGCAGTACTCTCAATATGTTTGAACCCCGTTATGTGTTTGGTGAATTTATTGCGCTAGTTTTATTTCCAACATTGCTGACGATATTTTTCGTGTTGCTTCTATCATGGTCATGGTCCGTCGTATAAATTATTGCTCTGGAATTAGGAACGATGGGGGAATCTTTATTGACCGCTTGCCATATTTTTTTATTTTTTTTATTATTTTTTTTTTGCTACGAATAAATATTCCGGAGCATAATTAACTCTCCATTATTCTTTATTCCCCCCTGATCTGTGTGCATGGTAATAAAAGGACTTCAAAGGGTCGTTATAATGAATAAGAATGATCTTCATTATAGGGAAAAATATGATGGCTTTAAAGTTGTTTTCTGCTGGCTTAATTAGTTTGTGAAGTAGTGCTCTCGGAATATTCTTCGTAATGGGAAGTATGGGGATTTATGACTTCATAAAATATATCTTGGGTGTTGTAACGTAAATTCGTAATTTTGCTCTCTCTCTCTCTCTCTCTCTCTCTCTCTCTCTTCTCATCTCTCTCTCTTCTCTCCTCTCTCTCTCTTCTTCTTCTTCTTCTTCTTCTTCTTCTTCTCACACGATGTCTCCTCGGATGGACTGAGTCAGGTCTTTGAGACATCCTAATCCTTGTAACTCTTCTTCCATAAAATACTATGCCTCATTTTCAATATTGTTGCTTCAACATAATTCTCTCTCTCTCTCTCTCTCTCTCTCTCTCTCTCTCTCTCTCTCTCTCTCTCTCTCTCTCTCTCTCTCAGTATTATGCCACTTTAATTCATGTTGTGTTAACATAAATGTGCCATTTAATTTCTCTCTCTCTCTCTCTCTCTCTCTCTCTTCTCTCTCTCTCTCTCTCTCTCTCTCAATGCTATGCAAGCCCTTATGTTTCACATTCAATTTGATGTATGCAAAATCATTCCAGAAAGGAGGGTAGTGATGATTTGATTTATTTGAAGCGAGACAGAATGTTATTTGTAACGATGTGTGGGAGAACTGAATAGTCCAGGATATTCATATTAATGTGGACATATCTTTTTACGTAATATGGGTAGCGATTTGGACATTTCAAGTTACGTCATGTGGTTAGTCATAAGTTACACAGTTTGAGATGTTGTTCATACCAAAAGTCATGTTTTCATTATATATACAATATATATATATATATATATATATATATATATATATATATATATATATATAATATATATATATTTAGGTTATTAGATTTATTAGGTCTCAGCTTTGCAAGGGTGAATATTAGCGTTTATTTATAAACGTACGCACACGTCACATATGTGTACATATATGATATATATATATAGATATATATATATATATATATATGTATATATATATATATATATATATATATATAGATATATATATATATATATATATATATATATATATATATCTATATATATATATATATATATATAGTATATATATTATATATATATATATATATATATATGTATATATATATATATATATATATATATATATATATATATATATATATATATATATATATATATATATATATATATATATTATATACTGTGTCTTTATCTCCGTGTATGAATGTAGATATATGTTTGAATATATATATATATATATTATATATATATATATATAATATATATATATATATATATATATATATATATATACATATCCAAAGCCATAGGAAAAATAAAAGGAGTACCGAGCGCTTTCGTGCTATTTCATTGTACCTCGAAAATGTATTGAAATAACACTAAAGCGCTCGGTACTCCTTCTTTTATTATTCCTCTGGCCTTGGCTAAATATATTATCACGCGCTTTTTAGTGACATATAAGCATATTATATATATATATATATATATATATATATATATATATATATATATATACATACATATAGTGATTCCTTGTGTATCTGTATAACGGTGCGTCCCTTATTTCACACGCATAAAATTTTTACACGTTCTAATATTTATCCATAAACGTCCAATACATTAATATTAGTATTATCATACTTTTCTAATAAATTGCACCCGAAGGAGTTATGGACGTACCGTGAATGCTAATTTACAAATGAGCTGTGACTTAAATTAGCACTCAGCTATCAAGAGAGATTTAAATTGATTTGTACTCTGTTATTTTCTTAATGTAGGTGTTCAAGTTTAGTGGAAAAAAGTCATGGTTTCATTATAGATTTGTGAGTAGGATCTATACACGAGATTTCAGTCTGGGTGAAAGAGTATAGAAACTCTACGTACAATCCC
>NC_087204.1:98958976-98976476 GCF_015104395.2 Macrobrachium nipponense
CCCGTTTACTAAAAGAAACCTAACCTTGATCGTAAGTGGCAGACAGCAGGTTTGGTATTAAAAAAACTTTTGATCATATATCACTTTTAAGTATCGAAGAGTTCACTCAAAATTTAAGATGTGGAGTAGAGAATTTATGTTTTAATTCACTCGACTGTTTTTAAGTATCGTGGTTTTTTTTTTTTTTTTTTTTTTTTTCTGCCGATTCTGTCACTTTATTATGGGGACTCACAAAAGCCCTCGAGAGAAGAGAATTTCCTTTTAATGAGAAGAAGAAATTCTCACAAATTCTCACTACCTGTAAGAGACGCTTGAATCTGCAGTAACAGTATTAATTATGTAAGTTGGTTTCATGTTTCGTAATATTATGATTTGTTCAGCACTTCAGATATTTGAGATGTTTTTCAGTTGTATTTTATCTTTAGCTTATTAATATATATATATATATATATATATATATATATATATATGTACATATATATATATATATATATATATATATATATACATATATATATATATACATACATACACTTACATATACATAAACGAGAGTGTCCTCTGCCCTGAAAATCATTGATGTAATTAGATGCTTGCACATAAGCCTTTACTGATTTATTTACTTGCGCTATTAAGGGATCCATTATTAATGAGAACGTTTTGCCTTTTGAGCCGTGTATTCATTACTAAAACAAGGGATAATGAGCGACTACTAATGATAAATCTATAGTATGTATTACTTTTGAAAGGTAGCAAGTCAGTGTGGTACAGGCTACTTCAGCAGAAAATTCATAATGTATTGTGGATATGCATGCATGTATGTATAAAGAATTATTAAAAGCTCCACACACAAACTTTTGTTTCAGTGTGCCACCATATTCATGGTATAAGATCGAAATTGTACTTGAGCAAGAAAGCTTATGAAATATGGATTGTTAAATTACAGTACCCCGTTTTCTATGATTTGAACGTTTTCTATTTCCAAAAATATACGACTGCAGGAAATATTTGCCGTATTTAAATCATTAGCATAAATGAACTGTGATAAAAATCTCAGTATTCATTGAGATCTAAAGAGGTTAAGGACAGCGTAATAATGTTAATACACACACACACACACACACACACACACACACACATATATATATAAAATATATATATGTGTATGTATGTATGTATGTATGTATGTATATATTATATACATTAATTGTCGTGTTAAACCGTAAGCATAAAAGAACTATAATTAAAAAAGTCATTTGGGGTTTTAAGAGGTTAAAGACAGTGTAACAAAGTTAAAACTTTAGGAAAGCCCTGTGCGAACAAAAGGCTGAGTTAATGGCCAAGTACTGTACTAACTTCATCAGGTATAAATATGTGACATGGTCATTAAAATTTAAAGTCGACAAGAATATGTAACATCTTAATAGCATAAAATTTTTTGTCAATCTGTAGCCCAGAGGAGACGTCTTAAAGTATGCATTGAATAAGTTTAATTGATCAAAAAGATTTGATAGTAGTCTCGTATGGCTAGAAAGAATAAATGTTACTGTAGAGGAGGTTTCGAAAGCAGTAGGTAATATGACACAGAGGGGAAAATTATTATCTTGAGGTCAGGTAACTAAATTATGTTAAACAGAACTCGTAAGGCGATACGGAAAAGTTCAGCTGCTAAATAATGAAGGTAAATGCAAAGTAATTTAATTCAAAGCAGTGAGACTGGATTAAAGAGACACTTCTGAAAGCACAGAATAATACTTGAAATCCGGTAAATATAATTCCAATTCAGAGATTCATCAATTTTCCTGGCGTTGCGATTGCTATGGTCATTGGCAACAGAATAAGATATTACATCTTAATGAGTTTTCATATTTGTTTTTAAAACTTCTAGTTTAGAAATTAACTAAGATAATGCACACACACACACACACCATTGCATTCAAAACAGTTTAATTTCAAGATGTAGGTAGTGATAACCTAGATGTTGAATTTATGTATTCAGGAAAGAAACAAAAAAAAAAAACCTTCTTTAAACTGTAGCTGTGAGGAAATTGAAAGGGTCGGTGGTTGGGAATGGATCGGGAGGGGTGGGCCGGGGGGGAGGGTGGGTGTGAGGGGGGGATTGGGGGGTTGATGCCGAGGAGCAGGAGGCTGATGGCGAGATTGAAAATAATGACTTGATGTTAGAAAGTTAAAATGTGGAGGCAACGACAGGAGTGGTACTTATTTGATGCAGGAAAGCGCTTTATTTTAAAGAAAAACTGAAGGTAAACGAAAAACTCGGAGAAGAAGAAGAGAGAGAAGAGAAGAGAGAGAAGGAGAGAGAGAGGAGAGAGACGAGAACAAAGAAGAGAGGCAGGCTTAGTAGGCTTATTGCTTTGAAGTTGATCATGTGGAAAGTGGTAATCAAACCTGGGTGAAAAAAGTTAAGGTTTGGAGAAGCGAAAGTTAAAAGTGTAGAGGCAAATCAGTTAGCAAATTTTAACGTTAAAATGCTTAATAATTAAACATGAGAATAGAGACAAAAAAGTGATGTACGAAGTGATGGACCTGACTGAGACAACAGTAGTTTTATTTGTGTATTATATATATATAGATATATATATATATAATATATATATATATATATATATATATATATATATAGTATATATATTATGTATGTATGTATGTATATATGTATGTAAAGGCCCATTAAACACTCTGGTTTCAAATTAAACTAAGTACTACATTTCGGTGGACTGCCTCCCACCCTTATCAAGTAGTGAATGACAGAAGTTACATTTGCGAAATATATAGCAGGAGTCAGTCCACCCAAATATAGTCCTTAGCTTCAAGCCAGTGTGTTTTTAATGGGCCTTTTAGTACTTGAGACGTATCCTGTTTTAAACAGAAGATTTTATTTCATATTTTATACATACACATGCACACACACACACACACCCACACACACACACATTATATATATATATATATATATATATATATATATATATATATATGTGTGTGTGTGTGTGTGTGTGTGTGTGTGTGTATGTGTGTGTGTGTGTACGTATGTATTTATATCGATGTGTGTCTGTGTAATTGAAACAGACAGTGATTCACACCACACAAATAATTGTATATATATATATATATAATATATATATTATATATATATATATATATATATAATATTATAGATATATATGTATTATATGATATGATATTATATTATATTTCATATATATATATTATATCATATATATATATATATATATATATATATATATATATATATATATATATATATATATATCTATATACTATATATATCTGTCAAACTAAATTCAGCTAAACCCAGCTAAATTCGTCCGTGACTCCGCCTCAAGCGAGACCCCATCCTTCCTTCGCCATCCTATTATGCGGGATGATCTGCCGGTGGGATTTTGTAAAGTCGGTTCAAAAATATGAACGCTGGCGAGGAAATGCAGAAGCACTTGTACACCAGAAGGAAAAGGGGAAGGGAAGTCGTGAGATTCTGGGTAGAGAGAAAACGATGATGATTGTGATCTTTTTCCACAATATTATTATTATTATGTAGAATCTACCGATCACTTTTTTACCATACATATGTAACTGTAATAGCCACAATGCCCTCTTAACTTCTCGAATTCTTTGCTCTTTTTTTTTTTTTGATACGCTTATCACTACAAAGTCTGAAGATCCAAGTTCAAAGAAATTTTTGAAGAAATTGCGATCTCCGGTATCGGGAAACGAACCCAGGTCCCATAACCACGCCGAAGGATTCTTTATTTATTTATTTTGCAAAGAATGTTTTGGTAGGAAGAGCAGGACTTCAAACATGATGGAAATTTTGCTGGATGTTATGTTCGAATTTGTTTTCTTTGGCTTGGTTTCTTTCTTGGTTGTAGAATTAAGTTTGAAGTCGAAAGAATAAGTAGTTCGTAAACAAGTAAGCAAAATGAAGTAGCAAGAGAAAAGAAAGGGTCTTTCCCACTTTATTTATGTTATGCATTTTGAAACTGGAAAAGGATGTATGTACATAATCTTGACATCCTGATACTCAAAACGTCCTTCAAGCTTTTCCGTTTTTTTTAAACTCGTAAGAAAGGGATGATTAATTTTTCAGCCTTGTTTGTTTCTTGTTTCGAGGACAAACGTATCACTTGGTACGGATGCATGTACCTACATAATCTTCAAGTCCTCATACTCAAGATAGTTTCCTTCAGTTTTTCCCTTTGTATTTTGAAAACTCAAAAGAATCTCTCACAAATATTTCAACCCTCAAAACCTCATGAATATCGCAGTAGAAAAAACTAAAGATGCATTTTTTTTCAAGGCTCATGAGGATCTCGGAGAAATATGTACATTTCAACCCTCAAAATTCATGAATATCTCAATAAAAATAGATTATATCTTCATCCTAACAAACTCACGATTTTCGCAATGAAAAAATGCATCTCAACCTTTAAAAACTCATGAATATCTCAATAAAAAAGAGTATGTCTACATCCTTACAAACTCATGAATATCTCAATGAAAAAATACATCTCAACCCTTAAAAACATATGTATCAGTGGAAAAAGTGCATCTCAACCCTTAAAAACTTGCATCTCGGTGAAAAAGTGCATCATAACCTTTAAAATCTTGTGAATTACTCGATGAAAAAAGTGCATCTCAACCCTTAAAAACTTTCGAATTACTCGATGAACAAAAGTGCATCTCAACCTTTAAAAACTCATGAACATCTCCATGAAAAAAGTGCATCTCAACCCTTAAAAACTGATTAATTACTCGATGAAAAAAGTAGTACATCTCAACCCCTAAAAAACTCATGAATATATCACTGAAAAAAAAGTTTATCTCGACCCTTTCATTCATGCTTACAGTTTTGATCGTGCTGCATCATTGAAACCTTATGAATAAAACCTGCACGAATAAACCTCCTGTGGAGGGGATCCGACCACCTCGCGAATGAGGCCACGACGTCTGTCAAGTCGATCGATTTAGGCAAAACCATTTTTTTTTTATTCCTTCGCTGTTTCCTCTCCCACTTTTTTTTTTAAAAATCAATCTCACTCATCCATTCACTTTTTCAGTTATATGCAGAAGTTTTACGAGCGATGACTGGCTGCTGGCTGCTATAGTGGATTCACATCAACCGTACATTTGATGTCTAGGCCAGTCCCTTACGACGCTCCTGATTGGCTTTTGATGATAAGCCAATCACAGGACTGGAAACTCTCAGTCTCTCTCGAGAGTTCATCGAGGCAGGATTTATGTTCCTCCTCTCCTGAGGGATGCATTTGAGAGACGTATCCCTCAGGAGAGATGAACATAAATCCTGCCTATGTGAACTCTCGAGAGGGACTGAAAGTTTCCAGCCCTATGATTGGCTTATCAACAGCCAATCAGGAGCTTCGTAAGGGACTGGCCTAGACATCAAATGTACGGTTGATGTGAATCTATTATAGCAGCCGCTGCTGTCGCGCAGGGAAAATATAATAGAATATATAAAAGAAAAAACGGTTTTTAAGAGCCAAGTGTAAAAAATCAAGACTTGGAGATGGTTAGAGTAGTAGCAGCACCACCACCCCACAATCGAGAGAGAATATAAAGCGGAGGGGGACAGTTATACTGTAATGGAAGGCAGAGTCGCCGGCCTGAATTCGCAATGAACGGGGATGGGAATTAGCGATCGCGGAAATGTGGTAATTTAGAGAAATTCAAGGGCGCGGAGAGAGAGAGAGAGAGAGAGAGAGAGAGAGAGAGAGAGCTTTTGAAATGTGAGGCCATTATGTGTGTGTGTATGTTATTACAACTGCTGTATTTCATTGATATAACTGTAGGGTGTTGCGTTTGCACGACGGTGTTCGAGTTCGAGTCGTGCCTGCGGCCACCAGTCGACCCATTCGTGAATGGGTGACATAGAACTAACAGCCTGAGCAAATTCCTTTCGAGATATATATATATATATATATATATATATATATATATATATTATAATATATATATATATATATAGAGAGATTTTTGAGAGAGAGAGAGAGAGAGAGAGAGATGAGAGACGAAGAGAGAGAGAGAGTGTTGATAAGAAATACACTGTAGTATTCATAAAGATACTTAATGGATAATTATCAATTTAATGATTAAATCTTGTTAACGGGAAGAAGTGAGAGAACTAACATCAATATAAAGAATAAGACGGAAACAGAGAGAAGAAAATTTTATTTCACGAATAAAAACGAAAAATGAAGTATAATCACAGAGTGAAACGATACCAGCAGAAAAAAAAATGAGTCACGAAAGGAAAATATCGATGACAATGGAAGCAAAGGAAATGACGAAGAAAGCGGGAGATGGGAAATCAGAATTGACGGGAAAAAAAAAAAAGAAAAAAAAAAATTGATATTCCTTTTCGTAATTGAATCGGAGTATATAAAGTTCGGGGAGAGCGAGTTTTACATCACTTCATGACGAATCACTTCTTTAAAGGGATTCGGGGGTCCTAATGGAACGAAGTTCCAAACCTTCGCTCTTGTTATTTCTTTTCCTTTGGGATTATTTTTTTTATTATTTTTTTGCGTGCTCACTCGTACACACACACATGCACACGCACATGCAGTGTATATGTATGTCTATATATATATATATATATATATATATATATATATATATATATTATATATATATATATATATATATATATATATATATATATATATATATACATATATGATATACATATAAAATACACAAACATACAAACAAAATATATACTTGTGTATATAGAATATATACATGCATATATATATATATATTTTATATATATATATATATATATATAATAAATATACATACGTCTGTATATACTATAATATAGATATATATTATATATATGCATGTATATATTTTTTATATACACATGTATATATTTTGTTTGTATGTTTGGGTATTTTATGTACACATGTATATATTCTCTATGTATGTTTGTGATCGTGAAGAAACCTCATCCACAAGTCAAGAAATTCACTTGCATCAATACTGCAAATGCAAGAGTGCGCATACTGCATGCGGAGTTTGTGGCCTTCTCATTTCATGTTTACATTAATGCAAACTCACAGACATTTATGCACAAATAAACGTAGAAATACTTCATGACAGTTGAGTGTACTTACACGCGTTTCAGGATAGATTTGTTCATTTTGTTCATCTGCAATCTAATACCTGTATGAACTTTCATTTTTTTTTATTCGGGCGAAACTGAAAAAATAGATATCTACAATCTTTTATATTTCATTGCAACATCATTGAACAGTATTGCAGCCATTTTTTATGTCCCCTGTCCTATTTTAATATGTTTTTTTTTTATTTGCTTTTCCCCCTCCCCTACCCCTTTTCCCTTGACCTTCCCACCCACCCACACCCTCTCCCTTCACCCCCTCCCTTCCCCCTTTCTCGCGAGGGGTAAAAAAAATATCAGTGCAGGTCTGCTGATTCCGAAAAGATCCCATAACATGGCAAGCCTTAGGTTTCAATGTGGGCATAAGTCTTGATGAACGACATTGTAAAAGAAAATTGGGGGAAATTTTCCGTATCTCTCTCTCTCTCTCTCTCTCTCTCTCTCTCTCTCTCTCTCTCTCTCTCTCTCTCTCTCTCTCCGAAGTAGGGCGTCATTTGTAAATTTTCTTTACGGCGGTTCGCCAAAGTCCCCGTGTCACACTCCATTTCACTTTCAATTTCGTTTTGAATCGCTCCAGATTTATTTTTTAATCTTTTTTTTTTTAAATAACGTCGTCCTTTTAAATAGCCGTGTCCGTCATTCGTCGGAAGTTGTGGGACGTTTTTTTTTTATTAACCTTTCGTTCGTGGTGTATTTTTTTTTTCAATATTCATTTTACTTACGTTTTGATTTCGTCTCTTAATGATGTCTTGCGTGGAGAGAGTTTTTATTTGAAAAGGAGACGTTTAGAATATTAAGTTGTTTTTTCATTGTGTTTTTCTTTCTTTTGTGAACGAGTTTATGCTGTTTTTCTGGAAGGATTGCTGAAATACTGGAAATGATATATTTCGTCTGGAAAAGTTTGTTGTATTAACTCATTGGTCTGTTGCGTATATAGTATATATATATATATATATATATATATATATTATATATATATATATATATATATATATATATTATATATATGTGTGTGTGTGTGTGTGTGTGTGTGTGTATGTGTGTTTAGTGTGTGTGTGTGTGTTTGTGAGTGTGTGTGTGTTTCTGAGTGGGTGTGCAGAATTATTTGGTGGCATACATAAAATGGCTATACTAGAGTTTGTGATTTTTCTTGATTTTGAATTATTAGTTTCATAGGTACTTCATGGTTTTATGTTTACTATGAATACTACGCAGCACACACTCGCATATAATATGTAATAATACATATGTATAAAAACATTGTGTACATATGTATGGATGGGTGTATGTGTGTGTGTCAGTGAATACATGCAGCCGTATTGTATGTTTTATTATACGATTGTGGTTTCTTTCAAACTATTTTTATCGTTACAATTTTTTTCCGTACTTCACAATAAATTTGGATTTACTTCCAATTTGTACGTTTCCAGTGTTATTAACGCTTTTGGAGAACATTGATTACATACGGTAATGAAAACTTGTCTTATGAGGTTTTCCATCTACTGAGCTTTGGAAATTAAATAACTTCCAAGAGTTAATTTATTCATACCTGAATTTGTTTCTTTAGTTTTATTATAGGTGCTGAATGATCTTCAAGTTTGAATACAGTTACGGGTACAGGGAAAAGTTTTGTAACTATGCAGGATGCAGAAAGGAAAATAAATTTAGTAATGAGAAAGGGATATACAGCTACGACGACAAATGCAATTCGGAAGAACCTTACCTTTGCGAATTGGACGACACCACGCGAGTTAAAACTCCAACTCAAAGGACTATAGTGAACTATAGCGGACACTCAACCAAATCTTTATAGTTTTGAGAAGTTTACGCCAACTTTTTTTTTGTTTTTGTTTTCGGCTTTTGCTTTGCTTATTCTTTTATTGAACGACTCTGTTTCCGGAGCTAAACTTTCTGTCGCGCCTTTGGGGAAAATCTTAAAAAAAAAAAAGTTTGCGAATTACAAAAAAAGTTCCCTTATCTATCAAAGAATAGACAAGAGAGCTTTTCTGCCTCTCTCTCTGCGACTACACCCCGCAGACGAGGTCAGCCAAGCACCTGCTGCTGCCCCCTTGGCACAGGTCAGCTGTGAGAAACTGTCCGGCGCGAGAGAGAGATAGAGAGAGAGAGGGGAGAGAGAGAGACAGCGACAGTGAGAAGACTATTCGGGACCTTCCGATACCACGTGCGCTCAAAGGGGAGGCTCACACGCCACTGATCTCTCTCACTGACGGAGAGGCTAAATTCTCTCTCTCTCTCTCTCTCTCTCTCTCTCTCTCTCTCTCTCTCTCATACACACACTTACACACTTACGTACTCACGCATACGCCGGTCAAATCCACCTGCTTATTTCATTCTTTTACTCAGTGTGGGATTTTTGAGTGCATGTCAAGGTAGGAAAGTTGTTAGGAATTTTTTTTTTCTTTTTATCAAATGCATTTAATTATTTCTGCTTATAGATTTTTTATTCAGGAATATAGAGTATAGATGATGGTCAGTACTTACAGGAGATACTACATGCGCTCGTGCGCGCAAGATAAACACATACACAGATGCGTGACACACGCGCGCGCACACACACACACATATATATACATATGTATATATATGTATATATATATATATATATAAATCTGTATATACATATACGTTTGTGTATGTATTATGTAATTATGTATGTATGCATGTTTATGTATATGCGAGTGGAGGGATGCTACATAAATTGTTAAAAGTAGAGGATGAATGACTCAGATTAAATGATACATCAGCCGAAGGTTTTGCAAGATTTTTTAGAATACTTGGACAAGTGATTTACAGTGGATAAATGTCTTAATGTCATGGCAATTGAAAGACTTGAGACGAAGGGCACCATTAGTTGATGGGATTACTAATGCGAGGTTGCGATGTGGATGTGGTGCTTTTTTTTTTTTTTTTTAGTGGTTGACTCTGGTGTGTAAGGTATCTCTGGGAAAGGAAAAAGTCCCTAGAAGGAATTAGATGAATGCGGAATCGTACCTTTGTATTACAGAGGAGGGGGGGGGGTGGAAATACTACTGGTATTATTATATGGACATAATCTTTCATGATTTACCTTGAAGGTGATAGGCAGGTGATTGATTGAAAAAGGAATCCCTATAGGCAAAGAGGATTTTGAGTTTAAACAAGAACGTATTTGTGTAGGTCAATAACGAAAGTAGTGTGTCATAAGTTTGAGAGTAAACAGAAGAAGCTAATTGTGTTGGGTGGCGGTTGTTTCGACACTTTGTTGGAGAGTCTTTGTGTAAATTTATGGAGGGTTGTAGTGTGAAGATTTTATCCACTTGGGTTCATTGGTTAGTCAACTATTAAAGGATGAATGTGGCAATTACAGTTAGTTTTTATCTATCTGAAGCCACTCCATGTATGGGAATGTGTAATTGAAATAGAAACAGTTTTATACTTTCACACAATAGACACACACACACATATGTATATATATACACACACATATATATATATATACATATATATGTGTGTGTGCATGTATGTGTATGTGTTGCATGTGTATATGTGTGTATGTGCGCGCGCGCGTATATGAGAAAAAGCTTTGGTATTTTTAATTATTTTTATGTAAAGCAGAGTGTTTACAATGAATTTTGATATCAAAATATTGGGAAACGTTCGAGTAAAACATTGGTTTTGTATTGCTCCATTTCAGTCCGAGATAGAATAGTACTTTGTTCCTTTGAAAATGCAGTAATTTAAATTTTTTTTCTCTTGGTGAATTTATATTTGCAAGTGAATTTATGTAAAATTTATGTATAAATGAGATCATTTTGGGTATTTTGACTTCTCCAAACTGCAGATATACAAAAGGGCATTGAGCTACATGAATTGATATATGTAATGAAAGTGAAAAACAATAACCAGAATCAAGTTTTGATATTGAAATGAAACAGTACTTAGTTAATTCATCTTGAAATACACTGTCGAATCCCGTCTCTACATGAAAGCAGATTTAGAAAATATAAAAAAACTACTTTTGTTATTGAAATTAGACTGTACTTTGTTAATTCATCTAGGGAAGCACTTTCGATTCCCATCTTCACTTGAAAACAATTATATAAAATACAAAAAAAAAATGCTTTTGATATAAGTATGAAATATTAATTTGTCGGTTAATTTAGGAACACTGTCGATTTCCATGTTTACATGAAAACTGAATTTGACAAACTAAAAAATTACTTTCGTTATTGAAATTAGACTTCTTTGTATTCCGAATACACCATCTATTCCTATCTGTACATAAAAATAATAAAAAAGCCTCCTTTTTTTTTTTTTTTTTTTTTTTTTTTTAATGAAACAGTACTTGCCAATTCACGTATGAATACCCTCTTGCTTTCCATATTTAAATTAAAAAAAAAGGGGGGGGGGGAGGGTGATGCTTCCTAGATAAGTGACCCCCACTTTTTTCGGGGGTTGTTATCTATGACTAACATTTCTTGGGGGTCGTTATCTCTATCGTATTTACAGTCTTTTGTAAGTTTTTACGGTAATCCCCAACGGGCTTGTACTAAACACGCCTAAAAGGTGGAGACATACCCGGTTAAAAACTCTTTACACATATCCAAACACACACACACACACATACACACTCACATTGTAGTCTTCCGTTACCCTCCTCCCTTTCCGGCGAGATCGATTCGCCTTAGAAACCACACATGCCAGGTCTGTTTTCTCCCTGAATGGGGTGATTTAGAGGGTTTCTACTCGGAAACCAATAGCCACCAAGGCTTAATCCACTGTAACAAGATTTGTGAATTACTGAAGGACTCTCTCTCTCTCTCTCTCTCTCTCTCTCTCTCTCTCTCTCTCTCTCTCTCTCTCTCTCGTGGTCATCATAATAAGGAAATGGGGCTGATTGGTGGTGTGGGTTTACGATTTGATTATAGTGATGTGTCTAGCATACATACTTATCTGTGTATGTATGTGTATGTATGCAGTGGTGCATATAGCTTGTTTGAACACACATTCATATATATGTGTGTGTGCATATATATATATATATATATATATATATGTATATATATATATATATATACAATGTGTGTGTACATATATGTATATATATGTACATATATATATGATATATATATATAATATATATATATATATATATAATATATGTATGTATGTATGTATGTATGTATAGATAGATAGATAGAGTGTAAGATTCATGAAGTCAGTTAAATCAGATACATTGTACTGCAGGGAAGCATAAAGAGGATGCTTATTTGTAATGGCATTGTAAATATAAGTAGGTCCTGGATACCCGAAAGCTTTATAGATTACGCGTAAACGCAATAAGTGATGGCCGTGCATACGTAATGGGGATTGACTAGGCGCTAGATTATAAATGTAAGTGTTAAGTAGAGTCTAATAAAAGTGCCCATAATACTGGAATTGGAATGGGAATCAGATTCTGGAATCTGGTAGTCGACTCTCTGTTCCTTTTAACGTGAAGATTAAGATGTTGGTATGATAATTCCAAGTTCTGTTAGGATGTGGCAGCCCTACAGTAAATTATGTCCTGAAGACATGTCTGTAACTTATCGCATACATATCACAGACATGTTGAAAACAAGTCCGCGACTGTAGTAAAACATGTCATAAAAGCATATCAGTAACTTATTACATACATATCACAGACATGTTGAAAACAAGTTAGTGACTGTCGTAAAACATGTCATAAAAGCATATCTGTAACTTGTTATATATATATATATATCACAGACATGTTGAAAACAAATCAGCGACTGTAACTCTAGTGCATGTCATAAATGCATGTCTGTAACTTATTGCATACATATCACAGACATGTTGAAAACAAGTCAGCGACTGTAACTATAGTAACATGTCATAAAAGCATGTCTGTAACTTATAGCATACATATCACAGACATGTTGAAAACAAGTCAGCAACTCTTACTGTACCAAAAGATTTCATAAACGCATGTCTGTAACTTATCACATACACTTCACAGATATGTTGAAAGCAAGTCAGCGATTGTAACTGTGCATGTCATAAACACATCTGTAACTTATCATAAACATATCACAGACATGTTGGAAACATGTGTAACTTATCATATACATATCTCAAACATGTTGAAAACAAGTCAACGGCTGTAAAGTAGAGAACGGACTTTTCGTAGTCGGTAAGTAATCGTTTGAAACATTAGTTAGAATTACCAATAAGTCGTTAACTTGTATTCGACATGTTTGTGACATGTATGCTTTAAGTTGCCGACGTGTTTATAACATGTTTCAGTGAAGGATAGACACGTCCTTATTCATACGATAATTCCGCCCATAATAAGTCCCAGAGGAACAAACATCGAGAGGCCTAAGAGGCCTATAACACTGGAACATTTGTACACACACCGCCCTCAGCATCCATTGTCGTATGTGATCCGGTAGCCTTTGTGTGAGACCTTATTTTTTTTATTTAACGACTTCTTAATTTCTCCAGGCTTTGTGGTATGACAAACATAATTAATTGGAAAATGCTCCCTACTTCCGTCTCCTTTTAAACATAATTGGTTATATAATTATCTGCCGCCGACTTACTACTTTCTTCGTAATTCGTATTCATTTTCATAAAATCAGCTACAGATTCCGAGACGAAATTGTCTCCCCAAGTTGTATAATGGAGGTATCTGGAATATACATGTTCCGTTATATATATATATATATATATATATATATATATATATATATATATATATATATATATATATATATATATTCCTCTGTTGACAACAACAGGAATGGGATTCGAAGATGACAAAATATTCGCGTAAATCTTTCCTGAAACGATAAATTCCGAGATGGAATCCTTCGTCTTCGGAAAATGTGATTAAAAAAATATATGTATCTGTTTTCGTCGTGAGAGATATTTTATCGGACAGAAATTCCTTTAGCTTTAAAGTTATTTTTTTGTGTATACGTATCTCTTTTAGGCTTAAGAAGCTGGGAATGGTGGAAAGACAAATAAGGTCTGTTCGCCGTAATCAAAGGAAAGGAATGAAAAGGCTAAATTGATGGTAAAGGATTAGTTTCCTTTCAGGTGATTGCGAGCTTTCTACTTGAATTAAAACATTAGACAATTTGGGGAAGCCTGGAAAAAATGAAGGCTGGGTATTCAACATAAGATGTATCGAGTAAGATTTCAGTTACTACTTGGTATCTGAAACAAATTGCTTCACATTTAGAATATACATTAATTCTTATTAATGATACTATATTCATGCAGGCATTTTTTCAATGACATTAAAAATGTTTGGTCCTGTTTTCTGGCCAATCTGTAAAACTATGTTGTCCTGTTTTCTGGCCAATCTGTCTCTTTGGTTAGCCTTACCTTAGAGATATAAACAAGTATTCTATTTCAGAATACATCAAAACGAAATGTAATATAATTGATTGGCATGGGAAAAGGCTGTAAATGGTTTAATTAAGAGAGAAAAATTGTAACCTATGACACACACACACACACACACACACACTTAAATGAACCTAAAGATATGCCCCTACACAGTAATTGCCGTTTAAGCAGGTTATGAAAAACAGTACGACGTCACCGTAGATAAAGAGAGGACAGAAAGTGTCTCCAACAATATATATATATATATATATATATATATATATATATATATATATATATATATATATATATATATATATATATATATATAAAGTTGGTTCCTCATCGGAAAGCATAACATTCTACCCAGACTATCACTTCATCGGAAGCAGAGTCAATCAAAATTAGATACTAGGTAACTGAATAAGGTTTTCGTGACGTATTTATCCCGCTCTGGTCCGGGAGTGTTGGCAATTCTGCTCGATTGCGTGTGAAACGATCACGGATACCAACATTGCGTTTGTCACGCAATTCGGAAAGGGGGAAATGTGTTTAGAGCAGATGGTTGCACTATAATTTCAAGCAGTTAGTCTTAACTTTTCATAATCACAGTAAATAAAATAACAAAACGTATTAATGTTATCTAGACAATAAGAAAACAACCCTTCTTGATAATCCTTCATAAATGCATCGCATGGATGATTCAGAAAGGAGTGGTGAGGATAATGTATTACCCTAATAAATTTCTCAACAAAAAAAATGACAAAATACGCTCTTCTTGTTAATGAAATAACTGTGGCAGAAAACTGAATATACGCAAATTTTTCACAAGGAAAAGTGACCAAAACATCAGAAACTGAGGAGGAAAAAGATTAAGTGTCTTGTCGTCACGGCAAATTTTTTATTCAACCCAACACGATTTGCCAGAAACCTCCATTTTAAAAACAGTGGGAATTAATAAACGTTTCTGTGCTAGATGATATTCACACACATCACACACACCACACACACACACACACATATATATATATATATATCATATATATATATATATAATATATATATATATATATCATATGTGTGTGTGTGTGTGTGTGTGTGTGTGTGTGTGTGAATATCATCTAGCACAGAAACGTTTATTCATTCCCACTGTTTTTAAAATTGAGGTTTCTGGCAAATCGTGTCTGGTTGAATAAAAAATTTGCCGTGACGACGAGACACTTAATCTTTTTCTTCCTTAGTTTCTGATGTTTTGGTCACTTTCCCTTGTGAAAAATTTGCGTATATTCAGTTTTCTGCCACAGTTATTTCATTAACAAGAAGAGCGTATTTTGTCATTTCTTTTGTTGAGAAATCTATTAGGGGTAATACATTATGCTTTCCGATGAGAAACCAACTTTTTGTTGCGCAGAATTGGTTGCTGTATTCGACGGTGTTTGTATTTGAAGAAACTGATGTTGTATTGTTTATGGACTGAGAAATAAATTAGATTTTGCCCTGACTATGGAAGATTAATAAATGCATTCTCCTTAAAATCAGATTTGTTAAATTGTTGCGTCGCTTAACTTGCTTAGGATCTAGGAAATCAATAGCAACAACATACCTACATACCTTATTTTCATCTGAAATGATAATGAGATTAATAATACATAAGCAGTCCCCTCCCTTCTCCTCTTTCCCCCACTCCAAAAAAACTAATAGAATGTACATAGTTTCCCTTTCGTAAATTCCCTTTATCCAAAGGAAAAATGCAGGAATGATAAAACGGTTGTTTTTATTGTACCGGGGTATTCCATTTGATCTGATATATTTCACCTACTGAGATTCCATCGTTCGTGAAAATATTACTTCGCAAAGTATTGTAATATCCACTTTAGATATTATATGAGTTTTACTTTACTTTTATATGGGATGATCATCTTCATTTATTTGTCAAAGAAAATACTTTACGGTTTTATTTTGGACAAAATCGAGTTCAGAAATTTTATTATTTTCTCCTAAATATAAAATGAAACTAAAAACAGATTTGAGTTTTAAAAAAAGGCTTTAATGTTTTTAAGATACGATCCTGTTAACGTTTTTAAGATACGATCCTGTTAACGATTGTAAGATACGATCCTGTTAATATTTTTAGAATATAATCCTGTTAACGTTTTTAAGATACGATCCTATTAGCGTTTTTAAGATAGAATCCTGTTGAGGTTTTTAAGATACGATGCTCTTGATTTTTTTTAGAAACGAACCTATTAGCATTTTTAAGATACGATCTTGTTAACTGTGTTTTTTTTAGAAACGATATTAATATTCGATCCTTTTAACGTTATTAATCGTTTATCCTGTTAACTTTTTCAATACTCGATCCTGTTAACGTTTTTTAGATACAATCCTGTTAGCATTTTTAAGATACGATCCTGGTAACTTTTTTAAGATTCGATCCTTTTAAATCTTTTAAGATACGTTCGCGTTAACGTTCTTAAGTAAGATACGATCCTGTTAACGTTTTTACGATGCAGTCCTATTAACATTTTTAATATACGATCCTGGTAAAGCTTTGAAGATACGATTCTATTAACGTTTTTAAGATACGATCTGATTATCGATTTTAACGTGTGATCCTGTTAACGTTTGAAGATGCGTTCTTGTTAGCGTTTTAAATATACGATCCTGTTCCTGTGCTTAAAGTACGAATTGCGATCCTGTTAACGTTTTGAAGATACGTTCTTGTTAACGTCATAAATATACTATCCGTTACCGTGTTTAAATTACGATCCTGTTAACGTTTTAAAGATTCGTTCTTGTTATCGTCTTAAATATACGATCCTGTTACCTTGTTTTAATTACGATGCTGTTAACGTTTTTAGATACGATCCTGCTAGTTTTTTTTTCAGGTGCGAGCCTGTCAACGATTTTAAGATACGA
>NC_087204.1:98983976-98996476 GCF_015104395.2 Macrobrachium nipponense
GACCGTTGGTAGAAATGAAGGCTAATGTACAAATATTTTATCCGAAATATATTTTGTAATAATAAATGTGATTAGTATTGCTATTTTTATCACATACGCACACACACACACACATAAACTCATACTGAATTCAAATGTTTAACCTTTCATTACAGCATCAGTTTCTGGCGGCGTTTTCCTCTTTTGCTGTTTTTTTTTACTTTATAATTTCCTCTTTTGATGCACACAAAAGAGCAGCTAATATTAGCACTAGCGCATCTCAAAAATATTTGTTCAACTGAATGTTTAATCTTGTGTGAGCGGCCTTGTTATGTGGAATAAAAAAAAAAGACAAAAGACTATAAATAGGGAAAAAATGTCACTGATAATTATGCGGAAAAATTTTCATTGTTAATAGTCCCTTTGAAACGATATACTTTTAGAGAATAAAATGAATTTCCATTCGCCATTATACGGATTCTCGAACGTAAAAATGTCATCTGGTATAATTAACTGAATTTCGAGTGTTCCAATTATTCATGAAACTTTGTCGTTTATTTTGCAACTAAGTTAACATAATGGGCTCCGGGCTATTTTTAGATCGAATATATCTTATACTTGCGGGAATTCATAATTTTTTTATACATAAAAAAATATTTTAACGCTCTAGTATCGTATTTTACAGTTCAGATTTGTATGTTTATTTTGACGTTAAAAAGATTCGTGTTCATCATAGAACGGAATATACCGTATTTAGAAAATAAATAAATTTGATTTGTAGAACCGCGCATAAAACTTCAGAAAATGTTACCCAAGTATTTCAAGTACAATATTAGGTGCCGGCCCCCTCAGTGGCGTGATCGGTATAGTCTTGGCCTGCCACCTCGGTGGCCGCGAGTTGGATTCTCGGGCATTTCACTGAGGGGTTAGAGATGTGTATTTCTGGTGATGTAAGTTCACTCTCGACGTGTTTCGGAAGTCACGTAAAACCGTTGGTCCCGTTGCTGAATAACCCTGGTTCCATGCAACGTAAAATCACCATACAAACAATATTTGGTGCCAAAATCATTCATATATGGAATATTTTTTCGTGACTAGTTTTATTGACATCCTAATGCCGTTGTTCGCCCCCCACTACAAAAAAAAAAAAAAAAAAAAAAAAAAAAATAAATAAAATAAAAATAATGGCCAAGTCTCTTCGAAGAAGGAAGGTTATTGGACTTAGGAAAAACAAGTAGGGAGAAAATTTAAAAAATAAAGCTTCCGTCGATTCCTGATGTCCTCGGAGTTTACGAGGTAAATGTTGACCTGACAAATATTAAAAGCTCACTTGAGAGAAGATAGGGGTTCTTGTTTCATTAGTTCGACGGACCCGTTGGTCAAAATAACACCAACAGATAAGTACCAGAAGACATTTTGTGGTGGTGATAGAAAAACGATCTGAGATCGAAGTAGAGGAAGAGTGTATTAGATTAGACAAATTACACTTGATTCAGAAGAGTAAAAAAAGAATTTCCCAAATAATAGAGCAATATTCCAAACAGTTTTAGTAATAATTGTAATAAGAAAATAAGAATATCGCAAATAAGAGAGCAATATTCCAAACAGTTTTAGTAGTAAGGGAGAAAAGAAGTAACATAACATCACATAAAAAAATCATGTTTTCGTTGAGGCACAATTAGGGTATTTGGACTACCCGAGTCTCAAAGACAACTTTGATGTTACGTCGACTGTAAAGTTTTTGATAAGGGGCAGAAATGTAATTAAATTTCTCATCAAATGAACTCCATCCCTATGGAAATGAGAAGACGGTGAAGCAGATAGAAACGGTGTTTTGAGTTACATGTTTCTGTTTAGATTATTATATTATTATTATTATTATTATTATTATTATTATTATTATTATTATTATTATTATTATTATTATTATTATTTGGAAGGAGATCCTCTTTTAGGCAAATGCTTTTAAAGTGAATGGCAGAATTAAGCGAGTTTATTATATATAGTGTTTTTTTCTATTTTTCTTACAATTCGTTTCTCAGGCTCGGCGATGTTTCTGAGTAACTGGCCAATATTCATATTGGGAATTTTTTAAAATTCTTAGAAATTCCCAATATGAACATTGGCCAGTTACTTAGTAACATCCCTGAGCCTCAGAAGCGAATTGTAAGAAAAAAAAACTGTATAAAATCAACTCGCTTAATTCTGCCATTCTCTTTAACAGTATTATTATTATTATTTTTTTTTTTTTTTTTTTTTTTTTTTTTTTTTTTTTTGCTCTATCACAAGCCCTCCAATTCGACTGGGTGGTATTTATAGTGTAGGGTTCCGGGTTGCAACCTGCCTCCTTAGGAGTCCATCACTTTTCTTACTATGTGCACCGTTTCTAGGATCGCACTCTTCTGCATGAGTCCTGGAGCTACTTCAGCCTCTAGTTTTTCTAGATTCCTTTTCAGGGATCTTGGGATCGTGCCTAGTGCTCCTATGATTATGGGTACAATTTCCACTGGCATATCCCATATCCCTCTTATTTCTATTTTCAGATCTTGATACTTATCCATTTTTTCCCTCTCTTTCTCTTCAACTCTGGTGTCCCATGGTATTGCGACATCAATGAGTGATACTTTCTTCTTGACTTTGTCAATCAACGTCACGTCTGGTCTATTTGCACGTATCACCCTATCTGTTCTGATACCAGTCCCAGAGGATCTTTGCCTGATCGTTTTCTATCACTCCCTCAGGGTTGCGGTGATCGTACCACTTTATTACAGCCAAGGTAGCTGATGTTTCTTGCAGGCAGGCTCCAGTGGATGGGCTTTTGCCACTGAATCATGCCTCGTTTTGTACTGGTTCTGTGCAAGTGCCGGGCATTCGCTTGCTATGTGGTTTATGGTTTCATTGTTCGTATTGCACTTCCTACATATGGGAGAGATGATTATTTTCCGTCTATCGTTCTTTGAACATATCTGGTTCTTAGGGCCTGATCTTGTGCGCTGTTATCATCCTTCAGTTTCCTTCTTTAGCTCTCCCTTTGTAGCCATTGCCATGTGTCATCGCTGGCTAGTTCTTTAGTCTGTCTCAGGGTATTGTCCGTGCATTGGTTTGTTGTGCCAGTCCTCTCTCTGTTTGTCATTCTCCTGTCCCTGTATATTTCTGGGTCTTCCGTCTACTTATCCCCAGTCCTTCTTCCCATGCACTCTTTAGCCACTTGTCTTCACTGGTTTTCGATGTTGACGCAATCCTCTATACTTAGTAGTCCTCTCCCTCCTTCCTTTCGTGTTATGTATAGTCTGTCCGTATTTGCTCTTGGGTGTAGTGCTTTGTGTATTGTCATGTTTCCTGGTTTTCTGATCTATGCTGCGGAGTTCTGCCTTCGTCCATCCACTATTCCTGCGCTGTATCTGATTACTGGCACTGCCTATGTGTTTATGGCTTTTATCATATTTCCGGCGTTGAGTTTTTGACTTGAGTATCGCCTGAGTCTCTGCATATATTCTTTCCTGATCGTGTCCTTCATTTCTTGGTGTTTTATATCCCCCCTCCTTCCATTATCCCCAGGTATTTATTATTATTATTATATTATTATTATTATTAGCAGGCAGGGCGTGTACAATCGATGGGTAGGTCCGTAAGCAAGGTTTTCAATTATTATTATTATTATTATTATTATTATTATTATTATTATTATTCAAAAATAAACCCTATTCATATGGAACAAGTCCCACACGGGGCCATTGCGTCGAAATTCAAACTTCAAAAGATTTTGGTGTTTATTCGGAAGACGCACCAGAAGGTAAAAGGTAATACAGAGAGAGGAGATCACTTATTGGAAAACAAATTAATTAACAATTTAATTAGATACATTTTATAGTTAAGAGTTAATAGACAAGTAAAAAGAATATCACAGAACAAATTGTGAAAGTCTTTAACAGCACAAGCTGTGAATGACTGAAATTTAAGTTGGTAGCAACATCAGCCATGCTAAGTGTCTTCTCGCTTTTAGCCATCTTTGGATGATATGAAACTAGTTCTTGTTAGTCCTTTCGTGTAATCAGGGTTATCCCAAGGAGCCAGTCCGTAAGGTAAAAATTCGATTAAACTTTGAACCTGATAATTAGTAATAAAAAACTCATGACTCAGACAATAGCTGATGATGTTTTTTGGCTATATATAATATATATATATATATATATATATATATATATTATATATAATTATATATATATATCCGCTGCAAGGCCTTTCGACTCTCGTCCTACTAACCAAACTGCTTAGCAAAGGACGAGAGTCGAAAGGCCTTGCAACGTACTCCATGTTTCACTTTCCTTCGTGGATTTTGCCTTTATCCATAAATATTCATTGACGTTCCAAATTTTTCGTGATTTCTGTTTTATATATATATATATATATATATATATATATATATATAATATATATATATATATATATATATAATAACTGTTTTTATAGTATTCGTTGTTTTTAGTACTCGTTGGAAACAAATAAAAATGTTTAAAAAAGAAAACGATACAAGAACGTAATAAAAAGATTCAGATACCTGAATTCCACTGGACTAGAAAAAAAGAAAACACACAAAAAAGAATGACAACACGAATCAGCGTAAAGCTGTGTTGATAATTTCCGCCCTCATCCATTTTTCACTCCGGCATAATTACCAATGGGACTCGATTCCCATTCGTACGTTGCATAATTCATGAGGTCATTCCCAGTGTCGGTAGCTTTCACAAATGCTCTCGTTTGCTCTTATGCCTTTTGTCAATGGGCCGGCCAGAAATTTTCATCTTCGGAATCTTTTGACTGAGTGGTTTCAAATGCTGGTGGCCTCAGGGCGCGTCCACTAGTTGGAAACATGTAGGTGACTTATCAAAATGTTACTAACATGTAGGTAACTTATTGACATGTTGCAAACATGTAGGTGACTTATCAACATGTTGCAAACATGTAGGTAACTTATCAACATGTTGCAAACATGTAGGAAACTTATCACCTACACATTGCAATGGAAACAGTAGGTAACGTATTGTCCATGCATTAGGACAGAAACATCTAAGTGACTTATTGCCCACATGGTACAAACGTGTAGGTGACTTATCGAAATGTTACAAACAAATAGGTAACTTATCAACATTTTATAAACATGTAGGTGACTTATCAACATGTTACAAACATGTAGGTGACTTATCAACATTACAAACATATAGGTAACTTATTGACATTTTACAAACATCCAGGTGACTTATTGACATGTTACAAACATTTAGGTGACTTATCAACATGTTACAAATATGTAGGTGACTTATCGACATGTTACAGACATGTAGGTGACTTATCGACATGTTACAAACATGTAGGTAACTTATTGACATTTTACAAACATGTAGGTAACTTATCGACATGTTACAAACATGTAGGTGACTTATCGACATGTTGCAAACATGTAGGTGGCTTATCGACATGTTACAAACATGTAGGCGACTTATCGGCATGTTACAAACATGTAGGTGACTTATCGACATGTTACAGACATGTAGGTGACTTATTGACATGTTACAAATATATAGGTGACTCATTGTCATGTTGCCAACATGTAGGTGACTTATTGACATGTTGTAAACATGTAGGAAACTTATCGCCTACACATTGCAATGGAATCATGTAGGTAACTTATCGCCCATACATCAAGACAGAAACATGTAGGTGACTTATTGCCCACACATCAAAGACACATTGGATAGATATTGGTAACATATTGGTAGGTCTAACAAATGTTTCATGTGATTGTCCAATATTGGCTAAAGGTACGTTCTCCACTGACTGTCGTTTATTTCCAACATGTTTGTGACATGTATGAGATGAGTTGCCGCCGTGTTTTACTAAAGTTCGGACACACCCTTCGGATAACGAGTGGATTTGGAATAATGGTGATATTTATCCGTTTTTTTTTCAGTTGGTTTATTCATTTTGTCTAAATATTCGGTGTTGATTTAACATATTCTGTATGTTAGACGTTAATTTTTTACTCACTTGATTAGTCATCTTAATTCACAAAACAATATATATTATATATATATATATAGTTTGCATTAATGTTTTGTGAATTAAGGCAATATGACAAACCAGATGAGTAAAAATACTGATAATGTCCAAAAAACAATATGTAAAATCTATACCGAATATTTAGACAAAGGAATAAACCAACTGAGACAATAGATAAATACCACCAGTTTATATAAATATATATACACATGTATATAGTGTTGATTATCCAGATTTGAGAATTTGTTTTAATTAGTATGTATATGTTGTATACCTTCAGTTATTCAGATTCCAGAATTTTTCCATAAGATCTTTTATCAGGTCAAGAGCTTACACATCACTTGCACTCCGCCAATTTCTTCATCAAGTTAATTAAGGACTAATAACACTCAATCCCTCTGGAGAAGGAGCACTGATGAAAATGAGGAGAGCATGATCCCAGTCATTTTCTATCCTTCCGGATTATTGACTCTACCATGTGAAGAGGAGAGAGAGAGAGAGATGAAACTCTGATCTCTGCATGTAAATCTTCAATTCTGAGATGAAAAGAGAGAGAGAGGAAGAATTATGATCTCTGTATTTAGATCTTCAATCCTGAAATGAAGAGAGAGAGAGAGAGAGAGAGAGAGAGAGAGAGAGAGAGAGAGAGAATTATGATCTCGGTATCTGGATCTTTAATGTTGAAATGAAGAGAGAGAGAGAGAGAGAGAGAGAGAGAGAGAGAGAGAGAGAGAGAGAGAACTTTGATCTCTGCATTTAGATCTTCAATCCTGAAATCAAGACAGAGAGAGAGAGAGAGAGAGAGAGAGAGAGAGGGGGAGGAAGAATTATGATCTCTGTATTTAGATCTTCTATCCTGGAATGAAAAGAGAGAGAGAGAGAGAGAGAGAGAGAGAGAGAGAGAGAGAGAGAGAGAGAGAGAGAGAAGAATTATGATCTCTGTATTTAGATCTTCTATCCTGAATGAAAAGAGAGAGAGAGAGAGAGAGAGAGAGAGAGAGAGAGAGAGAGAGAGAGAGAGAGAAAACTGTAACCTCGCCATTTAGATCTTCATACCTGCAGTGGAAAGTACCATTTCATTTCCTCAGTTCTGAATGTCGTTGCTAAACCGATTACCCATTTTTCTATTTTTGTAATCAAACTTGCGATTGATGTTTTTGTGGAATCGCTTTCAACCGTTATGATGATATTTAATTTTTAGATTAAATGATTCATTTATTTTTTAAAATAGGTTATATGATTCATGTCGCAAACACGAATGCCATTTTCCTTTATTGAATTCTAATTAGATTTGTGACGGTTTATTTTCTTTTTGTGTGGTGGTAGGTATATATATATATATATATATATATATATATATATATATATATATATATATATATATGATATATATATATTGTCAGCGAAGGTTTCAGTTTATAATTTGGTCTCTGTAAAATTTAATGGTTCAGTATAGTTTTTTTTATGTTTTACTGTTGAATAATTTGAGATTTTTCCTGTTATTTGCAATAGATATGTATTCATCTTGTTACCAGTCATCAGCCCCTTTATATTTCAGTTATGCTCATAATATACATATATATATATATATATATATATATATATATATTATATATAGATATATATATACATACATCATATATAATATATATATATATTAGTATATTATATATATTATTATATATATATATATATATATATATATATATATATATATATATATATATATATATATATATATATATGGCTATGTGCATATGCACTTTATATACGGCTTGCATGTTTATTTGATGAGAGTAACTCCTGTAGATCCTAAAAAGATAAAAAATATTATACTCATGATAGCTCTTAGGCTTTGCACCTTAGATTTTGAATAAGTAACGATCGCTCTGTGGCCGGTCGTTTGACCAGCGACGATGGGTTTGGTCAATACATAGTATATAAGTAACCTGATGGAATAGAGATTCCACTGACACACGCGTCCACATAACATCCAGTAGACAGAGTGTGAGCTGACAGCCCCATCCCTTAAAACCATATGTGAAAACTGGAAGGGTAACAGTTTCCAGTGCCACCAGTTCTAAAGGTACAAAGTTTTAGGGTCCGTTTGTCTGTTTTTTTTTTTTTTTTTTTTTTTTTTTTTTTTTCTTTTTACCACTTTCGTCTTGGTACATCATCTTATCAAGATGAATTTTGATGTGACATTCGTTACTGCTGAGGGCTGGAATTGTTCCATTTATGAAGTTTATGTGAAAGGAATGAAAAAAAAAAGTCTCCAACCTAATTGTGGCCAACCCAACAACAGAATATTTCCTAGAGTTAATTGCTCTTTCGTTCTGACTTTTGTTGTTTTTTTTTTTGTCTGGTATGTGATGAGTTTTCTTCCTTGGACGTGAGTATTTACTCGCAGTTGTGGCTTTTGATTGCAATGAATTAAATGGGTTCAAATTGGAAGGAATTGGTGATGATAGTCATTCATTTAATTTTAATTGGTGTTGAGGCGTATTTTACTTTTTGCAGATGATTTGGTAAAATGCTGGGTTTTGTTTGCGCTGTTTGATACTCTATTCGTGTTGGTTTGCAAGACATTGCAACCATATATATATATATATATATATATATATATGTATATATATATATATTTATATATATATATATATATATATATATATATATATATATATGATATAATTTATATATACCTATATTTATATATATAGACCTATATATTTTATATATATATATAATATATGATATTGTATATGTTTATGTTATATCTACCTATATACATTATATATATATTGTATAGGTTTTATACTATATCTGTCGATATACATTATATGTGTATATATATATATATATATATATATATATATATATATATATTATATATGTTTTTTATAAATAAAATGTATCTATCTATATTACATTATCTATAATATCATATACATATATATATGTGTATATATATTATTATATATATATATAATATTATAAATAAAAATATATATATATATATATATATATTTATATTATAGATATACATCTAATATATACATATATTCATTCTCTGTACATATTCTCTATCTATAAACACATCGTTTCAAAAAGTACGACAAACATTTAAGAAATTAAGAATAATTTGTTGCTATTACAAAGTAGTAAAAATATATATTTTAGAGAGAGAGAGAGAGAGAGAGAGAGAGAGAGAGAGAGGAGAGAGAGAGAGAGAGAGAGAGATTTTTACATACAGAAAATAGTATGGAAATAACCAGCGAGCAAAATATAGAGTTGGCAACTTTTGGAAAAAATACCTGACCCACTGGTACTCATTTTATTTGAGAAACTTTTCTTTTTTCTTTGGATTTTTCTTCTTTTCCTCCCTGTACTCTGTGCCTTTTTTTGATTGTTTTTTATTCTTTATTTTATTTTTTTTAATGGTGGGATCCGCGTTGCTCTAACTAGAGCTGTCCATGCTATTAAATGTTTTCCTGGAATTTATGTAGCGTTTTTCTTAAATCATTATTACCACCAGGTTGAAATGTATATGGTCTCTAAACAAAAAAAAATCTATTTTTACTCAGCTTTATTAGTTGTGAGTAAGTAACGCTTTATTTTTTCTCAATCTTTAGTGATTTCAAGTAAATAGAGCTCTCTCATTTTTATTCAGCTTTATTCATTTTAAATGTATAGCCCTTTATTTTCTTTTATTGTTCACCTTTATTAATTCTGAATAAATAACGCTGTATTTTTTATTAATCTTTATTGATTTCGAATAAATAACGTTTTGTTCTTTTATTGATTGTTTTATTGATTTTGAATGAATGACGAGTTTTGCTTTTCCTGATTAATCTGTATTGATTTGTATAATTTTTATTTTATATAATTTAGGTAAATAACGATTTCTTTTTTGCTAATCTTTATAAACTCTCATTAAGTAACGCTTTCTTCCTTTTTTTCATCTATGTATTTTGGATAAATAACGCTTTCATTTTTGTTAATCTTTATGGATTTACAATAAATAAAGCTTTCCTCTTTTTAGATTAATCTAGTTTATTGATTATGAATAAATAACTTCCATCTTTTTCATTAATCTTTACTGAATTTGAATAAATATCGCTTTCTTCTTTTCTTGATTAATCTTTCATTAATTTTGAATAAATAACGTCTTTTTGATTTAGCGTTATTCCCGAGTTTTAAGAAGAAATGGCAAATCAAAGTAATGTACTTCTCACGTTAGACTTTAAATCAGTTATTTTATATCTTCAGCTTAATATGGTTGCAATAGAAGAGAATTGCCGTTTTGTCTTTTAATAAATGTTAAATGGATTTACACGAAATTCGTGTTTATTTACTTTTTAGTATTTTGTATTAATCATTTATATATATATATACTCATTATATATATGTTTGTATACATATGTGTGTGTATATATTTATAATATATATATATATATATATATATATATATATACATATATATGTATATAGTGTGTACATACAGATATTTAATATACACACACTTTATAGACACACAGCCCGCTGCGGGCCCCCCCCGCACACACACACACACACAAAAACACCACAAACAACACACTCACTCATTATATATATATATATTATATATATATTATATATATATATATATATATATCTTTAAAGAAAATATACTTGGATAATCACTTAAGAAGTTTTCAAATACTCTTTTATTGTCATTTTTAAAGAACAACGGGAAAAGATGATTTATTTGTATTCTGTAAAATATGGATGTATCCTGATTTCGAAATTTTAAAAAATTATGTAATGTAATTTTGTATTATAACAATTATAATTAATTCTTCTCTTTTGACTTCGAATTATCGATTCGTTTTGACTCACTTAAACATAACTCGTAAGCATGTAAACATTACGTGAATTGTGGTACAGATGAAAATAAGTGAGAATTCTTTAAAATTTTGGCCAATACTAGGCTGAAGAACGCCTGTTGGTATCCCTGTCGTTTCCCGCACTTGATCAGAATTGCCAACACTTCCGGAGAGTATCGCGGGATAAATATGGCACCGGAGCTATATTCAATTACCAAGTATCTGATTCCGATTGCCCACGCTTCCAATAAAGCCATCGTTTCATGCAAAGTGATCGTCTGGAGTAAAAGTTTATGCTTTCCGATTGCAAGCTAATTTTGACTCCTAGGTCGAGTTGGATCTGTATTGGGTGCTATTTTTGTCTGTTTCGTGTTCAATGTTTTTTTTTTTTTTTTTTTTTTTTTTTTTTTTAAATGTTTGTAATTCTGGGATGAAATTATTTTTGCGAGACGTTGAATTTACTGAGAATCTACTTTTGCCTTGACTGTAGAGGGTAAATGGACGCATACAGTACTGCAGTTCAGTTTATTTTACAATTTTTCAATTATTGCAATTCGGGGAGGAAATTCTTTGAGAGAGACACTGAATTAACTAATTATCTACTTTTGCCTTGACTGTAGAGGGTAAATGGAAGCTTACACTACTGTAGTCAGTTTATTTTACAATTTTTTTAATGTTTGTAATTCTGGGAGGAAATTATTTTTGCGGGACGTTGAATTTACTGAGAATCTACTTTTGCCTTGACTGTAAAGGGTAAATGGACGCTTACACTACTGTAGTCAGTTTGTTAATTTTTCAATTATTGCAATTCGGGGAAGAAGTTAGTTTTGAGAGACACTGAATTTTCTGAAAATCTACTTTTGCCTTAACTGTAAAGGGTAAATGGACACTTGCACTAATACAAACACGTAAGGTACATTGCTGTTTGTAGCTGAGATGACTTAGTAAATCCAAAACTCTTTGAAACTGAGAAGTCAAATACTGAAATTTTTCATTCTGAGTCTTACAAAGATGCAATCATTTTTGGGTTTTAAATGGTGAGAGGATATGTTAAACAAGAAGGGGCTCGAGCCTCTCTCTCATTAATTATGCGGGCCACGTCAACTCCGTGACGTCAGACGTCGTTATTGCCAGATGCTGTCCCTTATTTTTCTATTCCTATTATTCCTATCCTTTGCTTGGGTTTGTTAAGTTTTTTGTAGGTTTTCTTATGAGACAAAACAAATGGTCTCCTTTGTAAAATATCAAAGGTTTGTTTTCACAAAAATAATTAATGAACAAATGAATGTTTTTAGTTTTGCTTATATAATCAATACCTGAAAGTCATGTATTCTGTAACATTCTATAATCTAGAAGACTCCAAAAATTAGGGGTTTTATTGAAATAAAATGGATTAAAATGTGTAATTAGAATAATTAATTACTGGACTGTAATGAGAAAGCCATAATTCATTTACTTCATTTCTAATAATTTGTCAGCGTCAAGCAGTGACATGTTGATCAACGGAATGTCATAATTTTTCATATCTCACTTTATTTTGTTGGTTTCTTTTTACTTTTGAAGATAAGGATACCTCATAAGATATTTTTTTTATCTCAA
>NC_087204.1:99003976-99046476 GCF_015104395.2 Macrobrachium nipponense
ACGGAGATAAATCCATATAATATTGTACCAGTTGGCGTCGTCTCATAATCGAGCAATTTTGTTTTAGCATCCCTCAGTTCCACTTCATAAAAAAGTCAGAAAAATAAATAGTAAAAAAACAAGTATCAGCTAATAATATAAAAAAAGATTGCTTTCATTTTTCTATCAACATTAAAAACTAATTATAATCTCCAGCGGCGACTCCCATTAAAACGTCTAAAAATATCCAGCTGACTTTGTCTCTTGTCCCGAAAAACCGAGATATTCTCAGAAAAACACTTTCGTGAAGTTCCCAACATTTTCCTACGAGCGTCGTTTTTCGCATTGTCCGATGGACGTCCAAAATGGAATCTGTTTTTTAATGTTTTTGTCTTTTTATTCTTGTGGAGAGATTTTCTCCGACCGTGAGAAATACTGGTAATATAAGAGATGGTCGGGACGGCATGTCCCGACTTCAAAGACGTCACGTACCTCCGTGGAGACCAGTGTCGAGAAGCGCCTCAATGGCGTGGTCGGTATGGTCTTGGCCTTCCACCTCGGTGGGTGCGAGTTTGATTCTCGGGCATTCCATTGAGGGGTTAGAGATGTGTATTTTTATTGATAGAAGTTGACTTTCGACGTGGTTAGGAAGTTACGTAAAGCTGTTGGTCCCGTTGCTGAATAATCACTGGTTCCATGCAACGTAAAAACACCATACAAACAAACAAACAAACGAGCCAATGTTAAGAGAGGTTTTCCCGGGGTGGGTGGATGACAACAAGTTAAACGGAAAATTCATAACTTGTAGAGTATAATTGTTACACACAGACAACATATATTTGTTACACAAAGAAAAAGTACCAATTTCACACAGAAAAGAATCATCATTACATACAAAAAATAAATATACGGTGACCTTCATTTCTGAAACATTTTGGGGATCTTTTTGACCCGAGAACTTTCTTCCTTTCTTTTTCCCCGAAAGGTGCGAGTGGGTTCCTCCATTTACTCTTTGTCATTAATACATTAAAAAATGCTTCGAATTTCCCCTCAGGGATTTGTTTCGCTTCAACTGAAGCCCATTTTCTTTCCTGACAGAAAGGCAATATACTTGGAACCAGTTGGAGTTAGGTAGAGAATCTACAAAGGAGGACAAACTTTCGCGAGGAAAAAAAAAAAAAAAAAATAGCACCAACCTCACAATCAAGAACTATACAAAAGGCATACAAAGGAAGAAAATATGAAAATCTTTTAATGTCTTCTGTCGAGGTGAATACTCCTCTCTAAAGACCTTGTATTTGAACTGAATATAGAATATAGGCCAAAGGCCAAGAACTGGGACCTATGAGGTTATTCAGAGCTGAAATGGAAATTGGCAGTAAAAGATTTGAAAGGTGTAACAGGAGGAATACCTCTCAGTTGTACTATGCATCAAGTGTTAGGAGAGACTGGAAAGTAAGATTAAGAAAGAGAATATCAAAGTAGGTACAGTAAAAGGAACGAAAGGGGTTGCAGCTAGGGGCCGAAGGCTAACGCTGCAAAGAACCTTAAGTAATGCCTACAGTGCACCGCATGAGGTCCACTTGTAATGCAATTTACTTCACTCATATTTCAAGATGGAAGGGAAACGGTAATAGCCTTTAATCTACTGAAAGTTACAAATGATAAGTACAAAAATGCACCGAAGTTTCTTCGGCGCAATAAAGTTTTCTGTACAGTGTATAATGTATGAAACTCTCAGCCACGGCCCGTGAAACACTTAGCCGTTTTCCATGAAACTTTCAGCCACGACTTAGTGGTGGCCTGTGTTGTTAGCAACTGTAGTGGTGCCAGACGTATGATATGACTCCCTATACTTATGAGGCTAGAGGGCTGCAATTTGGTATGTTTGATGATTGGAGAGTGGATGATCAACATACCAATTTGCAGCCCTCTAGCCTCAACAATTTTTGGGATCTGAGGGCGGAGAGAAAAAGTGCGGACGGACAGACAAATGGCCGTCTCAGTAGTTTTCTTTTACAGAAAACTAAAAAGCGGTAGATATATATATTGCTGGCAAATGAATAAATCAAATGGTGTAAGCCTTGTAAATTCTGATGAAGTAATGAGAAATGAATTGGAAATTCAGGTCAGTGATTTTACGTCATTCTATCCTGACGACTGATGATTAACTTGGATATGATGAAACGCGTAGCTTGGCATATCATTATGATAATTAGACCTGTTCAAGGAAATGAAACAAAGCTGCTTTCACTTGAACAACAAGAACTTCGCCAGGAAGCTATTACTGTGCAGATTTGTCGACAGAAGTTTGAAAAATAATATGATAATACTAAATTGTAATAAATTAGCATAATCTTGAGTGGTCCTCTCTTAAATCTAGGGAGTATAAACATTTGTCTCTGACCTAAGCTGAATTACCTCACCGGGTCTTTGTAGCTAAACTGTTATGGCCTAATGTTCCTGTGTGGTACATTTCATTTTGAGTCAGTTTCACTAGTGAGCCACTTCTCCCCCAACCTGATTTCCGTTCAAAAGCCTTTGATTATATCCTTAATACCTTAGACAGTTATGTTGGAGAAGATCCAGGTATTTTCTTTCCAGTATTACTTACAGAGATGTCTGGAGTCTGATGTATTATAGACGCGGTATATTTTATAGCCTAGTTCAAATATTCCTGGACGAGTAGAGATTACGCATTACATTTCCTCGTACAGTTGAGAGTAATAGCGATGTGATAACAATGACCACATGGGAACATCTGTCTTTTCAATGTGTTTGTGTGTGTGAGAGAGAGAGAGAGAGAGAGAGAGAGAGAGAGAAAGAGAGAGAGATAATTTTTTGTGGGGCGAAGAGATTTACAGTAGGCTTCCAAATTCACTTTTTTAAAAATCCATGCATTAAGTTCCGAGAGAGTAAATAGCAACATGAGCGTTGCAATTAATTGCGGCAAACGGTATCTTTTAATATTCACGCGTCCGTGTGATGGCTAATAGAAATTCAGTTACCCCCCTAAAAAAATTCATTATATAATTCGCTAAGTCAAATAAATACCGATAATTACTGGGAAAATTAACAATGCCTGTGTTTTTTGCTTGTAGTTTGGTGTGCTTTTTTTCTAACATATCGAAAATCTTCGAGTTTAATCGTTCTTATCTTTTATTTTCGATTTGGATGAGTAATGATGCATAGAAGATTCTCATATGAATAATTGAATTATGTCATTACAGATATTCATACATTAACTGGTGTGGTGGGGGAGGGCGTGATTAAAAAAAAACTTTTGGAGACACAGGGACATCTACTCATTACAAAGTTCAATTTCTCCACAATATTTAACAAACGCAAAAAAATTTTTGAACAAAAGTTAAGGGACAAACAAGTTCGTATGTCTCATTTTTATAATCCCAAGTCAAAGCTATTTGGCAATTTATTTACTTTATTTCCAATTTATATAAACAAGAAGAGGAAATAAACATCAACATATAAAACCCTTAATAGCTGCTCCATTTATTTCTTTTTTACTTTATTTCAAATTCTCGGCAACCTTCCGCCACCCTTTTCCCCCATTCAAATTTTTCCAAAAACTTTTGCTGACTCAGGACTTTTTTTTTTTTTTTTTTTTTTTTTTAAATCAAGTCTTATTGCAAGAGATCTTTATACGAGAAATTCAGAGATTCTTTTATCGTGTCGGAAATTTTTTTTCGGAGAATGATTTAAATTTTTTTATATTATTTTGTTGTTTTATTACGGAAGGTTCTTTATTCAGTAGTTTAATCATTTTATTGGTTTGTTTGTTTTAATTAATTTATTTAATTACTTATTTGTTTACATTTATTTAACTTTGTACTTAAATTTATGTTTATTTCTGTAGGGGAAATGAAGGAAGGGGAACATGTTACTTATCTCATTTCCCAAAAAGGAAGAAGGAAGAAGGAAGGGAAAGGGGCAAAGGGGTTCGGGGGGGGGGGGGGGGGGGGGGGGGGGGGGGGGGGGGGGGGGGGTGGGGGGGGGAGGGGGGGGGGGGGGGTTGGGCGGGGGGGGGGGGGGGGGGCTGGGGGGGGGGGGGGGGGGGGGGGGTGGGTTGCAGGGAAGCTAAAGGAGGGGGAGGAGGAGGGGATTGGAGGGGAGACGGGAGTTTGGTCCCTCTTAAAAAACAAAGACAAAAAAGTTTGGGAATAAGGAAAAACCTTTGTTACTTCTCCCGCGGACTGGGGCCAGAACTTTAGGGTTGCTTTTGAGAAAAGACAAGGCTAGTATCCTTGATTCATTCAGTGTTTGAATGACAAATCGTGAGTGAACTCCCTGTGC
Source organism: Macrobrachium nipponense (assembly GCF_015104395.2). Lineage (NCBI taxonomy): Eukaryota > Metazoa > Arthropoda > Malacostraca > Decapoda > Palaemonidae > Macrobrachium > Macrobrachium nipponense. The sequence goes on from NC_087204.1 coordinate 99,008,267, forward strand.
AGAAAACTTCCACATTAGTCAAATGATACCGAAGGCCGTCTACCCCTTCCCCCTTCCCCCTCCCAGTTAGCCTCCCATGCCAACCTACCCCCGTTCCCCCCAAACCCCTGGATTTCCCCATTCTCCTCTTCTTCTTCCACCCTTTGGGAAAGAGATAAGTAACAAAACATGTTCCCCTTCATTTCCCCTACAGAATAAATAAATAAATACAAGTAAGTAAACATGTAAACAAATAAGTAATTAAATTAATTAAAATAAACACACCAATAAAAGGCCTAAACTACTGAGTAATAACACTGCTTTCAGAATAGAGCAACTTCCGTAATAAAACAGCAAAATAATATAAAAAAAATTATACATATACATAATATATATATATATATTACATACACATATGTATATATATATAAAGTACACATACATGCACGCATGCTTGTAGGTCCAAAGTACACTAGTGCATATACATATGAAATCATTCAAGGACACTGAAAAGATAAGATAACCCAGAAATTATGAAAACTTTAGGTTCACAAAACACATTTGCACACAATATCCATATTCGCAGCTCCCTTTACTTGGCACACCAAAATAAAAACGCAGTTACTCGGCGCAGACAGATATACATTATTTTTTTGTATTCTGTCCCTTCCTCCAGTGGAGAGGGAGAGAGAGACCAACACAAAGGTCGTATTTCTGGAGGGTAGGAAAAGCTCCTTCTCAAATGCGAACATCCAATCAAAATGGAGATAGTTTTCTGAGGGACCAAGTCAAAAGTTCCAGCAGTTGGCTGTGTATGCCTATTTTCCCCGAACAGCCGAATTTTGATCGAGTGACGATTTGTTTGAGTTTGGTGGGCTGGCGTTACATTGATTTTAAGGAGAGATGGTATAGAAAGGTGGTGGGTGAAGGCTATAGCTATAACGTGACAGGTGACATACTAACGCGAGGAAAATAGAAAACAGTTCAATGGTTGTTTAAGGATTCAGGTGCGATTTTTTATTGGTGTTGTGATTTATGCTCACCTGAGTGTTTGAGAAGCTTCAGTAGTCTTGCTGACTTTCAGTGGATAATTTAGAGCAGTTGCTTGAGTAGTTTCAATCTTCTATTTATATAAACCAGTTCCAGTACACACAAACAATTTTAGAAGATTTATGCACCTTGTTACTTATTAGTAGTGTTGTATTGTGTATTTCCAAAGGCTATCGTTTCCTGTGGTCATTTATCCAAGTATAGTGCAGCTATGCGCAAATGATAGCTATTAGTATATATATATAATATATATATATATATATATATATATATATATATATATATATATATATATATATATATATATATATTGTTACGTTTTATGCCCTGGCCTGAAGGGGCTCAAATACATAAATGGAAATAGTTGAGGGAAAATGCAGAATAAATTAATTGAACTTACCTTAAAAGGATTTATAGTGTTAATTTACTCTAGAGGGAAAGGTCGCCAGAAAACTCAGCTAATTACTTTACATCTATTTATTTACTGGCCTGGAGAAAGAGTAAATGCAGCTTGTCCACACGTGGGGACCAATATATCTCTCACAAGGGGATAGCTGGCTAAAAATGAGGTTCCCGTAGAAGCTGGCTTTCAAAATTGTTCATATGTCTTGCGGTAAAGCATCACCTGCAAGAGCGAAGACTTAAACACGTGACTCAGGGAATCTGGAAAGGATCCCAGATTAGACAAGATAAAAAAAAGGACTTCTTGCACAAGTTACGATTATTCAGTTTCTCTAACACTGGGGAAAAGGAACTCTAGTGTTTAACTGAGGTATGCAATGACTTCATTTGTCTGGGATGATCACACAAGGGAAGCATGCGGCCACAAGGCAGAGAGAGGAACAAAGGGATATTCAATTGAGTTAGAAGTTTGAATTGTGAAAATGGAGAGTAAATAGACACTAGGAGGTAAGGAACTGGCAATATGCTGTTTCACAAGACGTACCTGGATGCCATGATCAGTGGACCTTTGTAGAAATGCGGCATCGGCTTTGTCTCAGGTCTGGGCGCGCCAGTAACGCCGTGGTAGGCCTAAGTTGGAAGGCTCGTGGCTGGGACATCCGTCCGAGGTCACGAATGGAGGAGACTGAGCTCGAAGGCAGGTGTGTTTCGTGGGTGCTGGGGGTCAGCTTAACCCCCCAAGAGCAGGGGATCCTGGAAACAGAACATACAGCCAGCAGAGGGTTCACAGGAATTAGGAGCTTAAGACATAGGCCTAATAAGTACCTGGCTACCTACACCCTTCCCTTTTGGGATACATCCTTAAGGCTGAGAAGTCTTTTATTTTTCCCCTTCTAACCGGAAATCCCTATCTCTGGCTGGCGTGCTTTGGTTTCCCGCCTAAAATCAGCTGATATTTGGGAGAATATGGCTGCTGTTTTACAAATAAAATAGATTAAATAAATGCTGGGGAAACGAGACGGTCAATAAATGTAACAATATATATATTATATATATATCATATGATATATATATATATGATATAATATATAATAATATATATATATATATATATATATAAATGTGTGTGTGTATGTATTGTATGCATGCATGTATGTATGTATGTATGTATGCATGTATGTATGTATGTATGTATATATCATGTGTATACTCGCTGAGTGATAGCTAACGACCGCAGATATTACTTATATTACTTTAACAAAGTTGCAGTAGTAGTAATAATAGTTTAGAAGTAGTATAAACTATTGTAAAGATTAGTTAAGAAAATTCAATAATCTCGGAGAGATAGAAACTGAAACCTACCTTTATAAAAAAAGAAAACGAACTATGTAAGAGAAAACACTGTAATCACTAATGAAGCCACAGTACTTTTCCCCATGGACACGTATTGGTAAATTCTCTTGGTGACGAAAAGACTTCGCTGAAAATATTCCACTCGATCCATCAATAATAATAATAAAAAAAAAAAGTCAAGAGCGGCGAGAGAGAGAGAGAGTGTGTGAGTGAGAGTGTGTTTCGGAATACGCCACAGGCACCGTGAATCTCTTCTCGTGAATTATGCATCGTCTGAATGTGAATGGAGTCGAATTGGTAATTACCCTAAAGTGAAAAATGAACGAGGGCGGAAATTATCCACACGGTCATGTTAATGATCGTTTTGCCTCTCGTACCGTGTTTTTGTTTTTGTTTTCTTGAGCAAATCTTGCAAATGAAGGTTTCTTGCGGTTTTCTTGGGATGGTGTGTGGGAAGGACAATGCATTGTTTACTAGTCAGAAGGATAATTTTGCAACCAAAACATCAGTTATCGTCAATATAAAGTTTTTGTCAATTTTACGAAAAAATCGTATTCCCTAGCTATAGTAGATTCCTATCAGCCGTACATTCGATGTCTAGGCCAGTCCCTTACGACGCTCCTGATTGGCTGTTGATAAGCCAATCAGAGCGCTGTAAACTCTCAGTCTCTCTCGAGAGTTCTCCTGAGTGATACGTTTTTTCAAAAGTATCCACCAGAAGAGATGGAACATACATCCTGCCTATGTGAACTCTCCCGAGAGACTGAGAGCTTCCAGCCCTGTGACTGCCTTATCAACAGCCAATCAGGAGCGTCGTAAGCGACAGGCCCAGACATCAGATGCATGGTTGATGTGAGTCGACTATAGTGACCCACAAAGGTTTTTAACCGGTATGTATCCACCCTTGCAAAGGCGTGTTTAATACAATCCTGTAGGGGATGACCGTAAAACCGTAAACAAAAGGTTGTAAATATCATAAAGATAATGACTCCCAAGAAATATCAGTCATAGATAACGCAACCCCCGAAAACCCTTGGTGGGATGATGAGTCGGGGGCGTTCACTATCTAGGAAAGATCGGGAAAATCCAGCGAATTAACGAATATACTCCTTATTGGATTCTCTCTATTGGCTGGAGAAAAAAGAAAGGAAAAATAGATATGAAAGCTTCAACCAGAGTATCTAAGATCTTAATGACTGTTCCTGTACAGTGGAATATTCTACAAAGGCGACGAATTGCTCTACCAACATCAATTTACATTCATAATTTACGCTAAGAAAAAAAAATCGGGTTACTAATGGAGTCTGCGATGTGATGCGAGAAATTTAATTATTATGCAAACAGATGTCATCATATTCGTCTAGGAAAGACGGCCGATGAAGGGATTGTTACAGTTATGTAGGACTATCGTTATTTATTCCGTAACGTTTCGTGATTTCATAATAACTTAAGATTGGTATACTATATTATTATTGATCATGCAAATTCAGTATTGTAAATTTATATGCTTCGTATTTTCCCCGCTTGCCTCAAAATTTTTTTTTAATATCTAAAACCATTATTTTTTAAATTAAGTTTTATTTCAGATTTTAAGTATTCTCATTGACTACCTAAAACAAGTAAAGAAAAAAAAAAAAAAGACACCGAAGTATCTTCGGCGCAATAAAGTTTTCTGTACAGCGTATAATGCTTTATGAAAATCTCTTCCACGGCCTATGAAACTCTCAGCCGCGGCCCATGAAACTTTCAGCCACGGCCGTTGGTGGCCTGTATTGTTGGCACCTTTAGCTGTGCCAGACTCATGATCATGGCTAACTTTAATCTTAAATCAAATAAAAACTACTGAGGCTAGAGGGCTGCAATTTCGTAGGTTTGATGATTGGAGGGTTGATGATCGACATGCCAGTTTGTGGTTTTTAAGACCTGAGGGCGGTCAGAAAAAGTGAGGACGGACAGTCAAATAGCCATCTCAGTAGTTTTTTTATTAATATTTTTTTTGCTTTTTACAGAAAACTAAATAAGCCTGACAGGTTGTGCAATCAGAATTGGTAAACATTTATTATATCGGTTACTTATGTCTCTTAGATTAGTCTACGACGAGTACCTTATTCGCTGAAGGAATTTTTTTTATAGGTTTTCCATATGGAATATCTGGAAGCAGGGATTTCTTATTGATAGAGTTTTTATTTATCTATGTATTTATTTTTTTTTATTGAACCTAGACTAAGTGAGTCAGTTGATAGTGTTTTTATTTATCTATGTATTTATTTTTTTTTATTGAACCTAGACTTGGTGAGTCAGTTGATAGAGTTTTTATTTATCTATGTATTTATTTTTTTTATTGAACCTAGACTTGGTGAGTCAGTTGATAGAGTTTTTATTTATCTATATTTTTTTATTTTTTTAGAACCTAGACTTGGTGAGCCAGTTGATAGAGTTTTATTTATCTATGTATTTTATTTTTTTTTATTGAACCTAGACTTGGTGAGTCAGTTGATAGAGTTTTTATTTATCTATGTATTTATTTTTTTATTGAACCTAGACTTAGTGAGTCAGTTGTTCCATGGGTAGTGCTTGCATTTACCTACAAAGTCGGTAGTTGAACTTAATACCCTGGAATTCCACCATACATTTGTCATTATTCCAGATAGCAATATCTGATGCAAAATAGTCGAGAGATGGAACTGCTCATTTTTGAAATATTCTGCCAGATTAACGGAATATTCAATTGGGAGGATTACGATGTAAAATTCATTAGCATGAGTGGATATTATTATTCTGTTCCTTTGCTTTGATTCCGGGTCAGATTATGTTCTCTCTCATTCCTGCATCGACTTTATACTTCATAGCATTTTTATTCCAGTTCAAAGATTATCCGGTCAGCTATTCGACGTTTGAATTGTTTAAACGACAGATCAGTGAACGATCTCTCTCTTCTCCCTCTCTCTCTCTCTCACACACACACACACATCACACACACCATATATATATATAGTATATATATATATATATATATATATATATATATATGAATTTAATACGGGCTAGACCTTGTTGGCTAAAGTGTGGTTGTTTTAACGTTTTTTTCTAGTGGTGGGGGTGGAGAGTGGCCGGTTGGAAGGTCATTAGTTAATTAGTTGCGAATGGAAAGAGGAATCAACTTGAAGCTATCATAAAAATCAATTAGTTTTTAATCTGATTATCTGCCAAACCTGAAATGTGATTATCTATGTCACTTAGTACTTTCTAGTTTTGAGTGAATCACATCCGACTCTAAGAAAGTGCAAAATATATAATTAATTACTTTATTATTTTTCATTGCAAGTTTATTAACAACCACAGCATTCTTAAAATCATGTTCGCCTCTCTTAACCACTCTGATAGACAGCAATGACAAAAGTTACTTTCAAGGTTGTAAACCCTATGTATTGTATGTATGTACGTATATAGTATGTATGGATTTATGTGTGATGTGAGCAAATGAAATATGAGAACTTGAGAAGATTTGCTTTGTGAAGTTTCGATAATAGTAATTCTTTTTTTTCACGTCGAAAAACTGGTGGGAGAATTATCGAAAGGGATCCTACTGGTAAACAGTGTACCACGAGCTTGTTAGCATGCTGTGAAGCGCTTGTACTGGGGGCTGCTTTCTCCCCTACCCGGGGCGGACAAACAGTTATTCATAGGAGGTGGGTTGATGTCTCCCTATTCTCCTGTTCCCCTACCTACCCTGCCTCCACCCGGGGTGGACAAACAGGTTTGTAGGTGGTGTGTTGGTGTCTCACTTAACCTCCTGTTCCCCTACCTGCCCTGCCTCCACCAGGGATGGACAAACAGGTTTGTAGGAGGAGGGTTGATGCCTCCCTTACCGTCCTGTTCCTTTACCAGCCCTGCCTCCACGCCGGGGCGGACAAGCTGGTTTGCTGGGGTTGGTTGGCTGTGTCATGTTTTCCCTACTCTCACCAGAGTGGGTAAAAATAAGATCAGAGCCTTTCGGGTTTTATTATCATAGAGAGATTTTTGAAGACAGTGCGAAAGTACCTGTGTAAACTATACAGATAAAAGTACCTGTGTAAACTACAAAGATATTAGATGACGTTTAGGACATAGGTATCGCAGCCATACTCTTAAGAGTTATAAAGTCTGTTCACTGTACGGGGGTAGTGCCACCAGTGCGTCTCTCACGGTGCACTCTAATCATTACTTCATAGCAGTGTTCCGTCGGTCCTTAGCTGCAACCCCTTTCATTTCTTTTACTATACCTCCGTTCATGTTCTATCTTCCATCGTACTTTCCATCCTCTCCTAAAAATTGATTCGACATTATATACAGCGCTGAATGACTTTGCAAGTTCCAGCGCTTGGTCTTTGGCCTAAATATTGTATTCCAATACTGTCCATAATGCTGTGTTGTAAGTTTAGGGCTGCAGTAGGTCTCAGTTAAATCCATAGGTCAGTCGAATGAATTCAGTCTAGACGTGACCAGACTGATGATATGCTGTTGACGATGATTGAAAAAACAATTAAAATATATAAACGATTCATTTCATTTTCGCCCCATTTTGTTTCTACTTTTACAGGTGGGTGACTCTTCTCTCCTCCAGTCATGTGAGTGTGCACCTGCGTTTTTTTTTTTTTTTTTTTACCTTCATCTGTTCCCTCAGTGCAAATAGTTTTGCCGTGACTTTTATTACTAGTTTTGTGTATGTTTATGAAAGTTTCTTCTGTAAATAAATGTATTTGTTTATTGATTTCCATTTTGTTTACATATTTGCTCTATTATCATGTTGCGTCGTCTAATAGCAGCTGAAAAGCTGAAAGACAGAAAGAACAGTATTTATTTATTTCTGCTGTTTGTTTGTGATGATACTGAATGACTAATAGTTACACAAAACGGAATAGATGGACGTAATGTGTCCGATGCCATCAACCCTACAGAGAGTAATGGCATCTGGCACAGTTCGTCGACGTTGAGAGAGAGAGAGAGAGAGAGAGAGAGAGAGAGAGAGAGAGAGAGAGAGAAATGACGTTATATAGCGCAGACCATCGACGCTAAGATCACGACACGGAGAGAGAGAGAGAGAGAAGAGAGAGAGAGAGAGAGAGAGAGAGATGGGAATTATATCAAGAATTATGCGTCTTGACACGTCTTTGACGGGTTCCCGAACGAGGTCCCTAATGGAGCTTAACGTAGCCCTAAGCGAAGTCGTGTTTCTACCGAATGTCTCCATCTTGCCTTTTGATTGGGATCGGCAGCAGAGGAGTGGCACTCCTTATTTTATTTGCCAAAGGCTCCTCCTCCTCCTCCTCCCTGTTCATGCTGAGAAGCCAAAACCCTTCATGAGGTTTCCACACATAATGTAATGAAATACTGTTCATTTTGGTTTTCCATTACTTCCCGTCTACGCAAGGGATTGCGTCATTCATTAATCCGCTGATTGTCAGTCAGGTCATTGCGTTTTGTACGATACTGTATTAAAGCCTAAATACGTATCTTCATACCCTTCTCTACGCTGAAATATGTAATGAAATTCTGTTGATTTTGACTTTCCATTACTTCCCGTCTTCGCAAGGGATTGCGTCATTCTTATATAATCAGCTGATTGTGAGTCAAGCCATTGCGTTTTGTGCAATTCTGTAATGCAGCCTTATTACACCCACTCATATACCCCCTTAGGTATTAATTATTGCAAAAGATGAAATCTCGCATCCCTTTGAATCTTTATCATTATTGCAAGTTACAGTTATGCAATTGATCCTTCATTGCGTAAAGTTGATAAATAGCTTAGCGCTGTGAATAGCGGAAGTTTCTGGGAACCCGTTTCCGCGGCTCGTTTAATGATGATTGCTTCTAGATAATAGATGGTTTGTTCATCAGGGTATAATGGTTGCCTCAGCGTTACGAATGATTGGCCAAACAGATTGGTAATTGTTTCAAGACGGGAGATTGTGTAACGACCCTTATTATTATTATTATTATTATTATTATTATTATTATTATTATTATTATGGAAAAACTCTCTATAGCGGACTCGTAACATTTTTTTTATTATTGCTGACCCATTAGAAAATTATTATTATTATTTTTTTTTTTTTTTTTTTTTTTTTTTTTTTGCTCTATCACAGTCCTCCAATTCGACTGGGTGGTATTTATAGTGTGGGGTTCCGGGTTGCATCCTGCCTCCTTAGGAGTCCATCACTTTTCTTACTATGTTTGCCGTTTCTTTCTAGGATCACACTCTTCTGCATGAGGCCTGGAGCTACTTCAGCCTCTAGTTTTCTAGATTCCTTTTCAAGGATCTTGGATCGTGCCTAGTGCTCCTATGATTATGGGTACGATTTCCACTGGCATATCCCATATCCTTCTTATTTCTATTTTCCAGATCATGATACTTATCCATTTTTTTCCCCTCTCTTTCTCTTCAACTCTTGGTGTGCCCATGGTATTGCGACATCAATGAGTGATACTTTCTTCTTGACTTTGTCAATCAACGTCACGTCTGGTCTGTTTGCACGTATCACCCTATCCGTCCTGAGACCATAGTTCCCAGAGGATCTTTGCGTGATCGTTTTCTATCACTCCCTCAGGTTGGTGCTCGTACCACTTATTACTGCAAGGTAGCTGATGTTTCTTGCACAGGCTCCAGTGGAGGGCTTTTGCCACTGAATCATGCCTCTTTTTGTACTGGTTCTGTGCAGTGCCGGGCATTCGCTTGCTATGTGGTTTATGGTTTCATTTTTCGTATTGCACTTCCTACATATGGGAGAGATGTTATTTCCATCTATCGTTCTTTGAACATATCTGGTTCTTAGGGCCTGATCTTGTGCCGCTGTTATCATTCCTTCAGTTTCCTTCTTTAGCTCTCCCCTCTGTAGCCATTGCCATGTGTCATCGCTGGCTAGTTCTTTAGTCTGTCTCATGTATTGTCCGTGCATTAGTTTGTTGTGCCAGTCCTCTGTTCTGTCTGTCATTCTCCTGTCTCTGATATATCTGGGTCTTCGTCTACTTTTATTAGTCCTTCTTCCCATGCACTCTTTAGCCACTCGTCTTCACTGGTTTTCAGATATTGCCCCAGTGCTCTGTTTCTCGATGTTGACGCAGTCCTCTATACTTAGTAGTCCTCTCCCTCCTTCCTTTCGTGTTATGTATAGTCTGTCCGTATTTGCTCTTGGGTGTAGTGCTTTGTGTATTGTCATATGTTTCCTGGTTTTCTGATCTATGCTGCGGAGTTCTGCCTTCGTCCATTCCACTATTCCTGCACTGTATCTGATTACTGGCACTGCCCATGTGTTTATGGCTTTATCATATTTCCGGCGTTGAGTTTTGACTTGAGTATCGCCTTGAGTCTCTGCATATATTCTTTCCTGATCGTGTCCTTCATCTCTTGGTGTTTTATATCCCCTCCTTCCATTATTCCAGGTTATTTGTATCCTGTCTCATCTATGTGTTTGATGTTGCTCCCATCTGTAGCTTTATCCCTTCAGTTCTCGTTACTTTGCCTTTTTGTATGTTGACTAAGGTGCATTTTTCTATTCCAAACTCCATCCTGATGTCCCCAGATACAATCCTTACAGTCTGGATTAGGGTATCTATTTCCTTGATGCTCTTACCATACAGCTTGATGTCGTCCATGAACACATCAGATGGTTGATTCTGCTGCCTCTATTCTTGAGTTGGTACCCGGCATCCATCTTCTGTAGTACTTTTGTCATGGGAATCATGGCTACTACGAAGAGTAGTGGGGACAGTGAGTCTCCCTGGAAGATCCCTCTCCTGATATTAACCTCTGCTAGTCTTATTCCAGAGCTTGTAAGTATTGTATTCCAGTTGCGCGTTGTATTTTTGAGGAGCTGATGGTGTTTTCCTCTGCCCCATATATTTTCAGGCATTCTATTAGCCATGTGTGTGGTATCATGTCGAAGGCTTTCTTATAGTCTATCCATGCCATGCTTAGGTTGGTTTCCTTCTCTTACTGTTCTTCATTACCATTTTGTCTATCAGGAGCTGGTCTTTTGTGCCCCTACACTTCCTTCTGCAGCCTTTCTGTTGGTGGGGATGGTGTTTGTCTCCTCTAGGTAGTTGTATAGCCTTTCACTGATGATACCTGTTAGTAACTTCCACATTATTGGTAGGCAGGTGATAGGCCTGTAGTTACTGGCTATATTTCCCTTACTCTTGTCTTTTTGTACTAAGGATGTTCTTCCTGTGGTCATCCATTTGGGTGCATGGTGATATGAGATACAATGCTGGAGTTGTTCTGCTATTCGCGGGTGTAAGGGCCTGAAGTTTTTGAGCCCAGTATCCACGGACTTCATCGGGACCTGGGGCTTTCCAGTTTGGCATTTTCTTTAGTTGGTGTCTGACTGTGTCTGTCGTGATCTCTGTTGAATCTTTGTTTTATTCTCCCTGTTTCTTCTTCCTTGACTTCCTGGAGCCATGTTGCATGTTTGTTGTGTGATACCGGGGAATTGACTCCATATTGTTTTCCCAGAGTCTCTTACTTGGTTCGGCTTCAGGAATTACTGGGTGGTTGTCTTCCCCTCTTAGTTGGCTGTATAGCCTTTTCTGGTTGGTTCCGAATAGTTTGTTCTGTTGGTATCCCTTATCCCGTCATGTACCTTTGGATCTTATGTGCTTTGGCCTTAAGCCTCTGTTTTACATCTTCTTCTCTTCTTCTTCTTCTTCTTCTTATTATTATTATTATTATTATTATTATTATTATTATTATTATTATTATTATTATTATTATTATTGCGAAAGACCTATGTAGAGATCAGGGTGCCATTTTTTTATGTCTGTAATATTCAACATCCAGCTGTCATATTTGATGCTTTTGTTTTATTATATCCTTGCAAAAGAATTTATTTTTCCCTAAGCCGACTGGCCGAATTGTTTTTAAATGATCAGTTATTCCTTAAGCTGATTGTACCCTATTACTTTTTAGAGATTGTTCAGCATTATACCTCCGAGATGATTGTATTGATAGGTTTTAGATTTCTAGCCATTATTCCTTAAATAGTTTCAAACGCGCTGCTTCTTATAATTGTATTTTCATTGTTGTCGGAGTAGACCGAATGGATATTTTACTAATATTTTTTTCCATTACTAATTTTGCTTATTTTTTTAATTTCCCGTCAGTATTCCGTAAGCGAGTGGAATGTATTGCTTTTTATTTTATCATTGTTCCGGGAGTTAATGGATCGTTATAACTGAAGTAGGAAATATCGATGAGTACTTCAGTTTAATTATGAACTTTCTCGTTTGTATGATTATTTTTATTTGACGTTAAATAACTACTACAACTTCGAAGGCGGACTTCGGAATTTCCTGTACGGTAGGACCATTAAGGGCTTTGCAAAAGCACCGTGATCGGAGAATGAGAGCTTCAAAGTTCCACCTCTCTCTCTCTCTCTCTCTCTCTCTCTCTCTCTCTCTCTCTCTCTCTCTCTCTCTCTCTCAGACATGCACAAAGAGCAAAAGAAGTCGTTGAGGTCCAGCAATTACTTTGCATGATTTGGCTCCTCTCTTTTTCTCTCTTTTGCCTGTCACGATAGTATTTTTAAGGTGATGTACACATCTTGATTCCCGATTGATGTTTCTTTTCAGAATATTTATTATCGAGACTGACTCTTTTAGCAATGACTGCAAATATTAATAATTCCAAGGGTACGTTCGCCGACGGATTTCCTAAATTGACTTTTGAATAATTCAAGACAATTAATGCTTTAATCGGATTGCTTCATAGGCCTGTTACTTAAACAAATACAAACGATTTTATCAGTTGAGCATTAAGTAGAGTTACTTATTAAGTCGAGTTACTTTGCGTCGTTTTATATATTTCAAGGTCTGTAGTGTTTCGTTAACCTGGATGGATCTAGATTTGGTTTAGTAGTTTACACAAATACACACTTATTTGGAACTTGAATGGTTTAGTGGATTATACTGGATTATACAGTCATATAGATTTGGAACTTGATTGGTTTCGTAGATTAGACAAACTTGTGTGCCTGTAGCTTTATTGGTTTATTAGTTTAGACAAAGACATATAGATCGGGTGGATCGTTGATTGGTTTACTAGATTAGACAAGCTCAGATGCCTGGAACTTTATATGTTTATTAGTTTAGACTAATTCATATAGATCTGGAACCTTATTGGTTTAGTAGTTAAACAACCTCATATAGATTTGGAAATTAAATGGTTTGGTATTTTAGATAAATTCGTGTAGACTTGAACTTAATTGGTTTAGTAGTTGAGACAAATTCATATAGATTTGGAACTGTAATGGTTTAGTAGTTGAGACAACTCATATAAATTTGGTATTTTATTGGTTTAGTAGTTTAGGCAAACAAGCAGTTCGTCTATGTGCACATGAATAGCGTATAAAAATTTTATTTTCTAAGTTCTGGCTTTTTCAACTATAGTATACCGATTCATTCCAGCTTGTTTCGTTATATATCGATAAATCGTAGTCATTTTGAGTCGGGATATGACTAATTAGGTTCTTAGACTTTAGTCAGTGAGTTTCCAACTCGCCTAGAGTATTTAATTTTAATAATTTATCCTGTGAGCATATTGTAACCTCTCTAAAACTATACTCTGCATATTCAGTATTTACATATGTACCGTTGGGGCACCTCACGTGGTGCACTGTAGACACTACTAAATGGTGTTTGTAGTAGCGTCCCTTCGGTCCTAAGCTTCATCCACTATTTAGCATCTTACTTTACCTCCATTCCTCCTTCCCTTCCTTAATCTTGCTTGCTTTCCAGCTTCTCTGCCATTGCTTTTAAAGAAACTGTGGACTTTTCTTACGTTTTCTGGATCTCTATCTTGCTGCCCAACCCTATCTACCAGTTCCACATTTAGATCCTTCTCCATCTGATGCTTTCAACTCTCTTTATCTTGCTGTCCAATCACTATAACTTCCTCTTATTACCGTCTTATATCCAAAAGTATCCCAGCGCTTGGCTGGACATGTAATCAAATCAAACAAGTACTTAAATGTGGACAGCCAAAATGTAATCAAATCAAGCAAGTATTTAAATGTGGACAGCAAAATGTAATCCAATCAAACAAGTATATCAATGTGGACATGCAAAATGTAATCAAATCAAACAAGTATATAAATGTGGACAGGCAAAATGTAATTAAATCAAACGTGTATTTAAATGTGGACAGCCAAAATGTAATTAAATCAAACCAGTACTTAAATGTGGACAGCCAAAATGTAATCAAATCAAACAAGTATTTAAATGTGGACAGCCAAAATGTAATCAAGTCTAACAAGTATATAAATGAGGACAGCCAAAATGTAATAAAATCAAACAAGTACTTAAATGTGGACAGCCAAAATGTAATTAAATCAAACAAGTGTTTAAATTAGGACAGCCAAAATGTAATTAAATCAAACGTGTATTTAAATGTGGACAGACCAAATGTAATCAAGTCTAACAAGTATATAAATGTGGACAGCCAATATGTAATTAAATCAAACAAGTGTTTAAATTAGGACAGCCAAAATGTAATAAAATCAAACAAGTGTTTAAATTAGGACAACCAAAATGTAATCAAATCAAACAAGTACTTAAATGTGGACAGCCAATATGTAATTAAATCAAACAAGTATATAAATGTGGAGCGCCAAAATGTAATCAAATCAAACAAGTATTTAAATGTGGACAGCCGAAACGTAATTAAATCAACAAGTATGTAAATGAGGACAGCCAAAATGTAATCAAATAAAACAAATACTTAAATGTAGACAGCCAAAATGTAATTAAATCAAACAAGTATTTAAATGTGGACAGGCAAAATGTAATTAAATCAAACAAGTACTTACATGTGGACAGCCAAAATGTAATCAAATCAAACAAGTACTTAAATATGGAGAGCCAAAATGTAATTAAATCAAACGTGTATTTAAATGTTGGACACCCAAAATGTAATAAAATCAAACAAGTACTTAAATGTGGACAGCCAAAATGTAATCAAATCAAACAAGTGTTTAAATGAGGACAGCCAAAATGTAATAAAATCAAACAAGTATATAAATGTGGACAGCCAAAATGTAATCAAATCAAACAAGTACTTAAATGTGGACAGCCAAAATGTAATCAAATCAAACAAGTACTTAAATGTGGACAGCCAAAATGTAACCAAATCAAACAAGTACTTGAATGTGGACAGCCAAAATGTAATTAAATCAATACAGTATTTAAATGTGAATACAGGCGAAAAGGAAAACTCCAAAATGACCCTCGATCGTACATAACGGTGACGTCGCTCGCAGGCAACTAACTAACTTTGCCAGCTGTCGAAAAGGAAAAAGTGGAACTGGAGTGGGATTAATTATCAGCAGCGCTGATTGCTTGTTAATTGTCTCTGTTGTCGGGATCATTATAATTGCTTCGGGGGCTGGCGAGCAAAAATCGAGTTACAAGCAATTACGTAAACATAGAATACCGCTCGCGCTGTCGCGTAAGTTTAACGGCCTCTGTGTGCTTCTGGGTTAGTTTTGAGAATGAATTGGAATGGGGGATTTTGTCTGAGGATGAAGCAGCAATTGATGTGATTTGAATTAATGTCACGAGCGAAATATGATGAATGGTATACCTGCGTTGCGAATGTACGTTTGGGTCAGACATTTTTTTTTCATTCTCTCTGTCTGTCTGTCTGTCTGTCTGTCTGTCTCTCTTCTCTCTCTCTCTTTATATATATATATATATATATATATATATATATATATATATACAATATATATATATATATATATATATATTGATGAACACATTTTCTCCCAAAACATTGAGTCATCTTTTTATTTATGCTAACCACGTTTTACCTCTTCTTTGTCTTTCTATATGTTCCTCCGCCCTTCCATTCTTGGCCACTCTTAATAAACAATATTTTTTTCAATTCATATTCGCCTACTGCACTTAAATAATTATGATTACTTTCAGCTATGACCATTTATCCTTTTCCCCCTTAGACACGTAATTTTTGGCAGCATTTGCAAAGCTCTCTCTCTCTCTCTCTCTCTCTTACTGCAGGACTTGCCTGATCTGTCATTGTATCATCATCTATTGAGTAACATCAATTAATTTCTCATTAGTTCATTTCTTTGGGATCCATCTTCCGTCGGATGGTAAATATTTTGCGCTTAAACAATCTTTTGAAAGGTGGGTCGGCAGCAGTGTCGTTCAAGTTCAGTTCCAACTGTTCTTTGTTATTCTGTTTTTTTTTTTTTTTTTTTTTTTTTTTTTTTTTTTTTTTTTTTTTTTTTTTTTTCTTTCGAGTTTTAACTCGCTTTTTCCTCCTAAGGCTCCCATACACTGAACGATTGTCTGAACGACAGTCTGTATCGTTCGCAAAACCACTGTGTATGGGCTTGTCTGAATGCAAAAGTGGGCGGAGCTTCGTGTCTGAACTACCTCAGCGGGAATCTGTCACGGCCAGGTTGCTGCCTTGCGACTTAAGTCTGTCATACACAGATCGTTCAATGTATGGGTTTGTCTGCCGATATAACGCTATCGCGCGCGTCTCTTCTAGAGATGATGTCATGTCTTCTCGAGACAAAATCTTTGTTCAGACTGAAATAGGTGCGGAGATCGTTCGTACTGTCTGAATAGTGTGTGTGTGTGTGGGTCGATAACAACAATCGTTCAGACAGTCGTTCAGTGTATGGGGGGGCCTTTTCCCGCTAGCTGACCTTCAGGTCACTGTTATCCTGCGAAAATTCTCCTGGTCTTTCCTTCCATCTTCCAAATAAAGAAATAAGATCAAAGAAAAATCTTTCCGTTTAAAGCCATAAAATCGGCCGCGCGCTGACTGGACTGATAACACGCGCTCCCATTCGTAAACAAGTTCCGAAAACGACCGTGATGACTGATGAATGAGATAATTGCTTCGCATTTTTCCCCTGCATTGTCTGCCAAGTCATTTTCCGAAGACCTCATCCATGAGGGAAACCCCGAGAGTTGAATATTTGGGAAGTTTTTGTGTGTCTCTCTCATCGAAGGGCGGCACTGATATTCCAGCCTCTCCATTTCTCATTCTTTTGTCAAATTCTGTTTCGGTTCATCCGAGTCCTCGTGTGATTTTGTTCTGAAGAGTTTTCGTTTGGTATGAAACAGAACGAAATGTTCTGATAAGTTACTGGTGCGTCTTTGTTATTTTTTTCTCTATTGCAAATTAAAAAATGCGAATGGATAGTTTTCTTTCTTTCTCTCTATTTACGATTGAAGTTTTATTTCAGTTGGTTTTACAAAGCTTGTTTTCCAGGTTTATCAACTCATAGTAAATGCTTTTCGATAATGGGTAACAGTGATGCAAATAAATTCATAATTGTTTACGGTTCAAAAGTTTTGCGTCATAAAATGATCTAAATAAGATATATTAGATATGAAGTCTATGAACTACTTGTATACATACATATATGTACTATATATATATATATTATATATATATATATATATATATATATATATATATATATACACACATATATATACATACACATATATATACATACATATATATATATATATATATATATATATATATATATATATATGATTACTGTAAGCGTCACACGCAGGTCATCGCTCTCTCTCTCTCTCTCTCTCTCTCTCTCTCTCTCTCTCTCTCTCTCTCACACACGCTTAGTGTCAAAGTGTGTCAACTTCAACATAAGGTCAGGAAATACCATATAAGAAAGATAAACCCATACACCATATATACCTCATCTTTTCGTCCTTCTGTCCTTCCTCTAACCCAGCCCCTCCTCCCACCACCACCACCACCAACCCCCTTCAAAAAAAAAAAAAAAAACCCTAGTTTTGACCCACCCCCAGGTCATCGGTCATGTTAGGTCCAGATGATAAAGCTGCCCTCAGAATTGAACTGACTCAGTACCTGAGTCGATTCTTCCTTTGTGTAGAGGGCGACCCTCTCTTTCTTTTTCTTCTTCTTCTTCTTCTTCTTCTTCTTCTTCATCATCTGTCATTCTCAGGAGTCGGTCCGCCCGACATTCGTATTCCTTGGGCGTCGAGGCTTTGTGGAAGAGAATGGAATGGAGGAATGTGATTTTCGTGTTAAGAGGGAATGGATAGGTGGTTAGGGTGGCCGGTAGATCTCCAATTTGGAATGCAGGTGGATTGATAAATAGATTGATAGATGGGGAGACAAGGTTGATGTCATAATATTAATAATGTATATCTTGGGAGTAGACCCTCTTTTTAACAAGTCTTGTTAAAAAGGATTGCTACATCAGCTCCATTAATTTTGTATAGTCTTCTCTATTCTCCTTATCAAGGATTTCTCAGAAACTAATGAATAAAGATTCTCCAATCTCTGTATTTATGTTGATCGAAAGGTAATCATACGAACTTAGATACAAAGTTTGGAAGAATTCCTTTCGGATTATTTTAAGATATACTCTGTAACTTTGGTAAAACATAGATGGAGAAATATAGGTTGGATATGCACTATTCCACTGGTGTGAAGTAAGAGATCTTGCTTTTTATGTATTTTGTACTTATTAGTTTTTATTTTCGTTTCAAAGAGACATCTAACATGTATTTTTTCACATTGCATGGAGATTGGGTTTGAAAAACAATAAGCCTTGGCGAACCTGTTCAGATTCTTGATAAGTCTTCCCAAAGAGTAATTCTGTTTCTTAATACTAGTAGTTTTTCTTTTTCTGTAAAAGAAAACTATTGAGATGGCTCTTTGTCTGTCCGTCAGCAATTTTTCTGTTCGCCCTCAGATCTTAAAAACTACTGAGGCTAGAGGGCTGCAAATTGGTATGCTGATCATCCACCCTCCAATCATCAGACATAGCAAATTGCAAACTTCTAGCCTCAATTTTCATTTTGTTTAAGGTTAAAGTTAGCCATAATCGTGCGTCTGGCACCGCTATAGGTGCCAACAACGCAGGCTGAGGCTGAGAGTTTCGTGGGCCATGGCGTAGAGTTTCATACAGCATTAAACGCTGCACAGAAAACTCGATTGTGCCGCAGAAACTTAGGCGCATTTTGTACTTGTTTTATATGTATACTCATTGTATTCATATGAATAAAGCTTTGAATTTGATAATTCTAAACAAAATACAATGTATATCTGAGAATGCACTGTTATACATCACAGACACTGCTACCAGTTAGGCTTGATATGCAAATCTTGGCCTTGTCATAATCAATCAGTTTGTATGTCATGAGAGGCACTCTCAGAGGACACGTGTCCTCGTTAGCTGCTACAGAAAACTGATATTTTATCTTCCTTGTGATTTTCGTTACGTTTCAGAACATCATAGATATTCTTGCAGGCTGATTCGGAAAACAGGTATTCGTCATGGAGTTGCTGCAGAATTTTTCTAGCTCCTTGGAGAGATATATTAAGGACGGAGAGAGAGAGAGAGAGAGAGAGAGAGAGAGAGAGAGAGAGAGAGAGAGAGAGAGAGAGAGAGACCAGCATATGATAACATGACACACGAAGTATTATGTCTTCTTTGGGCGTTTAGTTTTAGAATATCCTGGAAGAGAGAGAGAGAGAGAGAGAGAGAGAGAGAGAGAGAGAGAGAGAGAGAGAGATTCAGCGGTGTGTGATATCGTTACCTGCGAAAGTCGGATGTCTTCTTTTTGCATTTTTTATTTATGATGCAGAATTTTTCAACTTTAAGTGAAATTAATCAACTTGTGAATTGGCGTTGTATTTAACCTCATTCATTTTTACAGTTAAAATAAATAAATGAAACGCCCATGACTGAATAATACTGTATCTTGTAGCTACTGCATATGTTGCATTGCAATGCATATCAACTGCCTCGCATTGACACGTCGAGATTTCCTGCACAAAAGGAGAGAGAGAGAGAGAGAGAAATGGAAATCGATGAGGTACTTCCTCTTTAAGGAGAAAAGTCACTCACACACGCAGAGATATTAAAGTTTGTACGTACCTTCGTTGCCTGTAGATAGTATTATGTGGCTGTGTATACTACGGTCCTATTGTACACTTGAAGAATCTGACTTGCAAGAGTATGTTACTATTCCTTTGCTAATATGTCCTTGGTCGCGTTCATATGTAAATCTCTTCTCGTGTCGCTTTTTTTTTTCTTTTTTTTTTATACAAAAAACTACACACGCCGTTCTCTTACGTATGCAAAATAGTTTAGGCTCTCTTTTGTTGCTGATGCAAATCTCCTTGCTACGCCATTTTAACAGATGGAATTTTTATTTTCCGCTTTTTTTTTTTTGTTCTTTTGCCGAACGAGCCGACCGTGCTTTCGTTTCCCCACAAGAACTAACCCCCGCCGCTCTCACCCTCTCTTCTCCCCCCTCCAGGACCCCCTTCTGTCACTCCCTCCCACTTTTCTAGGCAGTCTTCCTATTCTATATTCACTTGCCTCAAATCCCAAGCAGATTCAGTATCTTCGTTTTTTGCCCCTTTTTTCTCCCTTTTTCAGTTCCCCCCCCCCCCCCCCACCCCCCCCCCCCCCCCCCCCCCCCAATGCGATACCCCTTTCTTACCCCCTTCCCCAATCAGCAAATCCTCCTAAACCTCTCCTAGACACTCCCCCTATTCCCAAACACTCATCCTCAATGCCCAAAAAAGTCTCAGTATCTCTGCTACTTGCCATACAGCCAAAGACCCTCTCCCATTCCGTGAAGTTTGCCCACTCTCTTTCCTTACCCCTTCCAAGCAACGCCTCTTCACCCATTCCTCAAAAAAAAAAAAAAAAAAAAAAAAAAAAACAAAAAAAAAAAAAAAAAAAAAAGTTCCTCTCTCTCCTCTTCTCCAACCAATCCTTCATCCTTCCAAACCCTTCCCCCCAACCAACCTCCTCCTCCTCCATACACTGCGTTCAATTTGCAGATCTGCTGAGTCGTAAAACAGTATCGGATCGTGACGAGGTCTGAACGACGCCACCCGGCGCTTGTTTGATCGTGACATTTAGATAGTGGTTCGATTTTTTATGGCGTAGGCCTAAAGAGATTCCCTAATTTCGTCCCCATCTTTGTTATCGTATATTTTTCTATTCCAGTTATCGTTTTTGGTCGGTTATGATTATGAGAAATTTTGGAATATTCCTAATTTTTTTGGACAGATATTTTCGCTTTTGGTGGTTTATGGTTATTAGAAGTTTTGGAATGTTTTTATTTTTGGGGGGTGGAGAGGGAGGCGCGAAAGGCATTTTCGCTTTTGGTGGTTTAGGATTATAAAGATTTTTTTTAATATATAAAATTTTTGGAAAAACGTTTTCGCTTTTGGTGGTTTATGATTATTAGAAAGTTTGGATTTTTTTTAAAGGCAATTTTGTATTTGGTGGTTTATGGTTATTAGAGATTTTGGAATATTTTTGTCTTTTTCGAAAGGCAATTTTGCATTTGGTGGTTTATGATTATTAAAAATTTTTGAATATTTTTATATTTTGGAAAGACCTTTTCTTATTTGGTGGTTTATGATTACCAGAAAAGTTGGAATATTTTTTTTTCTTTTGGAAAGACATTTATGCTTTTGGTGGTTTAATGTTATTAGAAAATTTAGAATATTTTGAATTTTTTGAAAAACATTTCCGGTTAGTCGTTTCAGGTCATGGGACTCAGAATATCGCAGAATCCGGAATTCTTCTATTCCCGGTTTGCCTTGTTAGAAAAAAATTGGATTTTTTTTTTACCTTTCTTTGATCTCTGGCTGTGAATTTTTATCTCAGAGTTTTTTTTTCCGGTGACGATTTGGCCCGATTTTCTTTGTTCCTTTTATTTGAAAGTCTGTTTTTAATTACTTTATTCGTCTTTTGTTTTTTGTTTATTATTAGGTTTATGTCAGATTAGAGTTCCGCCTCTATTTAAGGATTTATTAACTTAAGCGAATTCTTTAAAAGGTAGAGTTGACCCTGTCTTACTAATCTTAAGGTCACAGTATCTTAGGATTAGGTTAGGATTGGTAAGATGTTGAACTAAATGGCGCCCTTGAACGAAGTGCTTGGAACTGTTGTTAACCTTTAGCATTTATTGTTATCGAACTGTAAACTTTTATTATTTATTTTTCAACGAACACAAAAAAGAGAGCAGCGCAAAATAAATCACCAGCAATTTGAACGAATTTGAACGTCATTCCCCTATGAAGTTTATATTGTAAAGTTATTATCGTTAAATTTTTAAATGCTTCATTATTTTTTTAGACATGAGTTTATTATTTTATGTTTTTTTATACATTTTATATATTTGTGTTAGCATCTTTGTTTGTGTGTGGGTGGGTCAAATTGGACTGAGAGAGAGAGAGAGAGGGTGGGGGGGAGGGGTGTGATGACTTATGGTAGAGTAGAGACAGATAGAAGATAGACAAACCCATGTAAGATATATCAGTTGATTGGACGAGACATGAAAAAAACAAGTGATTTGTTTAACAGACAGACAGACAGACAGACAGACAGACAGACAGACAGACAGACAGACAGACAGACAGACAGACAGACAGACAGACAGACAGACAGACAGACAGACAGACAGGATATCTGATTTTTTACTACAAATAATAACACTGACTAACTACTAAAACTGCCACATATATAGTACGAATCTTTATTTATAAAGCATGAATTACCCAAAATAGACCACCTTCCAACTTTTTCCTTTTTGATCACTTGTCTTCCCAAGAAAGCCGAGGGGTGTCCTAGCTGTTAAGTAGAGTGCAGTCGGTTAACAAGAATACTGACTGTAATTTCCTTGGAGAATGTAATCGTATCGTCTAGTTTCTTCTGTCGCGAAAACTTCAAGTTGAACCTCTAGTTTGCATTCCAGTGAGCGTAATTTTGCATTGTTGGTCTCTGAAGTGGGAAAGCAGCCTATATATTTATACACATAAAACATATATATATATATATATATATATATATATATATATATATATATATATATATATATATATATATATATGTATATATAGATATTATATATATATTAGATATATATATATATATATATATATATATATATATATATATATATCTATATTATATATATATATATATATAATATATATATAGATATATAGATATACATATATATATATAAATGGTACAGGGCAATGGAAAATGCTCCAGGCAAACATATTCAGAGGAAGACTGACGAAAACCATGCATCACTAGGCAGTCGTTTTTTTTAATTTTTTTATTTTTATTTTGCCAACGTACTGAATTACATCATCTGAGCTGCGCATAAGAAAAATATCAAAACAATTTAAAAGTACAGTCTTAAGAATACATTAAAATATAACAGTAAGAATGAAATCAATAAAAACGCAACCAACCTAGAGGTGAGACTATATATAATATATATATATATATATATATATATATATATATATATATATATATATATATATATATATATATATTATATATATATATATATATATATATATATATATATATGTTATATATATATATATATATATATATATATATATATATATATATATATATATATACATATATATCCTTCCTATCCTATCACTCTTGCCGAAGGATATCTCCTTCTGTACCAAAGAATCGTAACAGCTATCGAGGGCGTGGGAAAGACATGAGTAGCCTCCTTACCCCCGGTTTATGGCGACCGAGCTACAACAACTCCCATTCAAGATAGTGGGAGCTGGGGACAGAGAGAGAGAGAGAGAGAGAGAGAGAGAGAGATAAGAGGAGAGAGAGAGATCCTGAAGGGGAGGAGCAGGAGGAAAGATGGCTAAGGAGGAGAAAGAAGGATTGGAAGAAAAGGAGGAACAAGTGAAGGGGAAAAATGAAAACGAGAGAGAGAGAGAGAGAGAGAGATGTGAGGGAAGTCCTGAAGGGGAGGAGCAGGAGGAGAGATGGCTAAGGAGGAGGAGGAAGGATTGGAGGATAAGGAACAAGTGGAGGGGAAAATGAAAACGAGATCGTGAAGGGGCTAATGGAGGAAAAGGAAATGATGGAGAAGGAGGAATAAGAAAAGGGGAAAAAGGAAAAGAGATAGAGAGAGAGAGAGAGAGAGAGGGAGAGGGGAGGTTATGAAGGGGTGGAGGAGGAGGAGGAGGAATGGTGGAGGAGAGAAAAAAAAATTTAAACATGAGAGAGAGAGAGAGAGAGAGAGAGAGAGAGAGAGAGAGGTGGGAGGAGGATGAGAAAGAAAAAAACAAACGGATGAGAATCAAACGAAGACTATACTCAAAAAACAAAACTCAAAATGCCGCCATAAAAGTAGTAGATGTTCCTAGCGAAGAATATCTTCACAAAGAGACGTATTTTTAGCAAAACGTGTTTTTAGTAAACAGCCGCGATAAGGGGTTTCGGTCGGCGATGATAATAATAAAAGGCCAAGAAGAAGAAGAAGAAGAAGAAGAAGAAGAAGAAGAAGAAGAAGTCAATCTCCCGCCTACGACTTTCTCTGGGTCGCCCCTTCCTTTTATTTCCTCTTCTTGCGACTCTTAACTTTTATGGGAGCAAAGACAGCAGGTCTCGCGTGATGGGGTCGTTCTGAAGGGCGCGTCGTTGGGCCCCCTCTGTTTCGGCTTTAGGGCGGGGAGTGGAGAGGAGTTGGACCAGGTTATGGGAGATTGGGTGGAATACTCTCTCCGCCGAGTGGATTGGTAAGAGGGATGTGGCTGATAAGTTTTTTTTTTTTTTTTGGGGGGGGGGGCCGGTTACCCAGGAAGGGGGCTTCTCCGATAAAAGGAAGCAGAAGGGAAATGCTGATAAAGGGGAGGAAG
Source organism: Macrobrachium nipponense (assembly GCF_015104395.2). Lineage (NCBI taxonomy): Eukaryota > Metazoa > Arthropoda > Malacostraca > Decapoda > Palaemonidae > Macrobrachium > Macrobrachium nipponense. The sequence goes on from NC_087204.1 coordinate 99,032,790, forward strand.
AGAGGTAGTGGTAAAGAGGAAGGGGAAGAGAGAGACGGAGGATGAGATAAGTGGTGGTTTAATAATGAAATTCATCGAATTCATCATCAGTTCGTCGAGATTTAGAGCTGATTCTCGGTCTTAGATTCGACCAGAATGCAGAGAATGGGTAGATGGTTTGGCAATTTTTTTTTTTTCTTATTAGTGGTTTTACTGTTTCTTTTTCCTAAAGATAAAACTTTCATCATCATATCTCATATTCATGATTAATTGCACATACGCTTTTTGCATAAACTGAATTTTTCAAGTGTTTCAGATTACCGCTTGGTACGCTTTTTACAAAAACTGAATTTTTGAAGTGTTCTTAGATTAACGTTTGTTACGCTTTTTACATAAACTGAATTTTTCTAGTGTTCTTAGATTACCGTTGTTAGTTAAGAAAGCGAAAAAAATAGCTCAAAAAAGTATTGAAAGAGTTTTTTTATATACAAAACTGTAGGAAAATTGATGTTAGACAGTAACTTCTTTTATATGACTTTATGCAAAACTTTCTTTTGCACTGACTTCATACAATACTTTCTTTGAATTGTCTTTATACAATACTTTGTTTGTATTGTCTTGATACAATACTTTCTTTAAATTGACTTCATACAATACTTTCTTTTGTGATGACTTGAATCTTTCCGTTTCTCAGAAACCAGCTATGATGACTGTCATTTTACTCCAAGATGAAGTCATTCGGCTTTTCTTAAAAGATTAACGTTTCTCGTTTTAACTCGGCCCAAAGTCATCATTTTTTTCATGATCAGATAACATTTTAATGACAAATTTATATTTTGTTTCAAACTGTGTACATTGTTTTCTTCTTTCCTTCATGTGGGCATATGATTCAGTTATCAAAAGCGGCAGCTAGTTATTGTTTTAGAAAAATGCACACTTGTGCGCATTTTTGTTTTTTATATTATATGTATAGAGTTTGGTTGTGGTTTTTATGTTAATGTTTGCTCAGGAATAGCTATTTTTTTTTATATTAAAAGCAAATGCATTTTATTTGCATCCCTAAATACCTCATAAGACAATTAAAAGTAACGAGCCATTCCTGAACCATATATTTAAGTTTGTCAGGTTGTTCGCCACCTAACACCAGGCTTAGAAACCGTTGTCGGCAGCGAGCGACCTGAAGAAGGCAGTACGGAAAAGGAGACTCAGCGTAAGCTACAGGACCAGATCAGTCTTCTCCGGATTTAAAAAATTATTACAGCTAAGAAGCAATGGCTGTCACAAATTAATTTGAGGACCGTGGCTCTGGACGTAATTTCTCACTGATGAATGTCATCGACTTGAACCACCTACTACAACAGTTCTACAGAAGGCTTCCATCATCACCACTACCTTCGTCACTGCTTTATTATGGACCTAAATGACTGGCTATTTGTTGAGGTAATGTTTGCAATATGTACGGTGCATTTGCTTTGCAAACTTTTAACAATAGTTACGTTATTAGTATAACTAGTGTCTAGCAACCAAACCCATATATATATAATAAAGTCGGAAGGGTCTTATATTACGTTAAATTTTGTCATTCATGCAGTCATCACTTAAATTTAATTACATTTTTGAACGTTAAGGACACTGTAAGGAGTAATTTAGATAAATTTATTGATATGAAGTTTTATATTTCCGTATAGTTCACTTAACGTACAAGATTTTTTTCAAGACCAAGCACATATATGCACATTCATGTTTGTAGCCCCTTGCATTTCAAGTTTTATAATGTTACGTGTAATGGGTTACAGATCCTTCTGATGTTTTCGGAAAATAAGGGGCAATAGTGCGGACCGAATGCAGGTTCTCTGACGGATAGAGCGAGAACGTCCACGCTAAGTTTACAAAGGTTTTGCAACTCGACCAGGATCATCCTATTCGCCAGTCATATCCTTATTGTCAATTGTCTAGTTTTTTCAGTTTTTGTAAATAAAATAATTTTTATAACATATTTTTGCTTTACCTTTATGTTAAATTGCTCTTTGTGTAACTGCTTTTCGAAAATGGCGACGAGGATGGGATTGGTTGCGAGGTCCATTGCCTTGAGTATTTTTGTTGTTGACATTCCTTGAGCAGGTTGCGTTCCGGAGTCACGGCACTCTTTAATATTTCCCTATATCATATTTAGATTTAAATTTGAGTTCATTTAAATTTTCGCAAGATGCCGCCAAAGAGTATTTCGCGTAGTTCTCGTGCAGCCCTAAGGCAGCAAGTTACCAAGAAGTGTAATTTGATAGAAAATGTTATTTCTTCGATGTCTGTAAGCGATGCTAAGGAGCATATGAACGTATTGTTGGACCTTAAAGAAAAACTTGACAAAGTGAATAAAGAGGTTTTAAATGAAATTTGGGATAGCGCAGGTGAATTCGTGGACAGCGATAAATTGGTGAGTGAGGAAATGGATACTTGGTTTGTTTATGACGATCGTTTGAATAAGTGTCTTTCTCTCCTTAAGACACGGTGTCTCCGTTCGGATCGTTCGCGTCCTGAAATTTCCACAGCTTAAATTGCCTGAACTACCTTTACCGACATTTGCTAATAGGGAAGGTGAGGATATTTCGAAGTTTTTGCGAGAGTTTGAAGCGACTGTTAGATAAGTAGATCTTAGTAACTCACGTTAAATTACTCTTCTTACGAGACAGCTTTCAGGTGACTCGCTTAAACTAGTAAGTTCTCTAGATTGTAGTAATCGTTCGTATGAAGAAGCTAAGAATTTATTACAGAAAGCGTTTGCAGATACTTTGTCTCAACAATACATTGTTATTAAGCAGTTATCGGAGTTAAAGTTGACTTATCAGAGTGATCCATTTGACTTATCAGTAATATGAGGATTATTTGTAATCAATTTGAGGCTTTTTAAACATAGATAGAGACATAGTTTTACAGTTTTTCATATGGAAGGATTAATGACTGTTTCAAGAATCAGTTTAATGCATATTACTGGCTCAAAAATACCCTCGTTGCCCCAGCAAATAGATGAACTATCTTTACTGCTTTAGAGAGATATAAAGACATATCTAAGAAATTCAATGTTAGACAGGGAAATAATGTTCAGAGAAAGGTTGTTTCAAAGGATGTGTCGAAGTCAAGTTGTTTAGCTTCTGTTGATGGTAGCGTTGAGAAATCCAAAGTTAAGGAATGTTCTTTATGTTTGGCAGATGATAACGGAGACGTTGATCACCCAATTTATAAGTGTCGGTATATGTAACTCCACAGAAGTAAAATTGAAAAAAACTAAAACATTTGTTATTTGTTGTACAAACTGTACTTATGATTCTCATAAAACTTCAGATTGCAGGTTTTAAGTTTAACAGTTTAAATGTAGATATTGTAACAAGTGGCATTTTCAGCTATCTTTGTAAATTTCGTAACGACCAAAAAGTAATGCTAATAAACCCTAAAAAGTGATTCTGATAACCACGAAATAAGTAACCAAAAGGTAAAGGTGAATAGTAAAGAGAAATCTAACTCTAATCTGTTGTTTCTAATCTAACTTGGTCTGATTTGGGAGTTTTGAGAATCTCTTGTAACCCGGTGACTGCTATGCCTTCTTTTTCGTTGAATGACTCTGGGGATAGAGGTATAAAGGATTCGGGGAGTCAAGTAACTTTTGTAGAGGAAGATTGGGCTAAGAGTATGCAGTTTGAAGTGGTGATCCGAATTATTCTTTGGTAGTGAATGGTATTAATTCGTCAAAGCCGTTAGCTACTGTGGTATTACAAGGTCAAAATTGAGTGAAAATTGTTTTACTGCTATTGCCATAAAGTCCATTAATTGAATTAGTATTGCCAGGGTTATCTGAGGTAGCTCAAACCTTTAAAGATAAGGGCTATGTATTAGCTGACAAAACTTTGCATCTATGTAGGGACAAAATTGAAGATATAAAATTGCTTTTGGGAAATGATAACTCTCATTTAGTACCTCAGAAGGATGTGCTGTTTGGAGGTAGTTCTGAGGTGTTTCCCTCGGTCTACTTGGATTCACCCTAGGAGTGATGCTAGTAGGTGACATTGAGAGGTATAAGCAGAATCTTGCTCTATTACCAGACAGGATAAAAGCATTCTTCTGAAGTTTGTATAAATGGGTGATTGTTCCCTTGAAGTTGACGGTATTTTCGATACAGATGGATTGTTCTTAGATTCTGTAGAGAAATTTAAGTTTCCTGCTTTTGTTAATATTTCTGTTTTAAATGATAAGGGTCAGATTGTTGAAACTGAACTTGAGAAAGCAGCAGAAGAAATTCTTTCCTCAAAGGCAGAAACTGTTTTAAACAGTGATTCTAAAGTGTACGACGAAGACTTTATGGAGGAGAACAGGAAAGTAGTAGTAGAATTTGCATTTAGAAAAATACCTTTAGAGATAGTGAAGGAAGGTTAGTTATGCCTCCTTAGTTATGGAATGGGAAAGTAGCTCATTTGCTTGGAAAGAATCAAAGTTTGTCAAAAGCAATATTAAAGTCAAATTTTAAGAAATTTAGTAAAAAGGATAATGCTTTACATATGATTGATGAGGTTTTTAAAAAACAGGAACAGCTAGGCATTATAGAGAGAGTGTCTAACCTCGAGCAATTCTTGGAGGATAACCCCCAACATAGCTTTCTTTTACCTCACTGCCAGTGTTCAGAATGGACCATGAGTCGACAAAGTGTCGTAATGTATTTTTGTCCAATTTGTGTGAATCTGACCCAGGTAAACCTATAACATTATCACATAATCAAGCAATTTTTGCTGGCCTTGTTTGAATAAAAAGATTTCAACATCTATTTTACAGTTAAGGTTTAATGAAAAGTTGATATGTTTTTATATTTAAAAAGGCATTTCTGATGATTAAATTGGTGCCTTCAGATCAAAGTAGGTTACTCTTTTATTGGTATAGAAATGTATCTAAAAAGGACTATTCCTTAATGTTTATAAACATTGTAGACTACCATTTTGTTTGCCATGTAGTCCAGCTTTATTAATGTTAGCACTTTATAAAATTTTGATGTTAGAGGTCCAAGGTGACAATATTGATGTGAAGGAATTGAAGAAAGAGTTATATAACTTAGCTTACATGGATAACTTGGCTTTCACAACCAATGATGCTGAAAAGTTGAAATGGGCCTATAAGAAACTTAAAAGTATATTTTCTCCCTATCAATTTGAACTACAGCAATTCATAACTAATGATGACTCTCTGCAGCAACAAATAGATGAAGGTAAGGAAAAGACTCCTACAAAGGTAAATTGCTTGGGTTGATCTGGGACGAAGTAGTGATACTCTGTCGACAAGTAAATTGGTACTTGATAAGGATGCAACAACCAAAAGACAGATTTTAAGTTCAATTGCAGCCAATTTTGATGTGTTCTCCATTTTATGGTCCCTTATTAAACAAACAAAAAGGGCTAGATTATTTATGCATTCGCTACAGTGCAGAAAAGAAGTTGGATGGGACGATACCCTATCGGATGATGAATTACGAGAGTGGACTAATATTTGCAAGCAAGTGAATGGTGTTCCTGAAATTCCAGTGAAGAGATTTGTTGGTCGTAGGAATGATCCTTTCCAACTGATTGCTTTTTGTGATTCTAGCAAGCATATATATGGAGTTGTGCTCTTTATCAAGAACTTGAGAACAAAGGAGGTAAGTTTCCTTCTATCAAAAAATAGAATAATTGGGCGCCAGTTAGAACTAAAGTCTATACCCTTCTCTTGAATTTCAATCTCTTGTGCTTGGTACGGAAACTGTTGTTGATATTTATAAAGAACTCTGTGGTTCAGAGAGTGTATCTCCCATTAACATAACAAAGTTGGTAGTATTCTCAGATAGTGCAGTTGCACTGAGCTGGCTAAATTCTCGAACAAATAGGTTTGATAAATTAAGGAAACTAAGTATTTTTATTATGAACAGGTTGCACAGAATCGAGAATTTATGTGAAACTGTCCCTGTGACTTTCAAATGTTACAGGTATGATAAATCCTGCAGATTGTACTACCAGGTCCTTGTCTTATAAGAGGTGATAAAATCAAATTTTTTCACAGGACCTGATACCATTCAGGATATCTTGGAAGATGACCATTTGGATGGATGTTGTAACAATCCCAAATCCTTTAACCAACGTGCTTGAAGTTTCAGAGGGCCATAGTGTGAGATAAGGATGTGACAGAGCCAGAGATGGGAGATATTTTAAATTCAACAATTTCAAGTTCCAGTTGGCTTCATTTGATTTCTGTCTACAAATATGTACTGACTTTCATAAACAATGTCAAACTGAAATTGAAGAACAAATCTGGCAAGTATGACCATTTTGAAGTTTTCAGTAATGAAGAAATTTCTTTGAAAGCATGGCAGATGATCATTTTGCATGATCAACAGCAAAAATTTTCCTGAAGTTTTTAGATATTTCAGAGAAAAGAAACCCTCAAATTAGAGATATTTCCCAACATAGTGAGTCAACTGAATTTATTCATTGATAAGAAATCTGGTTTTACTAAGAGTTAAAAGTAAATTTTGTAAGTGGAGAGACTGTAAATATGAATTCCCCATTCTTTTGGCTAAAAACAGTAAATTGACTGAAGAAATCCTAAACAAATTTCATGTTAAGTTAGCTCATTCTGGAATATATGCTACATTATCTGAGGCTAGGAAACAGTTTTTGGATTCCTTGTAGTTTTTCTACTGTAAAGAAAGTCTTGAAAGCTTGTGCATGCGTAGATTTAAACCGAAACTATAAAATTAAACCAGTCTCCATATAGGGAATTTAGGGTTTCTCCTCCAACCATACCTTACAGGTACATTTTCATAGATTATTTCGGACCTTACTGGGTATATTGGATGGGTAAGAAATCAAAAGTTTGGATATTATGTATCACTTGCTTATGGTCGAGGGCCATAAATCTTAAGGTATGTGTAGACCTTTCAGAGATTTCCTTTTTGAGAGCACTGCAGCTCCATTGTTTCGAGTTTTGGGGTACCTGAACTCTGTTTAAGTGACCAAGGTTCACAGATAACTTCGGGTGCTAGAACTGTTGAAAACTTTCTAAATGATAGGACACATTATCTTATTTCAGGGAGAACAACAATAAAACCTTTGAGTTTCCAGCAATACTATAAAGGTCACAGTGAACTTGGTTCTTTAGTGGAATCGTGTGTGAAGATGGTTAAGAGGCTTATTGAAGGTTCTGTTCGGAACATGGTCCTAGAATATTTAGATTTTGACTTTGCTGTCCAAAATATTGTACACTTAGTAAATCGTCGTCCCAATTGCCTTTAAGAATATTTGCGAAGCAATGATGGGACTGAACCTGTACCCTCTCCTATAACTCCAGAAATTTTAGTTAAAGGACACTAATTAAATTCCTTAAATATTATTCCCCATTTACATCCTTTACCTAGGGCAGATGATACTTGTTCCTGATATATCTCCCATTGCCCATGTGAAGGACAGTCACAGAAAGTTACGAAAGGCTAGGGAAAGTATAATAGAGATATATAATAACGAGTTTGTTGTGCAGCTTGTGAACCAAGCACTGATTAACTAGGTAGATACCAACCTGTTAATCATAAGCTATTGGAAGTTGGAGACTTGTTCTCATTAAAGAACCCCTTCTCAAACCTACTAATTTCCAATGGGTATTGTTAAAGAGATAAAAGTGAACTCTTTGGGTGAAGTAACTGGTGCAACTGTACTCAAAGGAAAAAGTAGGGAAGAAACTAAAAGGCACGTTTCCTCTTTGATTCCATTACTTTTACAAAAGGAATTTGAGGCTAAATTTAGCGATAAGGCGCAATCAACATGTGATGGTAAGCAGAGTAAGGAAGATTTAGTTAAGGAGAGACCCAAGAGGCAAAGTGCAACGATTGGGAAAGAGAGGGTAAAGAAACTATTTGAGGATGATTTAGCGTAATCATTTATCTATATTTCCATTCAATTTTTCTTAGAAAATTGAATCCCCTCGTGGGAGTGTAGAAAAATGCACACTTGTGCGCATTTTGTTTTTTATATATTATATGTATAGAGTTTGGTTGTGGTTTTTATGTTAATGTTTTGGCTCAGGAATAGCCTATTTTTGTTTTTTTTTTATATTAAAAGCAAATGCATTTTATTTGCATCCCTAAATACCTCTTAGGACAATTAAAAGTAACGAGCCATTCCTGAACCATATATTTAAGTTTGTCAGGTTGTTCGCCACCTAACACCAGGCTTAGAAACCGTTGTCGGCAGCGAGCGACCTGAAGAAGGCAGTACGGAGAGCTCAGCGTAAGCTACAGGACCAGATCAGTCTTCTCCGGATTTGAAAAATTATTACAGCCAAGAAGCAATGGCTGTCACAATTAATTTGAGGACCGTGGCTCTGGACGTAATTTCTCACGGATGAATGTCATCGACTTGAACACCTACTACTCAAGAGTTCTACAGAAGGCTTCCATCATCACCACTACCTTCGTCACTGCTTTATTATGGACCTAAATGACTGGCTATTTGTTGAGGTAAGGTTTGCAATATGTACGGTGCATTTGCTTTGCAAACTTTTAACAATAGTTACGTTATTAGTATAACTAGTGTCTAGCAACCAAACCCATATATATATAATAAAGTCGGAAGGGTCTTATATTACGTTAACTTTTGTCATTCATGCAGTCATCACTTAAACTTTATCTTTTTACATTTTGAACGTTTAAGGACACTGTAAGGAGTTATTTAGATAAAATTTATTGATATTGAAGTTTTAGATTTCCGTATAGTGGTTCACTTAACGCGAAAAGATTTTTTTCCAAGACTAAGCACATATATGCACATTCATGTTTGTAGCCCCTTGCATTTCAAGTTTTTATAATGTTACGTGTAATGGTTACAGATCCTTCTGATGTTTCGGAAAATAAGGGGCAATAGTGCGGACCGAATGCAGGTTCTCTGACGGATAGAGCGAGAACGTCCACGCTAAGTTTACAAAGGTTTTGCAACTCGACCAGGATCATCCTATTCGCAGTCATATCCTTATTGTCAATTGTCTAGTTTTTCAGTTTTTGTAAATTAAATAATTTTGTATAACATATTTTTTGTTTACCTTTGTTAAATTGCTCTTTGTGTAACTGCTTTTCGAAAAAGTATAGCTTCCAAGTGAAACCTTTTTTTTTTTGTTTTTTTTTTTTTTTCAGTTTAAAGCTAAAGGAAGAATTCGGACCCCCTTTCAGCATATTTTTTTGTCAGGATCATTGATCATCTGCAGTTTATGCTTGCAAAAAAAAAAAAAAAAAAAAAAAAAAAAATTCTTATACTCCTTAATTCACATGTTTACAAATCACTGTCTCTCTTCGAGTATAGTTTTTGAATGTGGATGATCACAATATTTTATTAAATACCAGAAGCTTGGTAAACTAATCTCTCTCTCTCTCTCTCTCTCTCTCTCTCTCTCTCTCTCTCTCTCTCTCTCTCTCTCTCTCTGAGTAACTGCATTATTTATGTTGCTATGTTTGCCTTGCTGTCACTCTTTAAAAAAAAAAACCTACCGTGTGAGTGAGAAATCTTCATTGGCACCTGGACCAACAGATATTAAAAGAAGATTGATCCACCATTATGGTATGAATGAAGTATTATTATTATCATTATTGAGAAGATAAACCCCCTATTCATTTGGAACTTGATATTCAAGCTCTTAAAGAATATGGTATTCATTTGAAAGAAACCACAAAATTTAATAGGAAATACAGAAAGAAGAGATCAGTTAATAGACAAAAAAAAAGGTAAATTAATAAATAAATATATGAAAATATATAGTTAAATTATAAGAATTCAAGGTGATTGTTGTAGGGTAGCAATGAATGCACCTTCGTATGAACGGAGGTAGTACTCTGCTGAAGAGGAAATAGGCCCGGAGGGTGTAAAAGTAGTATTGATATGAAATTCAATATATCACATGTTAAAATTAAAGATATAAAGAAATGAAACAAAATAAATCGTATAAAACTTCAATTAGGTGCTTTTTATCAAATCGCTCATTATCCATAATTGATTCGTATTGTTCCGCCCACACAATCATAAATTTTAATAGTTGTTTAACTATTTAGATGTAAGTACAAGTATGTAGTCTATATGCCCGGTTGGTTTGTTTATAGCATTCATAGGCATATTTATCTTTAGTTGAAGTCAACGTAATTTATTTTTGCATTTTATCATTATCAGTACGCAAATTTTTCTTTTAGTTAAAATCAACGCAATTTATTTATACATTTTACCTTTATTAGTACGCAAATTTATCTTTAGTTAAAATTAACGTAATTTATTTTTACATTTTACTATTGCCAGTACAAAAAAAATTAAGTTAAAATCAACGTAATTTATTTATACATTTTACCATTACTAGTACACAGATTTATCTTTAGTTAAAATCAACGTAATTTAATTATACATTTTACCATTACCAGTACACAAATTTATCTTTAAGTTAAAATCAAGGTAATTTCATTACTCATTTTACCATTACCAGTGCACAAATTTATCTTTAGTTAAAATCGACGTAATTTATTCATATGTTTTACCATTATCAGTTCGCAAATTTATCTTTAGTTAAAATCAACGTAATTTATTTATAGATTTTACCATTATCAGTACGCAGATTTATCTTTAGTTAAAATAAACGTTATTTAATTTATACATTTTACCATTATCGGTGCGCAAATATATCCTCAGTTAAAATCGACGCAATGTATTTATACATTTTACCATTATCAGTACGCAAATTTATCTTTAGTTAAAATCAACGTAATTGATTTATAAATTTTACCATTATCAGTGCGCAAATTTATCTTTTAATTTAAAATCAACGTTATTTATTTATACAGTTTACCATTATCAGTACGCAAATTTATCTTTTAAGTTAAAATCAACGTTATTTATTTATACAGTTTACCATTATCAGTACGCAAATTTATCTTTTAAGTTAAAATCAACGTAATTTATTTATCAGTCGTATCTCTGAAATGATTTAAAGAAGATTTGCGAAACTGGTGAGTAAAATCCACGAAATGTATTCCAATCTGTTTGACATAATTTCGTGAAATCCTCCCCCACCCCTCCTCTCGCCTTCCTCTTAACCCATCGGATTACAGGTAAATCACTTCCCCAGAGATTAATACAACACAAACGGTCAGTTAGGTATGGACAACAGAACTCGGCTATTTTCAATCATATAAATGAACATAACCATAGAATAAACTGGAATATGTCACGTGTAATTTATAGCAGCAACTGCCGGTACAAGAGTCAAATGATGGAATCGGCCTTAATAAAAGAGAAGCAGGTAATGAACATCTCAAAAGGGAATTGGACATCCGACATCGTCGACGCAGTGTTCATTCAACCAACGCTTAAGAAGATTAAAGGAAGATTATCAGCGGGGGTGACCTAAATTGGCTTACTTGTGGACGAATCTCTTGGTATAAATACCACCTTTTCTGTAAACTTTTCTCATTCATATACCTGAAGAGAGAGACAGCAGTCTCTGAATATAGTACTTTTCTCTCTACATTTTGGTGGGTTTTTATGGGCTCCTTTTATTAGATATATATATATACTATATATATATATAATATATATATATATATATATATATATATATATATATATATATATATATACACACATATATAAACTGTTGTTTTTAACTACATGAAAGTGGCAATTTTCTCTGAAAAACCCTTGCATTTAAACATATCTTGTTAGAGAGACGTTGGAAATGATGAACGCAGTTAGCAATCTCATCCTAATAACCATTGCATAAAATCTTGCAAGGGACTTTGTTTTGGAAGTCTTTTCATTGAAATCCAAGCTGATGGTCATAACATTCATTTAGGCACCAAATGTCATTCGCGTTCTTCCAAGCCCTCCCACCGCAGCAACGGTATAGGCTTGGGATAATTTGCAGGAATGGTTATGATGCATCATTTAGCTGAAAAATGCAGTGAGGTCATGAGAGAGTGTAATTGTTATCAGATAGAAGAGTATTTCCCTGCAGTATGTTGCAAGAAAGGAAAGCAGTTTGCCATTTTCGTAAAACAAATATTCTTTGTACTATATGATACAGAGGTTACACTGTGATGGCAATAAGATATATCTTTGCGTTCTGTTGTTATCTATCTGATTCTTGTCTTAAAATCTATAGTATCATCTTCTTGGCCGCCTCCCCCCCCCCCCCCCCCCCCCCCACCCTCCCCCCCCCCCCCCCCACCACTTTTTCCCCCCCTTTTTCCCTTTTTTTAAGTGGCTTGAACTACAAAATCCAAATGTTTCATGTAAACTCTTAACGAATATAGCTATATAATATAGTATATTAGATATATATATATATATATAATTATATATATTATTATATATATATATATATATATATTATATGCTACTCCATCCTCTGCGGTGAATCTAAAGCAATCCTGCCTCCAGAACACGAATGACCTTGGTAATCGCAGAAAACATCCTCCAATTCTTTTTCCCCCTTTTCCTTCTTTTTTTCAATCCTAACAAGTCTGAAGAGACGACTCTGGCGACGAGTCTTAAATTAGAGACTAACACCAACTATATCCGCTTCATTTGCATATCAAATCAATTTGGACAATAAGCGTTTAATCACCTTAATTTCACCCCCCTGTGTCCCATCCTCCTCCTCCTCCCCCCAGTCGAAGGAATCTATTGTTGCACTCTGTGTGATCTATTACGAGACATTAGGAATAAATCCGGCCAGTTTAGGGTGTTGTAAATCACAGGTAGACAGCGTCCATTGTTGGGAGGGGGTGTGGAGTAGGGGGGGGGGCATCGTCAGACCAAACCAGGAGATATAATCGTTACAATTTGTATTGAATCAGCCAAGCGAGGCTATTGCGCTACCACAGCCAACCATCCTGTCAACCCCCCCCCCCCCCCCCCCCCACCCCCCCCCCCCCCCCCCCACCCCCCAACCCCCCCGGAGACCCATAGCCGCGTTGCCAGTTCAAGATTGGGATTTCCGTTCTGATTAAAATGCCATTTTCGCGGAAGAGGGAAGACGTAGATTTGAATATTTTGAATTAGCATCTTCGGTGATCACTGGTGACGTAAGGTTTTGTCTCTCTCTCTCTCTCTCTCTCTCTCTCTCTCTCTCTCTCTCTCTCTCTCATCAACGTCACTTTGGGGTTGGACATCCTGGGATCTGCAAGGTCTCTCTCTCTCTCAAGGAGAAGAAGAAGAAGAATAAATTACCTTTTCAAGCAAATTGAAAAATTCTATTTTTTCTTCAACCTAAAATATAACAAGTAGAAAGCAGTCGTGGAAATTATGAATATTACACCAGATTAAAAGCTTTTAATATTAGTAAATTTTAAATGTCACGGCGAGACTAGATTCACAATACGCTATAAAAAATTTTAAAGTTCTACCAAAAAAATCACATGATCTCAAGACACCAAAATTCTAACTACCGGATTAGTTGATATAAATTGTGAACTCAGAATTTTGCTAGTTTCCTTAACACTGAAATATGAACTCAGATGATTTACTATTAAGATATCTACTTTTACATAAGATACCTTTAGTTTGTGACATCACAACGACATCACATTGATGGCATATGATTTTTTAAATTCAGTATTTTAATTGTTTTATATTTGCTCGTTCATGTGGGTTGCAAAACATCTCACTATCTTGTTTGCTTC